>NC_090440.1:277384686-277688853 GCF_031143425.1 Pleurodeles waltl
TCCCAGACCACCACCTCACCCAGACAGGTAGGTGGACAGACCAAAAGGGGTGTGTGTATGTGTGGATGCATGGAGGGGTTGGGGGTGTGTATGAATGTGGAGGTGGAGTGTGTGTATGAATTCGGAAGGGTGTGTGTATGTCAGTGTGAGAGCGCATGGGGTTGTTTGTATGTATGCATGCAGTCTGGTGAGGAGTGTATGCAAGTGTGTGGATGGGAGGGGGGTGTTGTGTGCATGTGTGTGGTGTGTGCATGTATGTGTAGCAGTATGGGTGTGCGTGGCTGCGTGTGTGTATGTATGTGTGAATGGAGGGAGTGTGTGTCTGAATGTATGCAGAGGGGAGGGGGTTGTATCGAGGTGCAAGTGAGTAGGTGTGTGTATTGTGATGCATGTGAGTGGGGATGCATGTGTGCAAGTCTGCGAGTGAGTAGGTGTGTCTGGATGGATGCATGTGGTCGGGTGGGGGTGTTCGTATGAAAGTGTGTAGATGGGGGTGTGTGTGTGAATGTATGAGTTCGTGGAGGGGTGGGGGTGGGAATGTTTGTGGAGGGGGTATGTAGGTGTGAGTGGGGGTGTGTGTATGTCAGTGTGAGAGCGGGTGGGGGGTGTTAGTAAGGATGTGTGCGGTGGGGGGGTGTTTGTGAGTCTGTGAGGGGTGTCTGCATGTTGTAGATGTGTCGGAGTGTGTCTGCCTGTGAGAGGAATGGGAATTCCTGTCTCCGGGTGCGTTACTGCCTGGGTTTTTGTGGCCGGGCGACCGCTGTGATAAAGCCTGGCAGTATGCTGCCTCATAATGTGGCCGGCAGCTGTCGGCCTGCCTCCAGCCCGGAGGAGCTCACCGCCGGCCGCCTTGGTGTTACTGCAGTGGTGGGCCAGGCAGCGTTGTGGCGGTTTGGCTTCAGTCTAACCCCACAGCTCGGAATGCGGCGGTCTTTACTGCCGGGTCTGCAGCAGTTTGAAGGGTGGCGGTCCCATTACCGTCAGCCTTGTAATGAGGGCCTTAATGTGCTCATGTCTTCAAAGAAACTCAGGGCTTAAAATGGAGATGTGTGAATTTGTAACACTTTCCTCTTGCAAATACTCCAGTGACTAGACATAGCTTGTGAAGGTTTATGCATGTCATCTTTCACAGGGAGTGGTCCACTTCGGGCATTGCACTGAAGTATAGAAAAATAGAGATGAATGGAATGTTTGAATTATTCTCTACTATTGATAATTACTCAGGGCACATCCAAGTCTGTCATCATTGTCCACACCCTGCCACCTCAGTTTGGACCCAGCCGTATGCAAACAAGTGGGAGAGGTATTTCCAGATGTGGATTCCATGCACACTGTGCCTCTGGAACCAAGCCATAATAATGACAAAACTGGTATTGGGTTGCTTGTCTTTAGGTTCAAAAAGGATCTGGCCTTGCAGCTCGGATTGGACTGTTCCCTTTGTAGTAGTGTCAAGACTGACTTGCTTATGGCTGGGTCCTAATTGAGGTGCTATGATGGTGCAAAATAACGATGGACTGGTGCATGAGGAGTTTGAAGGGTGCTCTTTTGTGGCTGGAGTACCAGTAGAGTTCTTTTAGGTGTGGGTTGATGTGCCTGCAAGGTGAGAGGTTGAGGGTGCCTCTGGAAGCAGTGTTTTGTATGGTCTGGATAAATCAGGTCAGTTTAGCATTGATTCCAGTGTAGAGAGCGTTGCCATAGTTCTGTTTGCTGGTGATGAAGGCTTGGATGACGGCTCTACACATGTTGGTAGGGAGCCATTTGAAGATATTCTTTAGCATTTTCACTGTGTGGATGCAGGATGTGGACATTGAGTTCACTTGGTCAGTCATGGTGAGTTGGCTGTTAATGACTCTTGTGAGGTTCATGGTGTGGGTAGCTAGGAAGGGGTTGGCCACCAGTTGGACTCCAACACCATGATGTTTCTACTGAAAACTATAGCATCTGTCTTGTCAATGTTGCGCTTAATGGTTCTCATCCATCCTGTGACTTTGGCCATACAGGCAGAGAAGTTGCTCCGGGTGTTTGGCACCTTTTCAGAGAGGGAGAGAATGAGCTGGGTGTTGTTGTTGTAGGATATGACGTTAATGCTGAGGGCAGAAATGACGCTGATGAGAGGGATCATGTATGTGTTGAACGGGGTGGGGTTGACCGACAATCCATTTGGGACTCCACAGTCGAGGTTGTGGGTGTCTGAGCAGAAGGGGGCCAGGTTGTTTGATTGGCTACGGTCTATCAAGGAGTAGCACATCCAGAAAAAAGTGCTAATCCTTGGATACCGGCTTTGTGAAGTCTTTGGATAAGAATGGGGTAACAGTGTTGAAAGCTGTGGAAAGGTCAAGGAGTTTGAGGGCCACAGTATCATCTTGGTCCATAATCATGTAAATGTTGCCTGTTGTGGCGATGAAGTATCATGCAGAATGACTCCATCCCTAGGCAGTTGTCCTTTTAGCTATTGAGAGGTCATACACTTGCCATTCAGTTTAAAAGTATCAAAAGAGGCTGAGAAAATATATGATTAGGAGAGACATGAAGTCAGTTCACATTAGGGTCAATAATTTGGTTCATATTAGGGAGAGATGTAAGGTCTATTATTATTAAGGTAATGGGACGTTTATCTGATTCTATTAAAGTGAAAAATGGTAAGGTGTAGAAGTTTGTAAGTGTCAATATGCAGACGTTATTTATATTGTGATGGTATGAAAGACCTTCAATCTGAGAGAAGTGAGGAGGTAACTGAAGACTATTGTGCTTTGTAATTGGATGTTGAGAATAAAGGGAGTGATATCATGAAAGGTGGTTTGTGGAAAAGATCTGATGTTGCACTGAGTAGTGATAGTTGGAAAGTAATGGGTGACTTAATTCTAGTGTCAAAGAGGGTTCAGTTTAGAGTGCCGGATAAGGAAAATGTTTCACAACAAATTGACTGATTTTGTGAAACGTTAGAATCAGATATGTTCTGTTGGAGTTTAGATTCTAGTTTCTAATTTTAATAAATGCATACTTTGTGAATGGTGTACAAAGGTATGAATGGTGTGTAAAGAGGAGATATAGGCTTGTCTGCCTTAAGTGAAACGAACATATGGATATGTGTGCAACTCTAGGAGTTATGATATATGTGAATTCCAGATATATTCAGCAGAATGTATCAGTTGGAACGGGTGAAGGTTGAGTGTTGATGCCGAAGGGTTGTGATCACTCTTTCTACTGCTCCTTATGGTATGCGTCTTGTTAGCTGGGACCGGAGGACAACTGAGTCCACTCCAGAAGGCAGAGTTTGACCTCATAGCCGTGGGTTTCAGATGTTGGCAAGTTCACTCAGCCTTTCATCCTTGTGAGGTTGATAAAATAAGCACAGTTTTGATTTGAATATTAATAAGCATCTTTTATTCATCATCAAGATGCCCCAAGACTTGAACGTGTGCTTTTGAAATATATATTTTATGTTATTTGCAGTAAAACCTTTTGCTAGGTTAGTTAGTTAAAGGCTTATATAGCACGGAGACCTACCCACTCAGAGTTTGCCGGCGCTTATAGCAATAGGTAGATGTATCTGGCCCAGATGTTTCAAAACAGACACATTTTGTCTGAGAAAATCTGGCAGCGATGTGCAGAATCCCAATTGTCCTGGCAAAGAGTTCCAAAGCTTGGGGCCTATACATGACCTTGCTTGCCTTTTATAATTATCACTTGATTCCTGGATATCCACAAAAACATTTTTAAAACTGTTGAGCTATTGATAGCCTATTTTCAATGTGTTTTAAAAGAATCAACTTTGTGCTGAGCATTTTAAAGGTAACGTTAATTAAAAATATGATTATTTTAGTAGTTTAAAAATACATCAGTTGTTTATTAACGTTTGCAATGCGCATGCTGTAGCCCGTGTTGATGATATTTAACAGGAATAGGTAAAGGAAAGAAAAACATTTTTTAAGACACACGCGTCCCTTTTTCAAACAGTTTCATTAAGTTAAAATGTCCTATTTTAAGCCAACAAACCCACAGATGAGGTGTTATTTTACTAAAATATTCGAGCCCTCCCTATTGGCAAATTTTCTGTCACAAAGTTGTAATGAATCCATTTAATATAGATAAATGCACGTTATCTTTCCGACCTTTTTTCAAATTCATATTACAAGTATGTATTAGCGTTGCATTTCTTCTTAAAGCCTTATTTATTAACTCAGCTATAAATGGTTCCCTATATAAATCTGGTATTCAACTTAGCCGTTGTCGAATTGGTAACTGAGGATGGTTTACTATGTATTCATATCTTAATATGCTACTTTCATTGAGTGCTAAAATGTATACTAGGCAAAGTCTTTTTTGGTCCTTTATTTTCAATTGTTTTCCGTAAGAAATGGCATCATGTCATCACGAAACGCTTTAAAATATGTATATATATATATTTAGATTGAATTACTGTAAACTGCGGTATACACCCAAGGGTCTATTGGCGCTAGATTAAATAAGGAAAAAATAAGAATGGGTTTATTGGGATAGTTGCTAAAACATGAAAGGTTTTATGCTTCTTTTTTTAAAGGAAAGGCGAGGATATACTTTTTAATTTCGATGGTAAGGTGCGTGGGCCAACGTGAAAAAAATCCCTTTTAGAGGAGGATTGCCTGAATAGTTTCTAAACAAGTACATTGATTGTTACTAAGAGAAGGGTTCAAGTGGGGAAGTAATGAGTGCTGTTAGCTTTTATAAATTCCAGTGCCTTTCCATACAAACATTTAGGAGGAGCAAGCCGGTTGGTACTTATAAACAGAAAAGATGCCAGGGAATCAGGTGCTGGAGTGGTAAATGCCAGAGATCTGGAAGGCTTGAAGAACATTGTGTGTAGGTTCTGGGCCCAAGAACCGGTTCTTAGTGGACACCACCACACTCATAAAGAGGGGGAAATAAATATATACTAGCCTGGTGATGAGTTCAAACCTAGTTACATGTTTTGGGGTAAAAAAGCTTGTAGTCGAGACGCAAATATAAGCCATGATTTGAAGGTTTCAGTGTAGAATTTTCACTTTAAAGAACAATAATTCCAAGCAAAAACGGATAATAATGCTGTAATCTAAATAATAGAAACACTTCAAGGTTGCCTTTATTGCCTGAAGACCAAAATACATACAAATATAGTTGCTAAATTGTAGAAAAGCAGGGTTCGACTCAGAGCTTTGACACTTACACCCAATCACGTACGGTTTTGGTCAATTTTATCTCACAGTGTCTCAAATTACACATGTGGATAAGGTAAGTACCTCTTACTGCAGAATGTAAAAAACAACTGTACGTAGTGCTGTCCTATTACATGCAGTCCGCCCCTCCCTGTCATAAACCGTTTTTGGTAGTATAGTATCTACTAGTCACATATACCATACTCTTCTATGGTCAGCATCTGCTCATATATAAATACTGTGAAGTGAATAAGCTGAGGTGATGAGTCTTTAGGTCTTTATCTGACATTAATATCTGAAATTTCCAGCTTTGTGTGGTGTACTTGCCAAGCCAAGGAGAACTGAGATATACCAGGTGCTGCAACTTCAGACACAAGGCTGCCAGTTTTGAGAGTCCTCAGTCTGCGGTGGCTGCCAAGGTGCATATTTTGGATTGTGCCAATGAAACAGAAAATATAAGGAAAGTGTGTTATGTGGAATATCAACTAAAACACCATCTCATTTATTCGTACATTGATATGCCATTCTTCCAGTTACTGAACTTTATTAGGCTATATCATAGTTTTATATAGCTTATCTGTGTTACTCCCTGGCACTGACTCCGATATTCTGATTGTGAACTCTGGAGGGCTGATCTGCAGTACTATGAAAGGTAGTAATTACACCGATGTAAAAAGAGTTCGAAACTTTTCGGACGAAGGTGATGTGATATCAACATGCGTCTTTTCCCTTCCCCATTATCAATTATTCAATCACCCAGAAATCAATTCAGCTGAAGCATAAGGCGCTCTTTGATATGTATGCAATCAGTTCTGAAGGAGCAAACGCAATCAATGGATACATGAAAATTCATGTTTCCACATTAAAGAGCAGGTTTTCTTCCAAATGTATATTCTAAATGTATTCACCTCACAATGGGGGACCATTGATTAGAGAATTGTTAATTAAGACGAAGAGTGAATGGAAGTCATGCTCTTGCAAATAATAACAGGCAGCACTTTCACTGAGACACCTTCTGATTTGCAGAGCCAGCGTTGTTGTTGCATTTTATTGTATCACTGCTTCAGGGCAGAATACAACATTGAAAGTCTCTTTTTGACAATGATTTTCAGGTGCCATTTGGAACTAGCTATTGGTGTCTATGGCAAGTTTTATTTCTGATATCTTTATTATAATAGTTCAACTTCAAGTAATACATCGACATCCACTGGATAGGTCCGTCGCACTTCACATTTCCTTCCTTCTCCCTTGCTCCTCTCCAACCGTCTCCGATGGAATCCCTTGGTCATCGCATTCCAACTCAATCTCACATCCCCCAAGAACCATATGACATCATAGTGTACATGAAGCCATAACACATCTTCCCCCTTACAATTCACAAAATATAACAAAATAACATTGCGAAATAACTATAATAAGACGATTAATTCAACATTGTATCAATTGAGGAAAGAAATATATAAAAACAAAAAATCAATTAATCAAATTCTAATCATGTACACAAACAAAATATGACTTCCCAATTTATTTCACAAAGTCTGATAGATGCTTTGGATAAATTCTGTTCTTCACACTCCTCCTTAAATTCTCACTCATCTCTGAATTAGGTACCGTGTTACTCAATTCCTTCCCGTTAGAACACTTGGCTAAGCGAGACATACTCCAAACTTCACCATCCTCAAGTACCACTACATTTTTCCTTATTTCTACAATTCTCTTTGGCCCTACAAATTTAGAAACACCTTTATTGCACCAGACTGTTTTTTTAATAAACACCAAATCCCCTTCAGACCAATACCTTTGTTTTACACACTTCCTTTCATCAAACCTCTTCTTGTACCTATTTTGATTCTCAACTACTCTGGCACGAACAGATTTAAAAGTAGGTGACTCTTTCCGATTTTGCAATCCAGAATGTAACCAAGAAGGATTCAACTTGGAACCCGCCAATCTACCCTTCAAAATGCGGAAAGGAGACATTCCTGTGATAACATTAGGTGCGTTTCTATGAGCCCATAACTTCTCTCTCAGAACAACTTTCAAAGGCATCCTATGTTCAAGGGCCACTTGGGCACTCGCTCTCACTAACTGATTCATCTTCTCCACTAATCCATTGGCTTGAGGAGCATATAATGCAGTTCGATGATGAGAAATTGACAAATCATTAAGGAAATTCCTCATTTTCAAAGAAGTGAATTGCACACCATTATCCGTAATAACAACCTTGGGGATACCCTCAAATGTTTTGTGGTGATGGAACTCACACAACTAGCAGTAACACATTTGGAGGTGTAATCGACAAGAACAATTACAAATCTCTCACCAGGCGGTAATAACTCAAAAGGTCCAACCAAGTCTAAACCTAATTTGACCCATGGCTCATCTGGAACAGATATAGGAGACAAAGGAGCAGTTCGCACTACTTTAGATTTGTCATTACTGGCACATTGGAAACAATCCTTTACTACAGCTTCAACTTGCTTGTCCAATCCCGGCCACCAATATCATTCCCTAATACTAGATTTGGTAAGGTTCCTACCCAAATGTCCATCATGGGGCAAATTGATCAATTTTTTATGCAATCCCACAGGTGGGACTAATGTATCTCCTCAATACAGATTACCCTCTATGATACTAAGTTCATCCTTAACACACCAGAACGCTCCAACATCAATTAAACATTCATTCAAACACGGCCACCCATGCACCACAAAGTTCATTACTGTACCTCGGACAACATCCTTATCACATTCTTCACTCCATTCTCCTGCATCAAAAGCAGTCTCTTTAATCCACAATATTGGAGGGTGCTCAATCATGCCTGGATCCAATACCGACAATCTAGAAAGAAAATCCGCAGGAATATTTTTCTTCCCCGGATAATACTCCAATGAAAAATTGAAATCCCACAAACTTTCAACCCAACGTTTAATCCTAGGTGTGGTGTTCTCATTATTTCTACATGCAAACAATTGTACCAAAGGTCTATGGTCACTTCTGAGAGTAAATGGTAAACCCCACAAATAAAACTTGAAATGGTTTATTGCCCAAGTGCAAGCCAGTGCTTCACGCTCAATTACAGAATATCGTTCTTCTGCTCCCTTAAGAGAACGGGAAGCAAATGCTACCACTCTCTCCTCACCATCAACCAATTGAGAGAGTACGGCACCCAGACCCTTTAGACTGGCATCAGTAGACAAAATGGTCTTGCGTTTGACATCAAAATGACCTAAAGTGGGCATTTTACCAATGTCATCTTTCACTGATTTAAATGCTTCATCACATTCTGGGGACCACTCAAAACGCACTCCTTTTTTTAAAATTACTCTTAAAGGTTGAATTACACTTGCAAAATTTCTAACAAACTTCAAGTAGTATTCAGCAAGCCCAAGGAACGACCTTACTTGGTCCTTATCAGTAGGTGTTGGTGCAGACAGAATTGATCTGGCCAATTCCAATTTGGGTTTTATGCCATCCCCAGAAATAGTGTGACCAAGAAATGAGACAGCATTTACTCTGAACATGCACTTTTCCGTCTTCAACGTCAGCCCATTATTTTTTAGTCTCTCAAGTACAGATCTTAAAACCACATCATGCTTTGCTGTGTCTTCACCATACACCAAAATATCATCTTGAAAAAACGAGATTGAATCAAGACCTTTAAGTACTTCTCTCATAACCCTCTGGAAACAAGCCGCAGCCGAGGGTAGCCCAAACGGCATCCTGAGAAATCTGAACGCACCCAAAGGAGTAACAAAAGAGGTAAGGTGTCTTGACTCCTCATGAAGCATGACTTGATGATATGCTGCTGATAAGTCCATAACACTGAATACTTTGGCATTAGTCAGCATAGTCAAAGTCTCACTAATATTTGGTAATAGTTGACGGTCTACACATATAGACTGATTAAGGCCCCTGAGGTCAACACATAACCTTCTTTTTTTCCATTGTCTTTGGGAACCAAAACTATGGGGGCCAACCATTCAGAAGCTTCAATTTACTCTATGACCTCTAATTTCAACAATCTATTAAGTTCCTCTTGCAATGGTTGTAACATCAAATGAGGAACCTTCCTTACTTTGTACACAATTGGCTTAGCACCTGCTTTCAAAATAATCTTATGTTTAAAATTCCTTAGTAAACCTAATTTGTCATTGAAAACTTCAGGAAACTCACTGGCAAATCCCGCATCATCACTCACACTGGAAACAGAAAGAACCTGGTCAGGGGCGTTTGGATTTAAAATTATTCCCAAATCTCTTTGATGACGCCACCCCAAAAGATTGTTGCCACGCTTGGCTACATAAATCGTACCCACAGTCTCTCTCCCTTTAAATTTAATTGACATTATGGAGTAGCCAAATAAATCAATTTTTTGTCCCCCATAACCAACAGGAGAAATATCAGGTGGAATCAATTTGATATTATCATTTCCAAAAATTATTTCCCAATTCTTATCACCAATCAGTGTAAACGGGGATCCCGAATCAGCAAGCACTGCAACAGTTTTCTCTTCAATATTAATATCACATTTCGGCATGACCAATTTATCCTCTGCACACCTATCAGATTGCAAATCTCCAGTGCACGTATTATTAATACACAATACAATTTGTTGACTATCAGTAGGTTCTCCCACCATATTTATCCTAGAACTTCTGCAAACTTTCGCTAAGTGTCCTTTCTTCCCACATTTCCTACAATTAACATTTCTTGCAAAACACTTGGGATTGTTTGCCAAGTGACCAACATTACCACACTTAAAACATCTGATCTTAGAGTCTTTCTGTACATCATTGCTGACTCTCATTTTTTCTGTAACCCTATGTACTAACTCATTTCCACAAACATCATCAAAAGTTGAAATTGTAGCTGACATAGCTGTGTATCCAGAGTCCATGTGAGAACCTGTAGTCAGACTCACATCTTTTATCTCCTTGACCCAAAGGATGGCATGTTCAATGCTTTCAGCAATTATAATTGTTTCTTTTAACGTAGGATTCTTAGCCAATAACTTTTCTTGAACTCTGGGATTGTTTGTACAACGCACCAATTGGTCCCGTATCAGAGATTCAGTTAAATTAGCAAAATCACATGTCTGAGCTAATGTTTTAAGTGACGCAATATAATTAGTAACCCTCTCATCCTTTGCCTGAGATCTCATGAAAAATTTGTGCCTTTCCATAACAACATTGATGCGACCGTCAAAATGCTTCTTAAGCATCATGAGAGACATCTCATAGCTATCTCTTGGTTCACCTTCAGCAATCTAATGTTTATAAGATCAAGACTATCATAAATATTACGTCCCTCAATTCCCAAATTGTGCAGTAAAATTCCTTGTTTCCTTGCCGGTGAGAACTTTTCACCACCAATACCAATCAAATATGAGTCAAAAAAGTTTATCCATTTCTTCCATGGCAAAATTGGTTCACCACGTTCTGATAAAAATTGGGGAGGTTGGGACATACTGAGGGGAGAATGATGAGACATAATGAGAAAAATGTGTACTGAAATGAATGAAACTAACTATATAAAATATTAATTAAACTATAGTTATTATATATTATAACATTGTTTCATGTCCTTGCCATGTTCTACAATTCCAGTAAAAGTCAGCACTCTAGTTGTAATAATTCATTCTCGTAAGGTCAGCACTCTAGTTGTCTTAGTTGTTTTTTTTTCCTTCACTTCCTGTGAGCAAAATCCGGTTCCACAGTTATGCGCTCTTCGCGTCTTATTTACGCACAGTGAAATGAGCATGCGGAGTCTCCAATGCTAGGCAACCAGCTCCCACGTTTTCTCGCTCTTCATGCGTCGTCCCCAAGAACAGTGGTAAACACGTTGTGATCTTGAGTAACATGCTTCACGTACGCGCAGCTGTCGCGCTCACAACCACAAGGATGCGCGCCCTCACGCCAGTGTTCTGCTTCTAACGGTGAGGCTCACGAGCGTTATTTTTTACCTTTTTAAAAGTATACACTGCGCGTATTCCGTACCCACTGTCACAATTAAAGTACAGAAAAACAATCACCCAAAGTTCAAAAGCTTGCTCGATTTAAATGCGCAATGACACGTACTATGGTTCCTCCTTCCTCAGCTCTCACTCGAAATGCGCGCCAATGATTCTTCCGATGCTTCCTTCGCATGTGCTGCGAAAACACACTCCTTTTTCCATGTAAACGGCATGCAAATTGAAAGTAATGTTCGTTTCTCAACGTCGTATCCTTTACACAGCGCTCAACACTCCTGCCATATATATGTGCCATAGCCACAACGCGTGGATTCAAATGTGGATGTCGCGTCCGTCCCTCGTCGCCAAATGCCAAGTTTTATTTCTGATATCTTTATTATAATAGTTTAACTTCAAGTAATACATCGACATCCACTGGATAGGTCCGTCGCACTTTACATTTCCTTCCTTCTCCCTTGCTCCTCTCCAACCGTCTCCGATGGAATCCCTTGGTCATCGCATTCCAACTCAATCTCACTTCCCCCAAGAACCATATGACATCATAGTGTACATGAAGCCATAACAGTCTATTTCCCCTTGCTTTTCCAGTGGATAAATAGAATTGAGGGCCTGAATTTGAGTTTGGCAGATGGTTTTCTCCATCACAAATGTGGTGGGGATCCTAACCTCCGTATTATGATCTCCATAGGCTATTCTGGGATTGTAAAACAAGGGATGGGATATCCGTCACATTTGCGACTGAGTAACTCCCTCTGCCAAACTGTAAATCAGGCCCTAAGTGCCCAAGAGCATATATGCATCAAGGATAAGCCATTTGTGACTGGCCAGTGTGTGGGGGTGGCAAAGTATTCATGTGAAATCAGGGTTACTTCGCTGCAGCCATGGGGAACACTGTGGTGGGTCAGTCAGTATATTTACCTTGATAATATTTCCATTAAGGTGAATACATTGCCCAGATACCTAACAGTGCCTTTGGCAGTAACTTCCCCAGCAGGGTAGCCTGTGCTCAGTGTTTGCTTATAGGGTCCTCTTGGAGTCTAATGTAGCAGACACAGCACACGTGTTCACTTGGAGAGGGAGTTGATAGTGTTGTGCGACAAAGATATCATTGAGTCCGTTGAATCCTCATTAGGGCTATCACCCCTGGCTTCTGAGGAACTTACTTGAATGCACTGTCAGGGCTGGACAGTGTAATTAAGGTAATTACATTGTCCAGCTCCTCACAGTGCTGGACAAACATGCCTCCTTTCTCATGCCATGCATTCCACATTGCCTGGAATTAAAAAGCCAGATCTGAAACCAGCAGAACCAGTGAGAGTGCAGAGAGTTTCACTTCTGCTTACCAATGATGAAATGCAAAGGATTTTGCCCACCACTACTGGCCAATTAGAATTTCAACCATGGTATGAAGCCAACATCTAAAGCATTAGAAACATGTGATTTCTGTGTGGACTACAAGATAATGCAGAAGTGGGCGATACAAATGCTTATCCTGTAAAAACACATTAGACATAAGAACATATTTATTTTGTGTTCATTTACAGAAATCTAAATGTGGTTAATATCATATATTGTTGTGGTGCAACAAGTGTAACTGTACCGCGCACAGATGCCAGCTTAATGATTCCTCGTGTTACAGGAATTCACATTGCCTGCCACTGTTCACTGTCTGAAAATGTGAAATGATTTCTGTAGGGCGTCTCTTATGTGATTCGACCAGCATGGCACTAATTAGATGAAGCAGTTCCAAAGCAGATGGGAACTTACTAAAGCAGCCAACTCAAGGTGAAAAGAAGACAGCTGTACAGTTATATATAGAAAAATGCTCCAGTTTTAAAGAGTCATGGGTTCAAAGTCTTCAATGGTCAGCCCATAGTCTTTTCTTTATCGGTTGCTGAGAGGGCATTGTTCCAGGCTCTTTATATATTACATCATACCACAAAATCTGTCAGCAAAAGCAGGGCCATTATTCATATTATCGGCAGCAACACCCACACTGTTTAAATTGACCTGCAGATTTGGGGAGTAAGTGCTGAAAATACTGTGCCCAATTCACAAACTGCACTTTGTAGTAGGTTTTGTACTACAATAAAACTTCCTACAAAGTGCAGTTCAAAAACTGCACTTTTGTAGTAATTTACAGTTTTGGGTACAGGTCCTATTCCTTTGGATTCAAAACTGAACTTTTGCAATACCTTAAACCTTTGTAGTAATATCCACTTTTGTAGTAAATCCTTACTTTCATTATTGCCTACTGAGAGTGTTGCAGTACTAGTGACTGGCCGAGTGTAAGTGTGTTACTGAAAAAGTGCAGTTTGTGCATACCGAAAAGTAGTACAATTACTCAAAAGTGCAAACTTTTACTCAAAAATGTAAGTTACCATTGTGAATAGGGTCCATTGTTGTCTGTCTGTCAATACGGCAACTATTGTATGGCAGCTAGAGAGAAATGCTGAACACATTTCCAGAAATCAACATATGGTCTATTGCATTTCCATTTAAGTTCTCACTAATTTCTGTGAATTTTTGGTATGCTGTTGAGAGAAAAATATGCCTGGTAAACTGATTGATAAACATTTTCCCCTCAGCATTACCAAATGGCCAGTGCTCCTATGGAGTAAGCACTCCCAGCTGACTATTGATGTGGCCTACAGCAGTGGTTCTTAACGTTTTGGCTTCTCTTGGGCTCCCAGTGAATCACTACTGGAACCCTTAAGCTGCAGCCTAAGCAATTTCTATGATTGTACCTCAAAACAGTACACAGACACACAGAAATGAGCATCCATCAAACAAATGGAAAACATATGACTTTTTTTATTTAATTCACAGGCAAATTAAGTGCATTTCAAAATGTGGTTTTATTTCTAAAAGGAGAAGTGATATGCTCAACTCCAGCATATCACTTTCCTAATGCATGCTGTATTTTTATAGGTGCATACCAGTGCTTCAACTGAGGCCGCCAATTGTTCATATTACATTACCTCTTCTGTAATTGTGGTATGTCCCCAAATAATGCCCAGGATTCCGACCTAATTTTTAGGCTTCAGTTTCGAATTCCTTCACAGCATTTTTAAATGTTCAAGTTTCAATTATGCTTTTTTGTTAATAGATAATCTATAATTCTGCTATTATCATTTCATTTTCTAAACATTTGTGGCCCCTCTGAGTAGGCGTTGTGGCTCCCTAGGGGTCTGAGGACCCTAGGTTAATAAACGCTGCTATACCGCTTACAAGATGGAATCCCTGCAAGGCCATCTGAGAATTTCATCCTTCTAATTTTGACAAATACAGTGCCATAACCCCCTTAACTCCTGGGGCTTTTTCCCTCCAGTGTTGAGCCCTTTTTTTAATGTTTGGGGTAGTTTGTGCTTAAGACTGCAATACTGTTTTTCAACTTAAGGTATCTACTCCAAATTTGCACCCTTTTCTTTTTCAACATCCTGGGTATTCTAAAGGTATACAGGGGATGTGGATTCAACTGGAAGAGACTGAGAACATAGACAAAATTTAGTTTAATTTTGTGTTTTTGGGAAAAATGGGAGAAAAGTGCTCCAGATAAAAGTGTCTGTTTTGTTTTTCTTAAGGTGGCAACAACAAACGGTTTCCTGTACTAAAGTCACAATCTCCACAGCTTTCAGGAACATGCAGAGATGAATTAAGAAACCTATTTTTTTACAACAGTTTTGACATTTTTAAAAGTGGTAGCCCTTTTTAGTTGCTTCCAGTTTGTGGTGGAAACTAGCATGAAACCCATTTGTGATCTAGGAAAGCTATAGATTTCTATAAAGAAGAAAACGTTCCAAATTCAGCAAGCGTGCATATGGAAAGATCCATCAAGGTTTTCTTAAAGAAACTAACTGATGAACAACAGAATTATTGAAAATGAGTAGGAAATCCAGCCATTTTTGACGTTTTCATCTGTAACCTTTTGTCACAATGGGCAATTTACAAAAGCAATATACCATTAAGTTCATTAGACCCTTTTGGGTGGGGGGATATATAGAGTTTGTAGCTTCTCAAGGATTGAAGGCGCCCACAGCCAGCAACTAAGTACAATGATTTTTCATTGTGTACCCAGTATAGACCAATTCATGTGGTGAAATATGTCGAGTGAAAAATAAAAAACTTATGTATTTCTAAAATGGAGACAAGTTATTGAGTTTAGTAGAAGTGGTTATTTGTGTATATCTGAATTTGTATGTACCCATACTAGCATATGATTTAGAGGGTATTTTTAAAAATACCTTCTTTCTTACACACTGGCCTACATTATTCTACGCTCCCACATTTCTTCAGATAAAAATGCAACCTCACTTGTGTGGATAGGTCTAGTTCCCGCAAGAGGAAAGGGGCCAAAAAACAACACGGACGCGCCACACTTTTTCACGGAAAACTGACCCTTTTGTTCCTTTTATTCTAATGTGGGTAGCTGTGGATTTTGGGCCCTATTGTTATATTTCATGTCAGCAACCGTGCCAAGCAGCCTTGCGTTGCAGAATGTTTGTGTATTAGGAATCTAAACGTGGAACTACCTGGTGACAGTTAATGGAGAGTCTCCCTCCTGGTCACACATAAAAAATAAACTCAGCACTTTCTTACCCATGTAAGGTGTGCAACTAGTCATTTCACTGGCGATGAGCAGCTCATTGACTGGGAGGAGAGACATCACAGGTCCTGAAAACTAGTCCACCACCACAAGGTCATACTTAGGTATCTTACCCAAAACATACAATGGTCCCATTACATCAACGGCTATTTTTTCTATGGTCCATCAGACTTGTTTCGTTCAAAAGGAGCTTTTTTTTTACCACCTTTTGAGACTTGTAATTCCACACACACAAGACACACTCTCTGAAATGCTGTTCTATGTCTCTGTTGACCCCAGGTCACCAGTACTCTGACTCAATAGGTGTCTTGGTTGCACTCATACCCAAATCGCCTTCATGAGCAACATGTTCTCGCAATGATTCAGAAACCACTAATTGTTCTCCTCTCATCACAGCACGTCCTTCCATGGATAATTCCACATTTACATGACGGAAACATTGCCCTTCCATAGAAGCAACCCACCTCGATGGCCATCCCTCCTGCATATATTTCATAACCTGCAAAATTGAATCTTCATGCATCTCTAACATCCACTCTTCATGTGAAATCCTTTCCTCAGTAACCCTGCCCAGATCCAGGACTACTGCAGTTACCAACTCTTCCAGTTTTTCGTTCCCCTCCATGCCTTCCATTACAGGCAATCTTGATAAAGAGTCCGCTAATACACTTTTTCCCCGGGCACATACTCCAAAACATAGTTATACTCTAACATCCTCATCACCCAGCAGGCTATTCCCGGTGTGACCCTTCCAGCACCTTTGATGGGAATGTGTGGAATTGTTTTTGTAATGTTATATCTTATGTTAGACAATGCCTAGGTTGTAAAGCTCAAATATGAGGTTCTATGGGAAAAGTGTTAGAATTCTAAAATGTAATTAATTGTTAGTACGTGCTAGTCATTTCATCATAAGCTCCTTAAATGTTTTTGTGTTAATTATTGAGGGAAGGGGATGTGTTATGTTTTATGTCAACAACAGTGGCAAGCAGCCTTGCACTGTCGAAGTTTGTGTATTAGGAATTGTTAGACTTTTCATCCTTGGCGTGGTCCTCCTTAACTTTTTGCCTCTGTTCCCCAGGTTGTTGATGTGTGCTGGACTCTGATTTTACTGTTTTTGTTACTTTGGGCTCTTTACCACTGCTAACCAGTGCTAAAGTGCAAGTGCTCCTTTACAAAATGTGTATGTAATCGGCTTATCCATGATTGGCATATTTGATTTACTAGTAAGTCCCTAGTAAAGTGCACTGGAGGTGCCAGGGCCTGTAAATCAAATGCTACTAGTGGTCCTGCAGCACTGGTTGTGCCACCCACATAAGTAGCCCTGTAATCATGTCTCAGACCTGCCACTGCAGCGTCTGTGTGTGCAGTTTTAACTGTAAATTTGACTTGGCAAGTGTACCCACTTGCCAGGCCTAAACCTTCCCTTTTCTTACATGTCAGACACCTCTACGGTAGGCCCTAGATAGCCCCAAAGGCAGGGTGCAGTGTATGGTTAAGGTAGGACATGAAGTAATGTGTTTTATATGTCCTGACAGTGAAATATTGCTAAATTCGCTTTTCACTGTTGCAAGTCCTGTCTCTCTCATAGGTTAACATGGGGGCTACCTTTAAATCTGATTAAAGTGGAGATTCCCTTTGGGAGTGGATGGACATGTGGAGTTTGGGGTCTCTGAGCTCACAATTTAAAAATACAGCTTTTAGTAAAGTTGGTTTTAAGATTCTGTGTTTGAAAATGCCACTTTTAGAAAGTGCGCATTTTCTTGCTTATATCATTTCTGTGACTCTACCTGTTTGTGGATTCCCTGTCTGGGTCAGTTTGACAGTTGGGGTAGTGGCACCTCACACTAGACAGTGGCACAAAGGGAGCTGGGGTGTAGCCTGCATATCCTGATGAGCCATCTGTGCTAGGAGGGGGAGGAGTGGTCACTCACACCTGAAAGGGATGTGCTTGCCCTCACATAATGCAGTCTCCAACCCCCTGGTGAGTATCTGGGGCCTGGCCTGGACAAGGCAGGATTTCACATTCAAAAGAGACTCTACTTTGTAGTAGGCCTACTTCAAATGAGAAATTGGGTATAAGAAGGGCACCCAAAACCACAGACTTTAGAAACACTTCTGGAAACAAGAGGAACCTCTGTCTGGAGAAGAGCTGAAGAGCTGGGGAAGAGGAGCTGCCCTGTCTGTGACTGTGCTTTGTGGAGCTATCCTGCAGTTGCTGCTTCTGCCAGAGTAAGAGGGCACAGACTGGACTTTGTGTGCCTTCCATCTTAAGAAGAACTCTCCAAGGGCTTGATTTACAGCTTGCCTCCTGTTGCTTGAAGTCTCAGGGACAGCAAAGACTTCTCTCTGCCAGCACCTGGAGTCTCTGGAGAGACTCCTACTCTGTCCTGTGGTGCCCATCCCGTTCCTAGGACCCTGAAGGGAGAAGATGGCAGTCTAAAGAAAAGGAAATCCACGCACAGAGTGCAGTGCAGGGAAAAGATTGACGCAACTCAGATTTGCGGCTGAAGAAGTGACGCGCCGCCGGCTCCGTGGCTGAAAATCAACGCTTGCCGGAAATGCGACCAAAGAATCGACGCACAGAGCAGGAGAAACGACGCGCAGCATCGCTGACGCAGGCTGGGACAGTGCAACCTGCGCTGTGTGGCTTTCGGATCATCGTGTGGCTGGATTTCCGATGGAAGTACCGCTGAGCATGTAAAAATGCAAGGTCCTGCTCGTGAATGGAACCGACGCATTGTAAGCCCTTTTAGATGCACACTCGCCCGTGCGGGGTTCTTTTTGATGCACCCAAGGTACATTTTCACACTAACAGTGTTAGTGTGTGGTTAAAACTACTTAAAGACTCTTTTTGATTTTTAATTGATAACTTGACTTGTGTTTGGTGGATTTTTGCCGTTTTGGTCTTATTTTGTTTAGATAAATATTTCCTATTTTTCTAAACCCGTGTTGTGTCATTTTGTAGTGTTTTCATTAAGTTTCTGTTTGTGTTTGTACAAATACTTTACACCTAGCACTCTGAAGTTAAGCCTACTGCTCTGCCAAGCTACCAAGGGGTATGCAGGGGTTAGCTGAGGGTGATTCTCTTTTTACCCTGACTAGAGTGAGGGTCCTTGCTTGAACAGGGGGTAACCTGACTATCAACTAAAGATCCCATTTCTAACTGGAATCTAAACATGAAACTGCCTGGTGACAGTTGCTGGAGAGTCTTCGCACATATAAAATGAACTGGGCACTTTCTTACCCAATACAGTGTGCTATGAGTCACCTAGCTCAGCCAGCTTCTAGCAAAACCTATCTTGCCCATTTTTGACAAGTAGACACCTGAGGAAATCTAGAGTAGGGTGACTTTGGCAGAAAGGACCAGTGGATGAGATCATCAAGGGTGGCCCACTGCAGATCTCTGTGAGTAACAGCTATAAGGTTGTGTTGCAGAGGTCAAAGAGGGGCAGGAAGCAGGGCCATCCAGAGTGAGAGGACCAGTGGTTACCTCCCTTGACAAAAGAGAGCCCATAAATGTCACTGGTGAGGCGTGTTCCCTCTGGGAGTCCTGGACTTTTAGGTAGGTGTTACATCTTAATGTAAAGACCCTGAACTGAAGGGTCACTCTATGAGTGTCACCCCTGAAATAGCAGAAGTGAGATTAGAATAAAGGTGTTTGCAGCCTGGGATTGGTACCCCTACCTTGAAAGCCTGAAGCTAGCTGAGAGGCCCCAGAGAGGTTCCCTAACCAGTGGCTTGGGCACCGGCAAGTTTGCCCAAGGAAAAGGATGTCATGGGACATCTTCATCACCTATCCAAGAAACTTTCAGGGACACATGTGTAAGCACGGTGTTGACAGACGAGGAGGGAGTCTTAGGCATTGTGCCTCACTTCTGCCTTGAAGGATTAGCACCCGGACATGTAGTTCCTCTGAGGCTGAGTGTGCTGAAAGGCCCTTAAACTTGTACAGATAGATAGTGAATAAGACTATTCAATATGCCTTGTGCTGAACTGGATGACTTGAAGTCCTACCCATGTGATCTAAATAAACCACTTTCTCTGTTTCTTTAGTCAGTATTGACTTACAATGACATCCATTGGCAAACTCATAGTAAATGTAATGGGACTTATGATATCCACTGTAAACACCCTCAAATGAATAACATTGAGATTGGTACGATTACATTGGTACTGGTGTTTTATAGCGCTTGCCCTACTCCTTGGAAGACTTGAAGCACTACACAGTATATTTACCTTATTTACTTCTCATTCCAACGAAGAAGGAAAATTGGCCACCTGCAGTCAGCGACAGATCATGTACTCTTATCATGACCACCAGATAACTTTTATTCCTTGGCTTATTAAGTATCTTACTGACGTGAGTTGTAAAGCACATTACAAAAATAACTCATCATTGTTTAAAAGGGGCCTAAGCAACTAAAGCATTAAAATTCAACTCTGCTTGAAGAGGTATGTAACACAAAAAATAGGCGAAATAACATGGAGGAAACAACAAAGTCCTGCTGACAAAGCAATTGATAAACATCTGAGATATGCAAATCAGCTATTACGGCTGCTAAATATCTTAATTGAACAAACTATTTAAAAAAGCCAAAATCCATCATGCTGTTTACTTAAACTGTTTCTTCCTTCTCTAATCTCTGTCACCGTTTGCCCCAAATAGCCTCATTTTCACATTATAAATGCAAACATTTCTGGTGTATGACAGCGATTTAATTATCAGATACTGGCTCTTTAAGTTGTCTTTCCGCAATCAACAATTTTCTTATTCCTCTCATATGGAAAAGAAAGAAACACAAACTATGCCTTAGGCCTAATATATCATCGAACCTCTGATCCTAAAAATAAGATAAGTGGCAGCTTTAATCTAGCTTGGAGCTTATGCTATTTAGCCTTTGACCAGCAGTAAATGTCAGAGTTATTTCAGAGACGCAATATCTGCTTACTTGACCTGTTTGTAAAATATTACATTAAAATGAGAGCGTTGGCACAAAACTAATTTGTAACATCAGAGAAAAAGCTGCAGCTGGAAAGTGGGCTGCATGTAATTCTCCTTTTTCATACCATTAATGAACAAGACCTTTCTGGACCAGTCGTGTCGCGGCCCACAACACCAACTAGTGCATTAAGAAGTCCAAGTCCTGCTGCAGAGGGGCTTACTGAAGGCTGTGGGCCGAAAGTTCACCACAAGTGAGCTGCTCTGATATCAACTGTTATGTGCTGCAAACTGTTTTGATAGTTAAGGGGGCTTTCAAATGTTCAATTGGAAAGTCAGCTGGAAAATGGAACTATTGGAAGGAGACATTGGGCCATATGTACTAATATATGGTTGCTAAAAACTGGTCGCAATTTGCAGACAGTATTTTGCGACCAGTAATGATATTTCAGGAACTTACCTCTATACTAATAGGTTAGTTGACATCACAGGTATGGTGGCATTGGTGTGGTCAGCAGACCACCATGTCTGTGAAGGCTTTTAAATAAAACAATTGTTTTTTTAAATGCATCACGTTTTCCTAAAAGGAAAACATGATGTCTTTCGAACACTGTCCTCTTTCTAATCCTAAAAATGTTTTTTCAACATTCACAAAGGGTAAGTATCCCATTTGTTCCCCCTCTCGTTTGTGAATGGGTTAGTTCTACCTTTGTGTAGCCTGTTAAATATTGATGCTTTTCTGAATTATTAAAGGGACTGAGTATATTAAAAAAGGGTTTTAGCATGTGGAAACCCTCTGATTTACCACATCAAAGAGTGTGCAAATGGTAAAACCGTTTAAATATTTGGCTCATACTTCTTTCTCCTCCTCTTGGAGAGGCATCATTGTTTATGTGCATAGTGATCCTCTAATGCTTTTTGTCGGCTCTGGAAACTCCTCATGAATATAGCCTTTCAGGCCCTTTGAAGAGCTAGCTTGCAATGTATGCATGTGTAACACTGCTATGAACAGAAAGTGTTTGTATCTGGGCATGTGCAACCCGGGCATCCTTGTAGGAAGTCTTTAAATACAACCGCCTGTGGATGGGGACTTGCAAGTCCATGCCCTTTCTATAAGGGCATCCCTGGTGAGCTTGCAAAATGTTCACCAGTTTCCAGGTTGCAAGGTCTATTTTCATCCCTTCTAAGCATCATTGCTTCTGTGCAATTATCAGTATTATTAGCCAATAGGCAAATGAGAGATGTGCAGACTTAAAATTAAAAAATGACCCATATCCACAGTGTTTTGCTTTGCCCAAAATAGAATGTATATAAAACTGTGCATATCATCGCACCATTCTTTGATGATCAATACAACATAAACAATTTACATAGGTAAAAGAAAGAGTGCAAAGATCAGCTTACATGAAGAGGTGGATCTTTCCTATCCAGGATTTCATCACATAGACAGAGGCCTCCGTTTGAAAGTTGTTGTGTTTCTGTTGTAAGCTTCACGAGTAGGGTTTCAAATACAGTGTGTTCCAGCTACCCACGAATGCCAGCACTAATATCACCACTAAAAGCCTGGGTACGGATTTAAATTGTGATCCCTAAGCAAGCCTGTTTGTATTGAGATTGTACCTATAAGTGATACAGTGTTTATCACAGTTGTTAATTTTGCATGTTTTGTTAAATTTTGGTAGGTAATACCTGCCAGAATGTCACAGGGGGAAAAGTTCAGGTATTTATTATCATATGTGGATTTTGATGCGGTAATTTCCGTGATCTGATAGGACTGAAGTCTTTCCCATCAAGAAACAAATCCTCAGGAAAATACTTTCCTACATAGTTACCATAATGTTGTACCCTTTAAAAACGAGATCGTGGTACATTCAACTGGATTATCCTATTTGTTGTTATTCATAGGTCATACACAGTCCTCCAGATTCATATTTCTAAAATCGAGAAGCACATGTGTTTTCAGGAACTAGTTTTGGGAATGTAGCATTCTGTCCCTGTTACATGTTGTTCACAATGCTTGGTACAGGTTTAATTCAACTTTAGATCTATTTTTGTCCCTTTATTGATTGGCCTACCTTCCCCAGATAACACCCATCTTTATTTGAACACGTTTACCTTTTCGTTCTCTTACACACTTTCTCCTGGACTGCTCCTAATTGTGAATTAAATATTTGCTTACTAAATTTAAAGAGCATTACACACCCAATGAAAATAGACCCAAATCCTATAACACAAAAGAGGCAACGCTCCAACTTATTCACGTTTGTTTTTTCAATCGACTTCTCTTACAATACTGAAACTCACTTTACCTTCCATACCTTAGACCCTAAGCAAAAGTTGGTTATTAACATATTTGGGATCAGAAATCCTATTTTTTTTTAAATCACTACCTATGTCTTCACTACTGTTTAATCATTTTTCTAACATAAGCCCACAACATTGTTCCCACATCTGGTATTGCCCCTTCCTCACTACTGCAGCGAATGGACTGTCATTATGTATCGGATACTATAAGCTTCAGGCAAGCTGCTTCAGGATATGAACTTCTGTTGGTTTACAAAGCCGTCTGTCATTTGTTGCATGGCTAAGTTGATGGCTCCTGGAATTTTCTATCCAATCAGGAATGAGTTCTCATGTCCATCATTATTGTATCAGTGTTGCATTTCTTATAGGGGCTGCTGATAATTGATTTATTTTGTTCAGTTCACTCATGGATTCATCAGTCAAGAAAATACCTGTCTCAGTTCATGCCTTAACATGTTTGGACCTTGAAATTATTAGTACAGTAAATAAATGAAAAAGATTATGCCTGAACACAGTTTGGTTCACTGCTATAACTCATAGCTTATGCATGCAGCATGTAATTATTTACTTTTTCCTGGAGTAATCCCCTATTATCATATCTCTATTGAAATGTACAAATCCTTTAACACTATTACATGAATCATGAAAAACACAACCATTGCATATGAAAAGAACCTGATTTGTAGGATAAACGTTCATATTGTCGGAAATTCAAACACCATGTGGACTTTAAATACTCCTATATTAAGGCCCAGAATTTGTAGTGTAAATATTCTAAGTTAAAAGTGTAAGTGTGATAAATAAAGACAGACTACGTCACGACATTTTTAGAATATAAACAATTTGCATGGACAAGATTCCAACTTTAAGGGCAAGTCTGCGGGACGTTGTCAATTCTCCTAAAGACATTGTTAAGCAATGGCCAATCCTCTCAACTCAATACTTAACTTATACATGGACGCGTGGATCATTGAAGAATGTCTAGAGTAAGACAAAATCTACTGACAAGCAATGGCTCATTTACTGTAACCTCCCACTGAACTGACAGAGCAGCTACACCACCATCAGCATGTTGAAAATGTTCAGTCTATTTGTTGCCTCATATTATGCACATTAAGAATTCTCCGGATTGCATGATATTCCTTTGCAAAAAAATAACAAAAGCTACTTTAAAAATAATAACAGTATCACATTGAGATAAACAGTAACAACATTGCAGTGCTTGCTATCAAAATGCAGAGAGCTTCAACGTCTGTCCTTTTTTCTGTAATTGATTAATGTAATCTTTCTTTTGTAGTTCAGTTCTATTTTGATATTTTTAAAGTATTTAAAGGATGTGTAATTATGGTAATAGAGTCAATCCATATAATTATCTCAAGAGGTCTTTATGATTCTAAATCCTGTTTGTACAGCTGAAAAACATCGCATGTAATGAGGTAGAGCTCAAATTAGAATTGTAGACATTATTACAGTTTTACATTTATCTACATAATCCTTCTAATAAAAGATAGAAAGGGGTGGGAAAGGAGCACAATTTATAATCATGTAGTCGTTAATGAAGGCACTAAAATTGGAACATTTGAGAAAAGACACATTTTCGTTGCCTGAATAAGAGACTGAAAACATTTGTATAGTGGGACTATCTCCAGAGTGTCCTGGCTCTGCTCATACAACTGCTAAACAAACAGTTAAACAAATAAATATTCAGCTGGTTGCTGAAGCATAAAGGTAAGGTCTAGAGCATGATGTCAAGTGACAGTGAGTTTCCATTCATGGAAGGCTTACAGAGACTGTACAGAAATGGACCTTATACGTGCTATGCAAATTCTGTGTTGGAACTTCAGGAATAATTTTAGTAGCGAGGTAGTGCCGATCTAGTTCATGCAATTATTTAAAGGTAATACTCATGGTTTTAAACTTACTGTGATCTAATACTTGAAGTCTGTGTAGTGTTCGGCAGAATGCTTAGGGTCAGTCTCTAGTACCCAAACTAAAAGCACTATATATAGAGTATTACAATAATCCAACCTGGAATTTCTAGTTGCACGCACCACAATGGTTCTATTTTGTTCTGCTAGAAGATGGATAATACATTTAAATCGGGTATATCGGATTATTTTTTTTTAACAGAGAACTAACCTGCCGCTCAAGAGAAGCATTGGATTCAAACAGTATGCCTAGACATGCTATCTTTTAGAACCTGTTCCACATTCAGACTCAGATCAAAATGTTAGCAATTTTGAAAGGCAAAAGGGAAGGCCTTCTTGTGGTACCAAGTAATATTACTTTTTGCTCAGTTTATGTTTTTATGAATTTGTGTATTTGTCTTCTAACTTGTTTGCCCATCTGTCAAAACTAAAATCTTCCCCTTGTTCATAACTTGTTTGGCACAGATTAGTTGCTTTAGCAATACTCTGGTGAAAATAGTATTCTATGTTTTGCCTTTTCTTAACTCCACTTTTCCTTCTATTTAATTTGACATAGTGTTTTTCTGTTTCATGTGCAGTTACTCTCAATGTAATAAAAAAGCTGTCTTTTGTTTGTTTACAGTGGCCAAAACAGATAATCCTTCCTCTTACGAGAGGAATACCTCCAAGACAGTTGCAATATTAGCCGTTCCATTACTAACTAATTTTGAATGGTGCGAATTCCTTTATTATATTCTTAAATTCAGCTTCTCGTAATAGTGGTATATCAGGAATTCAGTATCTCAGTTTTACATTGTTCTGTCATTTCTAAATAATTAACCATCATTATTCTCCGAAAGGAAAACAGATTCCCATAGCATTATCATCTGCTCAACAAAACACCACAGCTTTATGGGCTAAATCTAGCGGCCCCACATATTAGGAATGTTTGGATCGAGTTTGGGAGGTGCTACGGATGGAGGAATGTGCCATGACGTTAATTCAAGACTCTAGGAACGTTGAATACATGTGTGCCTAATTCCTGGATTTCCCCTTGTGGGAGTTTATGGAACTCATCTGCCCAAGGGAACTCACCAGCCCATCAGACTGCTCTAAGACAGTATGGACAGGGTCAGCAGGGGGCAACATGTGACAGGAAGCCAGGCTACCTGATCATAGTGGAGGAGGATGCAGGAAGAATATGACTAGACTCATGATTACTTAGACCCAGTGTTGGAGGAAAAGGGGATAGAATGGATCCTGGTTGAAACTCATGGTATTTGTTCCTCTTTGCTTCCTTTATGCTCATGATGAAAACTCCTCTTCCACTGCTGCCTCCGGGTTATAGATGATGAGATCTGTAATCTTGAAAGACTTATAATTAATTAGAGCCATTAAGAAGTGTGCTTTATGTTAGTCTGTGTCGAATTCTATGAATGCAGGGGTAAAAAACTCGCATCAAAATTGAAGCACTGTAACCTCTGATCTGATTATCCTGTGACCCCCTTCGCTGTGCACTGCAGGCTACAACAGCTGCAACTCCAGTCATTAGTTAAAAAAAAAAGAACATTATTATCATGCCATGCTGTGTGTGCCAGAAGCACCAGGGCTGGTACAGCGTGGTATGACATGCGGTGGATGCTATACTCTTGTGATGGGTGCTGTGTGCAGATGTAATGGCTCATCAGTGTATAAAGTAGACTAGTGGGAACTGAGAGTTAAGTAAACAAACAAACAACCAAGAAACCGTGTCATGTCCTCCGCTTCTTCCCTGGCAATGACTGCATTAAGTGTTGTGGCGACCACTGTTGGCCCTTTCCAAGACTCTGCACTTCCACATCCCAGGAGGCAATGACTACAGTGTTCGGAGTACTTGTGATGCAATGCTAATTTATGAGGTGTGCGATTATGGAGCCCTGTGGTGCATCGGCCACTACATGCTTAGCATATCCTTATTTGTGGCGAAATAGTAGCCCCTGTCAAGCTCACCGGGATGCACATGCACCCTGTATGTGAAGAGAAATTTACTGCAAATGCATACTATGTGTTGGGAATGCGGTTGCACAGTGAGCAGAGTCAGCCAGGAAGAGAAACTGCTAACAACTTCTGACAAGCTGGTCATGTGAGGTCAGAGACGAAAGCCTCCAACAGAGGGTGAGTGTGTAAGCAACTCTTTTTACTCAAGGCCTGAAACCAGTTCACTAGTCTTGCTCATGCTTTGTTATGTCAGTTAATACAACAAGTTGTACATATATGATGAGCGGCTAGTGTCCTATTTGAGTGGTTTGATTAGTAGGGATGAGTGGTCTGCCTACAGTCACTGGACAAGGTTTCTAAAAAGTAAATTAATTCACAGACTGTGTCATTAAAGTCCACTCAATCTTTGGACAGTCGTGTTGATGCAGTTTTTTCGAGATTAAGGCTTGCACAACCTGTCTTCAGCCACGGTTTCAATAAAATCGTGGGGACAACAAATACATCCCTGAAGGTGGAAAATCAAAACACCTTAAGTAAAGACAGCACTCTCACAACTAGCAGTCACCTACTACTGGAAGGTAGCACAGTCACACACTCAAAGACTACTGGTCACGTTCTACCGGAAGTACTCTTATGTCCCTCTCGTAAGATCAGTCTTGAAATAGCAACAGCACTCCCACATCCTTCAGAGTAACAGCCACACACTACTGACTACCCTCACACTCCTCAAAGGGTAGCAGTGTGATACTATTAAAATTCCACCTACACTCTTCACACACTATAATTCTTACGCTAACGATAGCACTCTCAAATTCAGACTAGCAGTCACAAACTACTGGAAGCACACATCACAGAGCAGCAGTCTCACACCCTAAACAAGCCTCCTACACGCTTCACAGACTTGCAGCCATGCTCCGCCACAAGAACTCACACACCTTTCAGAGACCAGCTTTCAAACACTAAGGAAGCACTCTCACAGAGTCTCACACCCTAAACAAGCCTCCTACACGCCTCACAGACTTGCAGCCATGCTCCGCCACAAGAGCTCACACACCTCTCAGAGACCAGCTTTCAAACACTAAGGAAGCACTCTCACAGAGTCTCACACCCTAAACAAGCCTCCTACACGCCTCACAGACTTGCAGCCATGCTCCGCCACAAGAGCTCACACACCTCTCAGAGACCAGCTTTCAAACACTAAGGAAGCACTCTCACAATGCTCTGAAACCAATGGGTCTCTGGCGGATAACTTAAAGACGTGTGGGGTTATTGTGGATGGGCAAATGGATGAATGTAAAAATGAGTCAATGGGTCAATAAATATGCAAAGGTGAAAAAATGAGTGACTGAGTGCATGAACGATGAGTGATCTATGAACATGGACAGATAGATGATTGATTGCCTGGAGTAAAGCATCCAAGCACTTTCAGTTATAAGCCAGACACTTTGGATTTGCCAATGCGTGTTTTTAGTATGCCGCTCATGATATCTTTCGGGACTGTTTTAGAGGAGAATATCATGAATTCATGCCTGTTGACTCTCTCTTTTTACATAACATGTCTCAAACCACTGCCTTAAGCAGTGGTTAAGTGCATCTCTATAACGAACTAGAGAATTTGATTTGGAGTAAAGGGGGGTGGGGCTTTGGTAACGAGAACATTGAATTCATATCTGTACTTACTGAAATGTTGTTGTCATTGTGTCTATTATTTTGTGAAGGTAAAGAGAGTTACTATAATATAATTTGGGATTTGAAATCATAGGTTATGTTGATATAAATCCATCGTCGATTCAAACATACATTTGCCAATATATAACGATAAGACAATATTTTTGTTTCGTTTCACGGCTGTTTTTTGCTTATTTAACTTGTAAATTCATATGACAGCTTCAGCAAAGGTGACTGGAATTTGAAGGAGCCGTCCTGTGACAGACAGAAGTATTGCCACTTGGTAGGAGAGCCTTAGATGCAAATTACCTGTTCATATGCGACCTTTGAAGTATCTTTTTCTGATTATGGAGCTCCCTGGAGAGTCTGATAAAATTGCACTAGTAATGCAGTCAGTCATTCGGTACCTGTCCTTGTCAAATGCCACAGCACATTATTAGTAAGCTCAGCCAGTGAGAAATTCACGTCAGTTTTTCCTCAAGGTATTCTCTCCCAGAGCTGATACAGAAGCTTCATTTTATGAGGAAAATCTTTGCTTGAAGCTTTCCTTTTGTTTAGGACAGATTGTTGCAATAGTCTGCACAGATACAGAAAAGGTGCACCATTTACTGTACACACTAAAATCTGTTTTCTCATTTTATGCCGCACTCATGGCCTGATTTATAATTTGTGAACGGGTTACTTCAACACTAACATGACGAATATCACCTTATTACATGTGCATTACATCCAACGGCACTTGTGATACGGCAGAGGGGATACTCATCACGTTTGTGACGAAGTAATCTTTCCGTCGAACTCTAAATGAGGGCCTCGGACTTTAGCTCAGTTGATTATTGTGTGAAAGTGCCCTTTTGCTTGGTCATCCCCATTTTTTGTTGAGAGATGCAGATGGTTTTTGAACTGTGCACACTGGGGTAATACTGTACACTCCACAGTGTATGTGGTGTGGCCCCTCAAACATGGTAAGTCCATGGTATGTCATGTAAGAAAATACATCAATGGCATAGAAAGTTAAATATCCCCTGTGGCCTGCTGCATCCTTTGTGCTATTCTCCTGGCTGACAATGAAATTATGGCTTCAGGCTCCCTTTCGTAGCCTGACTCCTGTAATTTGTAAACTTACAGGCAGACCTGTCAATATAAACACTTTGACAGGAGGGAAATCCTAGTTTTATATATTAAGTAGCCCGCAATTAGAGTGCCTGGTACTCAAAAGTGAAACTTGTAAGAACGTAATGTTTGCATGTTCCACTGTTAAAAGTTGAACATGTTAGAATTTAATATTTGCATGTTGCTACTAGTGGCGACTAGTGACATTTGAAAGTGGTGGGGTGTAAAAGTTGGGTATGACTTTTATATAGTGAGCAAGCTTAATGGACAAACGTGAGCTCCATGGGGCCGTCCTCCTGAGAAAAAAAATAAAAAGGATTGTGCGTTTTAAAGCAAATGAATATAGAAAGCAAAGTTTATAAAGCAGTGGGAACATGTAGGGCCTCATTAAGTGTTCGGCAGTCTTCGGGCAAGGTCGCCGTGCGATTTGGCGCTACCATACCACCATTGGTGGCGGTATAGCGACTGCCGGATTACGAGTCACCAAAAAAACAAACCACCCAAAATTGAAACCAACACCTCCAGGCCAACCCACGGCGAAAGAGTAACTGTTCAACCGGTGGCCCTGCATGCCAAGACCGTTCCAACCGTCATATTTAGAGGCAACCTCTAGCACTTTGGAACATGCACGGTGGAAACCGCTGGCGGTTCTCACTGCGGCGGAACAAAAAGGCACCACCGAAAGTAGCCAACACCACATTGCCCAGTTCAGATATCCCACACCTAAAACTCATACAGACACCACGCACACCTGCACATGCCACCATATACCACCCCTACACACACACCCACAATCGCTTGCGACAACTACGAGCAGCCACAGACACACTCGACATCAGTAGCCAAAAAGACAGAGTTCTGGCATAGTCGACAGGGTCAATGCAGTTGGCACCTACCCACACACAAGGGAGGACAAAAGGAAAAGATAGAATGACCTCAGGGGGAAGGGCCGTTCCATGGTGCCCAGGCGTCAAATAGCCATCAACAAGACCGGCAGTGGCCCCCCACCTCCTCCCCTTCAGTTGAAATACTGGGAGGAGAAGGTCCTGGACATCATGCAGCCCGAGGGCCTGACTGGCATCAGCAGAGGGCTCGACTCTGGTAAGTCATCAATACCCCCCAAGCACCAACCTCCCCTGCCCAGCATGACTCCCTACCACCCACCACTATCCAAACTACAACAACCCACCCAACTGCACCCGTCCCAAACACCCCACACCCCTCTTCTGCATGCCACATCACCCCATTCCCACCATCCCTACACACACACTCCTAATGCATGGAGGACTACCACAATATGAAGAACCACAGCTCCAACAATCCAGCACAACCCACACAGCAACACACCACAGACTCACTGCACAGTGGAACATCTGCATGAACAACCATATCACAGCCGACACCTACTGGCTGCCACAACTTCGTCCCAACACATGGCAATGACAGCAATGCCAACCACCATCCTCAACCCCATGCCACATGGAAGCCATGTCACAAACCCCTACACCAAATCAATGTCTGCAGTGCAGCAGCAGTCATTGCCATCTCTGGGAAGCAAGTCGAGCCACTGTATGCATCACAACAGTGACACAACAACTACAATTACACAACTAATATCTGCTGTTTCCATCCACAGGTACCCCTGCCACTGACACCCTGCAGAGGATGTCAGGCTCAGACAGCCTTCCCTATGATGAAGGCGCCACTGGATGTCTGGATGGGGACAACTTGCCTGGGCAACCTGGGGCCACTAGACAATCTGCCAACAGCACACCCACCCTGGACACATCAGACACCCCTATCCATGTGGCAACAACACCACAGCCAGCACCTGAACCCCAAACCTGTGCCCCTGTGACCTCATAATCGGAGGTGTGCCCCATAGTACATGGGCCAGTATCAAGGGCACTCACCCCAGACAAGGAGAGCCCTGCTGCTACTAAGAGTGGCACACTGTGCCAGGGGCACTGGCACAGGGGGCCACGGGTAGTGGGAGGGGAACCGTGGTCCAAGGACCTAGGCAGCCACACCAACTGACTGCCCAGGAGGCCCTTAACCAAGTCCTGGGTGTATACCAGCAGACCCAAGACACAGTGGCCCAGATCCTTGCTACCATGCAGGAGACCCAGCGGCTGCAGGGGGAATGCCATCAGGAGGCAATGCAACAGTGGCAGGCCCACAATGCCACCATGGCCTCCATAGCAGGGGTGGTGAAGAACCTGACCACCATCATGCATGAGTCCACCACCCACCAGCAAGTCCCTTCCACTGGTCACATCCCATCAGAGCCCTCCACGTCAGTGACAGCCAGTGGCATGGAGGCCCCGCCACAGGACTCGCCGGACACCAGCACCCCTACTCCTGTAGATGAAGAACCCCACGCAAGCGAGGGCGTCCAACTAGACATCCAGCCTGACATGATGCCCAGACCATGACCACCACTAGGAAGTGACCCTCTCCTGAACATTCTCCCTTGTGTGTGACTGAGACACCCTGTCGACTGTCCACTCTCATATCTCCGATTTCCCATGGCCAGCAGACTGGACCTGGACTACCCACAGCTGGCCTCACCACTCTGATGATCTCAACTGCAATGAAGTTGGATGCCTGATGGGTGTCAGGAGCCAGGGCAGGTTGAAATAGGCAGAGTCACCTGTGTGCACAGAGGTAAGAGGCATGTCATGACCGGGAGGGCGATAGGGCAGGGACCCAAGAGTGCAGAGAGCTGAGAGGCACACTTATGCAGGGGTACATACCGAAGAGCCAGGCCTTGTCCCACTGAAGTGGTGCCATCATGTGTGGGACGCTGCTGATGAAGGAATCAGGCACAGAGCATGGGTTCCTGGTCGTCACCTGGGAGATGTACTGGTCCTCGAGACACACCACCTGTACATTAACCAAATGAAAGTTTTTGCAGTTCCTATAGACCTGTTCACTCCTCCTGGGTTACACCAGGGCAATGTGGGTGCCATCAACGGCCCCAATGACATGAGGCATGTGTGCCACACCGTAGAACACAGCCTTGACAGTGGGCAATACTTCACGTTGGTGGAACAGGATGTAGTTGCCCGGATGTTTGAGCCGGGCACATAGTACATTCCTCAGGACATTGCTAAACATGGGCTGCGACATCCCTGCTGCTAGGCCCACTGTGATCTGGAAGGAGCCTGAGGCAAGGTAGTGGAGGACTGACAACACCTGCATTGTGGGAAGGATGGCATTGGGATGGAGAATGGCAGACAACAGACCCGGCTCCAACTGGGCCACCAGTTCCATGATGATCATATGGTTCAGGCGTCAGGTCTGGATGACATGATGCTCCTCCAGGAGCTCATCATCTTCGGAAGGTCGACTAGGGGCCTGTACACCAGTGCATTCCTCATCCTCAACCTTACCTTGTACTTGGGAACAAGAGGGAGTTGGAATTATGTTGTGCACCATAGACTGTGTCGACGGTGTTGATGTGGCCATAGGTCAGCAAGTGTGACCCAAGATGCACTAACTTTCACAGACATTACACATTGGACATGTAAAATGGCATCCGCCTGTCTGAATGCATGGGACAGGTGGAAGTGAGATCATCCCGCCGGCGTAAAACGTCATGGCGGTAGGCGGTCACGACCACCGTGCAACTCACCATTGGTTAACACTGTTGCCCATGGGAGGCAGGAGCCAATGGTGATCATCGCCAGCAGTGACGGTGATGTCTGCGGCGGCCGTGACCGCCATTTAGGCCCTCATTACAACCCTTGTGGTAAATGGCGCCGACCTCCGTGTTGACAGCCACCAACATACCGTGACCGCAGCGGTATACCATTACAGGTATTATGACCCACACAGAGAAATCCACCACTATACAGACACCCACACAAGTCCGCCAGCCCAAAGGTCAGTGATAAACTGGAGGTACCAAAACCCACACCGTTACGCCAACAGAAATACGCTCACAGCACCATGTCCCACGAATCACCGCGGCGGTCATTCAACCGTGGTAAACCATTGCCGGTACACACCGCCGCGCTCAAATTACACACACACTAACAAAACTACACCACATTGGACAATTCAAACTATACACACCTGACACACATACACACACCACACCCTTACACCCAATCCAGTATAAAACACACACCCACAATACCCACAGCCCCTTACAATGAAAAAAAAATATTGCCAACTGAGAGATGGACAAGCCAAGAGCACCCACTGAATCAGAGCCACATAACACCATCACCCATACACCATCCACACACCTCACAGCACACACCCCAACACATCACCCCACACACCCTCACACATACCACTCACACTACACCCATGGCGCCACAAAGACACCCCAGGTTCTCAGAGGAGGAGCTAAGGGTCATGGTGGAGGAAATTATCCAGGTAGAGCCACAGCTATTTGGATCGCAGGTGCAGCAGACATCCATTGCTAGGAAGATGGAGCTATGGCGGAAGACAGGGTCAGTGCTGTGGGGCAGCACTCCAGAGCAAAGGATGACATCAGGAAGAGGTGGAACGACCTACGGGGAAGGTGCGTTCCATGGTAGCAAGACACCAGGTAGCCGTACAGAGGACTGGCGGTGGACTCCCACCTCCCCCCCACAACTAACAACATGAGAGGAGCAAGTCTTGGTGATTATGCATCCTGAGGGCCTCACAGGAGAATCAGGAGGACTGGAATCTGGTAAGTCAAATATTTACTACTATATCCCCCACCCTACCTGCATGCCATCACAAACTCCTACCCCTACCCTCTCCCCCATAACTCCACCACCTCACATATACCCCAATATCACAACCCACCCATCCCAATACCAAGCCCTGCATGCAACACCAATGCATGGACACCCATCACAGACCTGCATGGACACCCATCACAACAGTGACAATCACTTAGTCAAACCAATAACATCTCACGCAACCCCAACGTGCCTTGCTAATAACAACCATAGAGGGAAACCTATCAATGCACAAGATGGCACATGCAGATACAATAATACTGCATTTACATCCTCACAGAGCCCCCACTCAACGTCACCGGAGAGGATGTGTCACCAACATCCAGTCCCCCTACAGAAGAGGCCTACAGTGATGATAGCAGCTCTGCACGCCTGGATCACGATGACCAACCTGGCCCATCAGGGACTTCTGGACAGTCGGTTACCTTGCCACAGTCCCAACTCACCACAGAGCCTCCCCCCTCAGGAAACACCAGCACAGCACCCACCCAGCGGGCCCATCCCTCTGTCCCCAGGACACGTCAATTAGTAGTGTGTCCACTACTACAGGGACCCCAGGCAACCCCACAAACTCAAGACAATCAGCCAAGTCAGTCACAGTGGGCACACTGTTCAGGGGAGAGAGGCACAGGACAACAGGGAAGCTGGGAGAACTGCTGTGCGACAGGGGGAGGACAGGCCCAGGGAACCCACTCTCCACGAGGCACTTGCAGGGAATCTGGGAGCATACCACCATTCCCAGGAGTCCATGGACCAGATACTGTACAAGTTGCAGGAGACCCAGCGGCTGCAGTAGGGACAGTACCTCGGGATCATGTAGGACCTGAAAGACATCCACACCACCCTGGTCACCATTGCAGGGGTGCTGGCAGACATGGCCAAAACCATGAGAAAGGCAGTGGCACAACAACAGGCCCCTGACACTAGCCCCTGACACTAGCCACACCGAAGAACAGCCACCTCCGCTGGCACTAGTGGACAGGAGGCCCCGCCACAAGACCAACAGGGCACCAGCACCCCACCCCCTGCAGAAGGAGAACCACCCCGCAAACGGTTCCTGCCATCCAGGAAGAAGCCAGAGAACATTGCCAAGACCCCCACTAGGAAATAAGACTCTCCTGATTGTCACCCTTGTGTCCCACTCTGTCACCCTGTCCACCTTGTACTGCCATTGCTCCCCTTCCTATGCCCACTTGGACAATACACCTGTGATACAAATAGACTGGACTCTACCCTGGACTTTCCTCTATTAGCAACCCAGCCCATTGCAATACTCCCTCCACTTATTAGCACATAAATAAACACCCTTGGACCAAATACAAGTATCGAGTCTGTCAAATGATTGAAAGATGTATTAGTTTAACAAGCTAAAAAGATTGCAATTCAAATGTACAGTTATATATACATAGGTATGACCTGTAGTGGGCAGTAGTAAACACACCAGGAGCCAGAGTGGGGCACAGAGTTCTGGAAATAGAGATGCCAAAGGGCACAGTAAGTGGGCATAGACATAGGGAAATCAGGCTGCCATGTTCCTCCTCCGATGGACACTCCCTGATGGGGGCGGACCTGTCAGGGACCATCCCAGTACCATCCTTGTTCCATCCCCTCTTACCAGCACTGCCCTTCCTGTATCTCCCCACCCAGTTGCCTGTGCCCTCTCACCCAAGAGGGTGGGCGTCTCCTTCGCCACAGGCACCTCTGCCCCTGCCCCATTCAACCCTGATGCCCTCAATGAAGATGCTATTGACCTCCTGAGGTCCATCTCTGTGGAGTAGACAACTATTGTGAATGCCATCCAGGGACTGGTTTCCCAGATGCAACAGTGCAATGTGTTCCTGGAAGGCATTCATGATGCCTTGTCTGACCTACAGAGATCATTTCAGGCACTGGCCTCCTCCTTGATGGCAGCCAGTGTCCCTTCTACTTCTACCCCCCTCCAGCTACCTGTTCCCATACCCACATCTCTCTCCCCTCACCCATCCAAGACTCACCTACTGACCCACATGCATCCACATCAACAGACATGGTACGCAAGGACAGACATAAGCACCACAAACACCACCACCGCCATGCACACACACACGGACACATGCAGACATGACAACATCCACACTCTGCACCGACTTCCCCACCACCTCTCCCCTCACAGTCAGTACACCACTCACACCTGCAGTCAGCACCACATCAGTCACTGATCCTGCCACATGTGCCCTCACTACCACCGTCACCACATTATCTGACCCCTATTCATGCACCCATTTACACCACTGGTGCAGACACCCCGAATGTCAACACACCCACATGCAGCACATCCACCCTACCTGCAGACACCACCCTAACATACACTCACATGTCCCCCCTGCCATCTCCCTGCATCTCCTCCCCACCTCCTCCCAGTACATCTAAATGCCCGCACTCACCCACCCAACAGTCCCACAGCACACACATTTTATCCACCCATGCACCTGCACCCGAAGCACCTCCACGTACACACCTCACTACCATAACCACTCTCTCCACTCCCAAACATCCTCACCTTGACCACCCTTGTGTCCCCAAAAAACGTTTCCTCAAAGAGTTTTCCCTGTTCCCCACCACTGACCCAGTCCCTGTCCCCCCAATCGCCCTGCTACCCTTCCAAGGCCCCTGCCTTCCGTCTCCCAGCCCACCGCTGCTCTTTGCCATGCTCCTTCACCACCTGCCACTTCCGCCCCTGTCACATCCACTGCTCCTCCTGCCGCACCCAAGCCCATGCCCGTTCCCTCCACTTCCAAGGCCAAGCCCACTCCTGCTACTTCCAAGGCCAAGCCACTCCCTCAACTTCCAAGACCAAGCCCACTCCATCAAGTTCTAAGGCCAAGCCCAAACATCCCCCTGCTTAAAACCCCCCATCCAAGGGCAAGCCCAAGGACCCCCCATCCAAATCCACACCCAAGGACCCCTCTCCAAGCCAAGGCCAAAGGATGCCCACCTCCAACCCAAGGACCCCACCGTCTTCACCTCCCCCTCACCGTGAGGTGCCTGCATGCCCCATTGATGCCCCAGCTCTGTGGAGGCCTGCACTTTACAGTCAGGAGTCAAGTTGGGGCATCATCTTGTGCCCAGTGTGCTCGGAGCACTGTGGACTTTTGGACTGGCCCTTGGGCCTGTGTGTACATAGTTATACCATTTATAATATATCTGCACCACAAAACCGTTGGTGTCGATGGTACCTACTTATCCTGGCTTTCCTTCCACATGTATGTGTGGTGGTTGTGGGTATTAGCATGTATGCATGTGTGTATGTGTGTGTTGGTACGGGTGTTTGTTTGCTTGTGTGTGTGGGCGTGCCTTCCTGTGCTGTGTGTCGTTCCCTCCAGTGTGTACTAGGCTGGTGTACTTACGGTTGGTATCTTGGTCGCTAGTCCGGGAGTTGCATGACCAGGTAGAGCATTGGAAGGAGTTGCAATTTGCGTGCCATGGCGCCTATGGACATGCCTGTGTTCCTGAAGGTAGGTGTTACCTTTTATATTGTTTGTTTCCGCCAGGCTTTTGGTGGCGATGGATCCGCCCCAGAAATCCTGGCAGTGAGCTATCTCATAATGTGGTTGTGGGATACTGCCTGACCGCTGGCCTGAAGATGGCTGCCGCGCCGGCCCCTCCGCTGTGGCAGTGTGAACAGTAGCTTGGTTGTGTTCTGCATGTGCCTTCTTAGTACTATCGATATGGCGGTCTTCCCCATCGGGCCCACAGCAGTGCGACCTCCAACTCCACTGCGGTGGTCCTCTGACCTCCATACTCGTAATGAGGGCTATAGTTGTGAAATATTAAACACATTAAAAACTGCCCTACATGTGACTACATTAATATGTTCAACAATTTCTGTGAAGTGCAAATTGTACAGCGTGAAAAATAAAGGCCCTTGAAAGTTTGTGATTGTTCAATATCTTGTACTGCATGTGGCATCAGCTTTGGAAGAAAATGCTCTAACCAGGCTTCAGGAAGCACTCACAGCTGCTGGCTACAATCAGTCATATAGAAATATGGGCACACAGGTCTTTACATGTGATGAAAAATTGGGGAGTCTCTAAAAAGGGGCATGTAGAATACATTTCTGTAGTTTCTATCGTGTACCACCGACCAGTATTTTGGCTCTCTCAGAGATGCTACTGTATCCAGATATATAACACAGCAACTGACATGCACCTAAATTCTGCTAGTACTGTTTGACTTATCAATAGTTGTTAGCTGTTTAAGAAAAAACATTAACAATGATTTCTTATAAGTAATTAACATTGGAAATGCTTCAATTCTGAAATTGTGAGACTGTGAATTAAATATTACTGAGGCCTGTGGAAGGAGTATTGACCTTCAGGTATGTGCTTTATGTTAGATATGAGTGTCCTTATTCTCAGCACATCTTGTCCATCAGCACATCTTCAACCTCATCTCTTTCCTCTTCAACACCCTCGTTTTACTCTCCCGGAATGCACTTACTCACATCTCCCTCACTTTACCACCCCCAAAGGTACACTGCAGTCACTTATTTAAACACTTTAATTTCTTTTTCTTTTGCCTTGTAAATATTTTGACATCTGTATACCCACTTGGCACACACTTACACAGAATTGTAATTACAACTGGAATACATGACCATTGATCTGTGTGCTCTGCAGAGAGGTCAACTCACTTACAGGCACTTTGCTTTGCTTCAGCCTAAGTGCCACAGCTCTCAATCAACACCTGGCACAACACAAAGTATGCACTGTGCGAGAGTAATAAGATGCAAGAAAAAAAATTCGGAAACTCAACATGATAAAATAACTAACATAGTTGGGGAAAGCAAGGTTAAGTAAAACACTTGAAATAATCGAGGAACTAAATCACTGATACGCAGTACCTTGACATTTTTAATATTCATTGTTTGTAAATCAATCCATGATGTTGGCATTCGTTTTAAGGGCATGAAGGGAGGGACAGTTATAACACCATACAGCATGTAACTGCCTTTACTTTGAGCACATATTTCTCCCTTCGTGCTTGACTTGGATAGTTGGATCAACTTCGCAAAGGGACAAAAAACCCAACTCGTCTTTTGGATCAATTTTGCAGAGGAACAAATGCAGCAGCTCCAGTTCTAAAGGGACCAGCAAACTGCAGCCAGAGCCTGAAGTGTCACAGTGGGGGAGGTTAGCGTGACCAGGGGGCTCAGCACCATATACATAACTCAACATTGTCATTATAACACTTACAATTAATGAGCAAAAAGCACCAAATCACACCTCCTTGCATCCAGTCCTCACTGTGATGAATGGGAAAGGTGAAATACATGCCTGTGAATGATGTATGTCTGGCTTCATGCACAGATGCAGACTCCAAGCCTGAAACTATGACCCTGACAGCATCACTGGCCTACGGTGGATACCACCATAGAATACAATGGCAATGAAGGGCTTTAGAAAGGTAAACATTGCAGAAAGATGATTTACTGCCTGGCATGTGTCTCTGACTTCATTGCAAGATGGGGAGGCAGCCTGGGAGAGATAGCCCAGACAGTTTAGAGATACAATCATATTTCTAAATGAATGCATCTATTAAATGTTTATTTTTGGAAATGTGTAGGAATGTCAGAGGGGTACAGCCCCAGAGCCTTAACGGAGAAACCACCCTTGATTGCTACAGTGACCAGAATCCAAAAACTATTTTCACTGTTATGGCTTTAGTTGTTTCTATGAAGAAAACACTAAGGTCGACATGTACGAAGCTTTTTGCACGTCGCAAACAGTGAATTTCGCTGTTTACGATGTGCAAAAAGCAAATCGCAATGCACAAACCCCGTTTTGCGGTTCGGTAACCTGGTTACCGAATCGCAAAACGGGTTTGCGAGTCGCAGTTAGGAAGGGGTGTCCCCTTCCTAATTGCAAGTCGCAGTGCAATGCAGGATTGGTTAGCGACCGCTAATGTGGTCGCAAACCAATCGCATTTTGCACCCCTTTGGAATGGGTGGTAACCAATTTGCAAAAGGGAAGGGGTCCCATTGGGACCCCTTCCCCATTGAGAATGGCACAGCAAACATTTTTTCAGAGCAGGCAGTAGTCTTATGGACCACTGCCTGCTCTGAAAAAATGAAACGAAAACATTTCATTTTTCGATTTTGTAATGCATCTCGTTTTCCTTTAAGGAAAACATGCTGCATTACAAACAAAAAAAACTATTTTATTAAAAAGCAGTCACAGATATGGTGGTCTGCTCCCTGTGAGGGCCACCATTCGCAAGGGGGTCGCAAATTGCAAATTGCGACCCACCACATGATTATTCATGAGGTGGGCATTTGTGACTTCCTTGCGAATCGCAGATGGTGTCAGGGACACTATCCAACATCCATTCAGAATTGTGACTCGAAATTTGCGGGTCGCAATTATAAATGTTGCTACATCTGGCCCTAAATTACAGTTAATATGCTATTTCTGTATCTTTGGTTTGGAATAAGCTACAGAGGCAATTCAACCAATGCTTTACTATTTAGTAAAAATCCAATTGAATAGTGTAGGAGGCTGGACTGGCTTGTAGTGAGTACCAAGGGGTACTTGCACCTTGCACCAGGCCCAGTTATCCCTTATTAGTGTATAGGGTGTCTAGCAGCTTAGGCTGATAGATAATGGTAGCTTAGCAGAGCAGCTTAGGCTGAACTAGGAGACGTGTGAAGCTACTACAGTACCACTTAGTGTCATATGCACAATATCATAAGAAAACACAATACACAGTTATACTAAAAATAAAGGTACTTTATTTTTATGACAATATGCCAAAGTATCTTAGAGTGTACCCTCAGTGAGAGGATAGGAAATATACACAAGATATATATACACAATAGCAAAAATATGCAGTATAGTCTTAGAAAACAGTGCAAACAATGTATAGTTACAATAGGATGCAATGGGGAAACATAGGGATAGGGGCAACACAAACCATATACTCCAAAAGTGGAATGCGAACCACGAATGGACCCCAAACCTATGTGACCTTGTAGAGGGTCGCTGGGACTATTAGCAAATAGTGAGAGTTAGAAAAATAACCCTCCCCAAGACCCTGAAAAGTGAGTGCAAAGTGCACTAAAGTTCCCCTAAGGACAAAAGAGTCGTGTTAGAGGAATAATGCAGGAAAGACACAAACCAGCAATGCAACAACTGTGGATTTCCAATCTAGGGTACCTGTGGAACAAGGGGACCAAGTCCAAAAGTCACAAGCAAGTCGGAGATGGGCAGATGCCCAGGAAATGCCAGCTGCGGGTGCAAAGAAGCTTCGACTGGACAGAAGAAGCTGAGGTTTCTGCAGGAACGAAAAGGGCTAGAGACTTCCCCTTTGGTGGACGGATCCCTCTCGCCTTGGAGAGTCGTGCAGAAGTGTTTTCCCGCCGGAAGGACGCCAACAAGCCTTGCTACACGCAAATCGTGCGTTTGGCGTTTTTGGACGCTGCTGGGGCCCAGGAGGGACCAGGAGGTCGCAAATTGGAACTGAAGAGAGAGGGGACGTCGAGCAAGACAAAGAGCCCTCACTGAAGCAGGTAGCCCCCGAAGAAGTACCAGAAACAGGCACTACGAGAATGCGTGAAACGGTGCTCGCCGAAGTTGCACAAAGGAGTCCCACGTCGCCGGAGACCAACTTAGAAAGTCGTGCAATGCAGGTTAGAGTGCCGTGGACCCAGGCTTGGCTGTGCACAAAGGATTTCCGCCGGAAGTGCACAGGGGCCGGAGTAGCTGCAAAGTTGCGATTCCCAGCAATGCAGCCCAGCGAGGTGAGGCAAGGACTTACCTCCACCAAACTTGGGCTGAAGAGTCACTGGACTGTGGGGGTCACTTGGACAGCGTCGCTGGATTCGAGGGACCTCGCTCGTCGTGCTGAGAGGAGACCCAAGGGACCGGTAATGCAGCTTTTTGGTGCCTGCGGTTGCAGGGGGAAGATTCCGTCGACCCACGGGAGATTTCTTCGGAGCTTCTGGTGCAGAGAGGAGGCAGGCTACCCCCACAGCATGCACAAGCAGGAAAACAGTCAAGAAGGCGGCAGGATCAACGTTACAGAGTTGCAGTAGTCGTCTTTGCTACTATGTTGCAGGTTTGCAGGCTTCCAGCGCGGTCAGCGGTCGTTTCCTTATCAGAAGGTGAAGAGGGAGATGCAGAGGAACTCGGCTGAGCTCATGCATTCGTTATCTAAAGTTTCCCCAGAGACAGAGACCCTAAATAGCCAGAAAAGAGGGTTTGGCTACCTAGGAGAGAGGAAAGGCTACTAACACCTGAAGGAGCCTATCAGCAGGAGTCTCTGACGTCACCTGGTGGCACTGGCCACTCAGAGCAGTCCAGTGTGCCAGCAGCACCTCTGTTTCCAAGATGGCAGAGGTCTGGAGCACACTGGAGGAGCTCTGGACACCTCCCAGGGGAGGTGCAGGTCAGGGGAGTGGTCACTCCCCTTTCCTTTGTCCAGTTTCGCACCAGAGCAGGGGCTAAGGGGTCCCTGAACCGGTGTAGACTGGCTTATGCAGAATTGGGCACATCTGTGCCCAACAAAGCATTTCCAGAGGCTGGGGGAGGCTACTCCTCCCCTGCCTTCACACCATTTTCCAAAGGGAGAGGGTGTTACACCCTCTCTCAGAGGAAGTTCTTTGTTCTGCCATCCTGGGCCAGGCCTGGCTGGACCCCAGGAGGGCAGCTGCCTGTCTGAGGGGTTGGCAGCAGCAGCAGCTGCAGTGAAACCCCAGGAAGGGCAGTTTGGCAGTACCAGGGTCTGTGCTACAGACCACTGGGATCATGGGATTGTGCCAACTATGCCATGATGGTATAGAGGGGGCAATTCCATGATCATAGACATGTTACATGGCCATATTCGGAGTTACCATGGTGAAGCTACATATAGGCAGTGACCTATATGTAGTGCACGTGTGTAATGGTGTACCCGCACTCACAAAGTTCAGGGAATTGGCTCTGAACAATGTGGGGGCACCTTGGCTAGTGCCAGGGTGCCCTCACACTAAGTAACTTTGCACCTAACCTTTACCAGGTAAGGGTTAGACATATAGGTGACTTATAAGTTACTTAAGTGCAGTGTAAAATGGCTGTGAAATAACGTGGACGTTATTTCACTCAGGCTGCAGTGGCAGGCCTGTGTAAGAATTGTCAGAGCTCCCTATGGGTGGCAAAAGAAATGCTGCAGCCCATAGGGATCTCCTGGAACCCCAATACCCTGGGTACCTCAGTACCATATACTAGGGAATTATAAGGGTGTTCCAGTAAGCCAATGTAAATTGGTAAAAATGGTCACTAGCCTGTTAGTGACAATTTGGAAAGAAATGAGAGAGCATAACCACTGAGGTTCTGATTAGCAGAGCCTCAGTGAGACAGTTAGTCACTACACAGGTAACACATTCAGGCACACTTATGAGCACTGGGGCCCTGGGTTACCAGGGTCCCAGTGACACATACAACTAAAACAACATATATACAGTGAAAAATGGGGGTAACATGCCAGGCAAGATGGTACTTTCCTACACAACCCCCCCCCCAAATGAAGGACAATAAGACTAGCCATGACCTGATGAGTCTTCATTGTCTAAGTGGAAATATCTGGAGAGTCCATCTGCATTGGAGTGGCTACTCCCAGGTCTATGTTCCACTGTATAGTCCATTCCCTGTAGGGATATGGACCACCTCAACAATTTAGGATTTTCACCTTTCATTTGTTTTAGCCAAAGTAGAGGTTTGTGGTCTGTCTGAACAATGAAGTGAGTGCCAAACAGGTATGGCCTCAACTTCTTCAGAGCCCAGACCACAGCAAAGGCCTCCCTCTCAATGGCAGACCAACGCTTTTCTCTAGGGGTCAACCTCCTACTAATAAAAGCAACAGGTTGATCCTGGCCCTCAGAATTAAGTTGTGATAGGACTGCCCCTACTCCTAATTCAGATGCATCAGTTTGGACATAGAATTTTTTAGAGTAACAAGGGCTTTTCAGGACAGGTGCAGAGCACATGGCCTGCTTCAGCTCCTCAAAAGCTTTCTGACAGTTTGCTGTCCATAATACCTTTTTAGGCATTTTTTTGGATGTGAGGTCATTAAGAGGGGCTGCAATGGAGCCATAGTTCCTAATGAACCTCCTGTAATACCCAGTGAGGCCTAGGAAGGCTCTCACCTGAGTCTGAGTGGTAGGGGGAACCCAATCAATGATAGTTTGGATTTTCCCCTGAAGTGGTGCAATCTGTTCCCCACCAACAAGGTGTCCCAGATAAACCACCTTACCCTGCCCTATCTGGCACTTTGAAGCCTTGATAGTGAGGCCTGCCTTTTGTAGGGCCTCCAAAACTTTCCATAGGTGGACCAGGTGATCATCCCAGCTGGAGCTAAAGACAGCTATATCGTCCAAATATGCTGCACTGAAAGCTTCCAGCCCTTGCAGGACTGTGTTCACCAACCTCTGAAAAGTGGCAGGTGCATTTTTCAAACCAAAAGGCATTACAGTAAACTGGTAATGTCCTCCAATGGTAGAAAATGCAGTCTTAGGTTTAGCATCTTCTGACAATTTGATCTGCCAATACCCTGCAGTCAAATCAAAAGTGCTTAGATACTTGGCAGATGCCAGTGTATCTATGAGCTCATCTGCCCTGGGTATAGGGTGAGCATCAGTTTTGGTTACCAAGTTGAGACCTCTATAGTCTACACAAAACCGCATTTCTTTCTTTCCATCTTTAGAATTGGGTTTTGGTACCAGTACCACAGGAGAAGCCCATGGACTGTCAGAGTGCTCAACCACTCCTAGTTCCAACATTTTCTGAACTTCTTGCTTTATGCAGTCCCTGACATGGTCAGGCTGCCTATAGATCTTACTTTTGACAGGTAAACTGTCTCCAGTATCTATAGTGTGCTCACACCAAGAAGTGGTGCCTGGCACAGTAGAGAAGAGTTCTGAAAATTGTCCTAGGAGATTTATGCAATTGTCTTTCTGCTCAGCAGTAAGACAATCAGCCAAAACTACACCTTCCACAAGAGCATCTTGATCTGTGGAAGAGAAGAGATCAGGTAGAGGATCACTGTCTTCTTCCTGTCCCTCATCTGTTGCCATGAGCAGGGTGAGATCAGCCCTGTCATAGTAGGGTTTCAGGCGGTTGACATGGAGCACCCTAAGGGGACTCCTGGCAGTGCCTAAGTCAACTAAGTAGGTGACTTCACCCTTCTTTTCAACAATTGTGTGGGGTCCACTCCACTTATCTTGGAGTGCTCTTGGGGCCATAGGCTACAAGACCCACACTTTCTGCCCTGGTTGGTACTGAACCAAAACAGCCTTCTGGTCATGCCATTGCTTCTGGAGCTCTTGGCTGGCCTGAAGGTTTTTACTGGCCTTTTTCATGTACTCAGCCATCCTTGATCTGAGGCCAAGTACATAATCCACAATATCCTGCTTAGGAGCTTTTAAAGGTTGTTCCCAACCCTCCTTTACAAGTGTGAGTGGACCCCTAACAGGGTGTCCAAAAAGAAGTTCAAAGGGGCTGAAGCCCACTCCTTTCTGGGGTACCTCCCTGTAGGCAAAAAAGAGGCATGGTAGAAGGATATCCCATCTCCTGCTGAGTTTTTCAGGGAGACCCATAATCATGCCTTTGAGAGTTTTATTAAATCTCTCCACCAGTCCATTTGTTTGTGGATGATATGGTGTTGTGAACTTGTACGTTACACCACACTCCTTCCACATGGCCTTTAAGTATGCAGACATGAAATTGCTTCCTCTGTCTGATACTACTTCCTTTGGGAAGCCCACCCTGGAAAATATTCCCAGGAGGGCCTTTGCCACTGCAGGAGCTGTAGTGGTCCTTAAAGGAATTGCTTCAGGATATCTTGTGGCATGGTCCACTACCACCAAGATAAACCTATTGCCTGAAGCAGTAGGAGGGTCAAGGGGGCCAACTATGTCAACCCCTACCCTCTCAAAGGGAACCCCAACCACAGGCAGTGGGATAAGGGGTGCCTTTGGAGTGCCACCTGTCTTGCCACTGGCTTGACAGGTTTCACAGGACTTACAAAATTCTTTTGTGTCCTCAGACATCCTAGGCCAATGAAACAGGGGAACAAGCCTGTCCCAAGTTTTCATTTGTCCTAGATGCCCAGCTAAGGGAATGTCATGTGCCAGTGTTAGGAGGAACTTCCTGTACTCCTGAGGAATCACTAATCTCCTGGCAGCTCCAGGTTTAGGATCCCTATGCTCAGTGTACAAGAGGTTGTCCTCCCAGTAAACTCTGTGAGAGTCACTGACATCCCCATTAGCCTGTTTGACAGCTTGCTGTCTGAGACCCTCTAATGTGGGACAGGTTTGCTGTGCCACACTCAGCTCCTCTCTGGCAGGCCCCCCTTCACCCAAAAGCTCAGCAGTGTCTGCTTCCAGCTCCTCTGGTGTAGGTTCTGCACAGGGAGGGAATTCTTCTTCCTCAGAAGTAGAATCCACTGTAGAGGGAGGGATAGTAGGAAGTGGTTTGCTTCTACTAGCCCTAGCTTTAGGGAGCGCTTGGTCCATTGTTCCAGGATCCAAGCTTCCCTGTCCTTTTTGCTTTTTGGCCTGAGCCCTTGTCAAAGCAAAAATATGCCCTGGGATGCCCAGCATTGCTGCATGGGCCTCCAACTCCACATCTGACCAAGCTGATGTCTCCAAATCATTCCCTAATAGACAGTCTACAGGTAAATCTGAAGCTACCACAACTTTCTTTGGACCAGTTACCCCCCCCAGTTGAGATTTACAACAGCCATGGGGTGGCTTTGTGTTATGTTGTGAGCATCGGTTACTTGGTACTGGTGTCCAAGTATGTGTTGTTCAGGGTGCACCAGTTTCTCAATCACCATTGTGACACTGGCACCTGTGTCCCTGTAGGCCTGGACCTCAACACCATTTATTAGGGTTAGTTGCTTGTACTTCTCCAAGTTATGGGGGCAAGCAACCAAAGTGGCTAAATCAATAGCCCCTTCAGAGACTAAAGTAGCCTCTGTGGTCTCCCTAATCAGACCAACCCCAACTAAATTACCAAAAGTGAGCCCAGCTACTCCCTTGGATTGGCTATTAGTAGGTTTGCTCCCACCACCACTGCTATTAGTAGGGACACTAGGTGTAGCAGTAGGGGTTGTAGTGGTAGGAGCTGTGGTGCCTTTCTTTGGACAACTGGGATCTGTTGTCCAATGGCCTTTTATTTTACATAAATAGCACCATGGTTTCTTTTCCTTGTTCTGATTAAAGGAGGATTTGGACCCACCACCCCCACCAGAGTGTTTTTGTGGGCCTGATGAAGACTCATTTTTAGATTTGTCCCCACCCTTGTCAGAAGACTTACCATCCTTCTTTTTGTTGCCATCTTTGTCACCCCCTGTATGAACTTTTCTGTTCACTCTTGTTCTGACCCATTTGTCTGCCTTCTTTCCCAATTCTTGGGGAGAGGTCAGATCAGAGTCCACCAAGTATTGGTGCAACAAATCAGACACACAATTATTAAGAATATGCTCTCTCAGGATTAAGTTATACAGGCTGTCATAATCAGTAACTTTACTGCCATGTAACCACCCCTCCAAGGCCTTCACTGAATGGTCAATAAAATCAACCCAGTCTTGTGAAGACTCCTTTTTGGTCTCTCTGAACTTTATCCTGTACTGTTCAGTGGTTAGGCCATAACCATCCAGGAGTGCATTCTTAAGAACTTGGAAATTATTAGCATCATTTTCTTTTACAGTAAGGAGCCTATCCCTACCTTTTCCACTAAATGATAGCCATAGGATAGCAGCCCACTGCCTTTGAGGGACATCCTGTACAACACAGGCCCTCTCAAGTGCAGCAAACCACTTGTTAATGTCATCGCCCTCCTTATAAGGGGGAACTATCTTGTGCAGATTCCTGGAATCATGCTCTTTTGCAGGATGACTATGGGGAATACTGCTGCTGCCACCATGGGTATCTAAACCCAACTTCTGTCTTTCCTTCTCTAATTCAAAAGACTGTCTATCCAAATCCAGCTGTTGCTTTTTAAGCTTCAGTCTGGTTTGTTCCACCCTCAACTTATTGAGTTCCCTCTCTAACATTCTGTCATCAGGGTTGGTGGGAGGGACATTTCTAGAAACAGAGCTATGATGGGAATGAACAGAAGGAGACCTGTCCCTTACAGAAGCCAACTTAACAGCTTGGTTTACAGAAACATTACTACCAGTATGGTGAGAATAAATGCTTTTGCTATGATGTGAGACAACACTATTTATATGGTGTGGCTCATCATCATTACCATCTATGCTAGATTGTCTAGTAATGGGCAGGCTAGGAAGTTTATTTCCTGAATCTTTTCCTGGGGGAGTCCCTGAATCTGATTGGGAACTATTAGGTACTTTTTCAACAGATGGGGCACCTATGGCCTTATCCTGTTCTCTAAGCATATTAATTAATAGTTCTAAGGCAGGATTCTTCCCTACACTCAAACCTCTCTCTATACAGAGACTCCTTGCTCTTTTCCAGCTAAGGTTGTCATATGCAAGTTTGGACAGATCAACACTTTGGCCTGTGCCAGACATTTTTTAGAGAGAGTTAAAGTGATAGAGAAAGAGACAAAAGTTTTCAGAACTTTTTGGAAAGACAGAAAAAAACTTTTTAAACTTTTAAGAACTTTTTGAAAGTTTAGAGGTACTTTTCAGCACTTAGAAAAGAGTGAAAAGAGGAAATGCAAAACTTTTTGGCTATGTGTATATACACTGACCTTGTTTTGTATATTTTTCTCTTATGAAAAGTACAATGACAAGAGTGGTAAGTAGTCTCAAGCACTTATCCCACCACTGCACAACCAATGTAGGAGGCTGGACTGGCTTGTAGTGAGTACCAAGGGGTACTTGCACCTTGCACCAGGCCCAGTTATCCCTTATTAGTGTATAGGGTGTCTAGCAGCTTAGGCTGATAGATAATGGTAGCTTAGCAGAGCAGCTTAGGCTGAACTAGGAGACGTGTGAAGCTACTACAGTACCACTTAGTGTCATATGCACAATATCATAAGAAAACACAATACACAGTTATACTAAAAATAAAGGTACTTTATTTTTATGACAATATGCCAAAGTATCTTAGAGTGTACCCTCAGTGAGAGGATAGGAAATATACACAAGATATATATACACAATAGCAAAAATATGCAGTATAGTCTTAGAAAACAGTGCAAACAATGTATAGTTACAATAGGATGCAATGGGGAAACATAGGGATAGGGGCAACACAAACCATATACTCCAAAAGTGGAATGCGAACCACGAATGGACCCCAAACCTATGTGACATTGTAGAGGGTCGCTGGGACTATTAGCAAATAGTGAGAGTTAGAAAAATAACCCTCCCCAAGACCCTGAAAAGTGAGTGCAAAGTGCACTAAAGTTCCCCTAAGGACAAAAGAGTCGTGTTAGAGGAATAATGCAGGAAAGACACAAACCAGCAATGCAACAACTGTGGATTTCCAATCTAGGGTACCTGTGGAACAAGGGGACCAAGTCCAAAAGTCACAAGCAAGTCGGAGATGGGCAGATGCCCAGGAAATGCCAGCTGCGGGTGCAAAGAAGCTTCGACTGGACAGAAGAAGCTGAGGTTTCTGCAGGAACGAAAAGGGCTAGAGACTTCCCCTTTGGTGGACGGATCCCTCTCGCCTTGGAGAGTCGTGCAGAAGTGTTTTCCCGCCGGAAGGACGCCAACAAGCCTTGCTACACGCAAATCGTGCGTTTGGCGTTTTTGGATGCTGCTGGGGCCCAGGAGGGACCAGGAGGTCGCAAATTGGACCTGAAGAGAGAGGGGACGTCGAGAAAGACAAAGAGCCCTCACTGAAGCAGGTAGCACCCGGAGAAGTGCCAGAAACAGGCACTACGAGGATGCGTGAAACGGTGCTCGCCGAAGTTGCACAAAGGAGTCCCACGTCGCCGGAGACCAACTTAGAAAGTCGTGCAATGCAGGTTAGAGTGCCGTGGACCCAGGCTTGACTGTGCACAAAGGATTTCTGCCGGAAGTGCACAGGGGCCGGAGTAGCTGCAAAGTCGCGGTTCCCAGCAATACAGCCCAGCGAGGTGAGGCAAGGACTTACCTCCACCAAACTTGGGCTGAAGAGTCACTGGACTGTGGGGGTCACTTGGACAGCGTCGCTGGATTCGAGGGACCTCGCTCGTCGTGCTGAGAGGAGACCCAAGGGACCGGTAATGCAGCTTTTTGGTGCCTGCGGTTGCAGGGGGAAGATTCCGTCGACCCACGGGAGATTTCTTCGGAGCTTCTGGTGCAGAGAGGAGGCAGGCTACCCCCACAGCATGCACAAGCAGGAAAACAGTCGAGAAGGCGGCAGGATCAGCGTTACAGAGTTGCAGTAGTCGTCTTTGCTACTATGTTGCAGGTTTGCAGGCTTCCAGCGCGGTCAGCGGTCGTTTCCTTATCAGAAGGTGAAGAGGGAGATGCAGAGGAACTCGGCTGAGCTCATGCATTCGTTATCTAAAGTTTCCCCAGAGACAGAGACCCTAAATAGCCAGAAAAGAGGGTTTGGCTACCTAGGAGAGAGGAAAGGCTACTAACACCTGAAGGAGCCTATCAGCAGGAGTCTCTGACGTCACCTGGTGGCACTGGCCACTCAGAGCAGTCCAGTGTGCCAGCAGCACCTCTGTTTCCAAGATGGCAGAGGTCTGGAGCACACTGGAGGAGCTCTGGACACCTCCCAGGGGAGGTGCAGGTCAGGGGAGTGGTCACTCCCCTTTCCTTTGTCCAGTTTCGCGCCAGAGCAGGGGCTAAGGGGTCCCTGAACCGGTGTAGACTGGCTTATGCAGAATTGGGCACATCTGTGCCCAACAAAGCATTTCCAGAGGCTGGGGGAGGCTACTCCTCCCCTGCCTTCACACCATTTTCCAAAGGGAGAGGGTGTTACACCCTCTCTCAGAGGAAGTTCTTTGTTCTGCCATCCTGGGCCAGGCCTGGCTGGACCCCAGGAGGGCAGCTGACTGTCTGAGGGGTTGGCAGCAGCAGCAGCTGCAGTGAAACCCCAGGAAGGGCAGTTTGGCAGGACCAGGGTCTGTGCTACAGACCACTGGGATCATGGGATTGTGCCAACTATGCCAGGATGGTATAGAGGGGGCAATTCCATGATCATAGACATGTTACATGGCCATATTCGGAGTTACCATGGTGAAGCTCCATATAGGCAGTGACCTATATGTAGTGCACGCGTGTAATGGTGTCCCCGCACTCACAAAGTTCAGGGAATTGGCTCTGAACAATGTGGGGGCACCTTGGCTAGTGCCAGGGTGCCCTCACACTAAGTAACTTTGCACCTAACCTTTACCAGGTAAGGGTTAGACATATAGGTGACTTATAAGTTACTTAAGTGCAGTGTAAAATGGCTGTGAAATAACGTGGACGTTATTTCACTCAGGCTGCAGTGGCAGGCCTGTGTAAGAATTGTCAGAGCTCCCTATGGGTGGCAAAAGAAATGCTGCAGCCCATAGGGATCTCCTGGAACCCCAATACCCTGGGTACCTCAGTACCATATACTAGGGAATTATAAGGGTGTTCCAGTAAGCCAATGTAAATTGGTAAAAATGGTCACTAGCCTGTTAGTGACAATTTGGAAAGAAATGAGAGAGCATAACCACTGAGGTTCTGATTAGCAGAGCCTCAGTGAGACAGTTAGTCACTACACAGGTAACACATTCAGGCACACTTATGAGCACTGGGGCCCTGGGTTACCAGGGTCCCAGTGACACATACAACTAAAACAACATATATACAGTGAAAAATGGGGGTAACATGCCAGGCAAGATGGTACTTTCCTACACATAGTGAAGTTGGATTTTTGATAAACAAACAGGAATAGTGGCTATGTACATTTTTATTTAGCGTTTATCAACACAAGTGCAAAAGATACAGCGCTCATCACCAATCTACATTGGTTACATAACCTTTTGTAGCAGTTTCAGACATCACTGAATAAGCTGCACCAGAAGAGAGTAAATGAGACACTGCAACAATATATATATCCATATTTAAAAGAAGAGCATAGGAGCAATACCCACTCCTCAGCAAAGCCTGCTAAATAGAAAGGCAACAAGTCTCAAAATCACTTTCAGTACTGAGGCACACTGTTAGAACAAATGAGCTTGAAAACTAATTAGCTAACAAACAGGCACTGGGTGCGGACCATAGAGGTGTCCTAAGTATTTTTAAGGGAAAACTTATATGAACTCCTAGGTGCACTAGTGTAACATGTGCCTTGTACTGGAATATGGAGGAGGATAGATTAACAACATGACGTCCCTTCCTCAACTCTCCAGCTGCATCACCCACGCATGACAGTGCTTCCGCCAGCTTGTTGACTGGTGGGTTGGTGATGTCAGGCAGAAGATTGTCACAGGGAATGTTGGTGATGACATCAGGTGGAATGTGGGGGGAGAAGCTGCAAGAGGGAAAATTCTTACATTGTATATACTATGCACCAATGTTAGGCATGCATTGGATACATTGGATCATGAGCTGTAGATACTTAACCACCCACATGTCAGCACCATTATAAAACAGGAGTTGTGAAGGCCGTAAGACAAGTAGATGATCCATAATGGCACTAGAGTGTATAGTCAACATACCAAAATTAATATCTTACCACTTATAACAAGGCCCTGTAGATTGATTATGGGGAGGGCAGGCAGATAGACTGTCAGAAAGGATGTAGTCATTCTAGGCGAAGGTCTATCACACAAACATTTATCATTTTCAGACTTAAATCTATATTCCTTAGAAAAAGAAAGAAGATGGGAGGAAGGAAGAGAACACCAGTAAGGGATAGAAGCAGAAACTGGAGCCATAATCAGCAGAGATAGTTTTAACTAAATCCACTAATGGTTAAAGTAAAGAAGGAGCAAGAGATGGGAATTAATTACTGATAAAGTTCCCCCATCCCTGGGTAATTTCTCCCTCATGTATCATGTTGTTTTAAATCAATAAATTGTGACCAAAAAATTTGGAGAACCTCCAAAACATCCTGCAGTTTGCACATAAACTGCTCATAAGAGGCTGTGTTGTAGATTTCTGTCAGTCATTTATCATAAGCTGGCAGATGATTGCCAGTGTCTCAAGGTACAGATCTTGGTAGTAGTCATAGCCATAGCTACTAAGCATTGCTTAAGACCTGTCAGTGAAGATCGGTTTGTGCCTCAGGGACAACCACTTAAATTAAATAGTAAGGGTAGGGCTGCGCCACTGCCCGGGGCCCCCCCCCCGCAGCCTCAGGGACCGCCTCTTTCCTAGGGCCGTTTAAACATTTGAGGGAGGCCCCCCTCAAATGGGTGTGCTTTCTCTCCCGGACCTCTCATGAGAACTAGAAATTCACTTAAAAGAACAAAGGTTAAATTATTCTTATAGTTATGTGAATATTTTCAGTGACAGGGTTAAGATTTTGAACAAAGAAACACAGAAATTCAGCAGTTGTGGTTAGCAGCGCTAACTATAACTTGAATTATTAAGGCACTTCCCAGATATCAAATAAAATATATGAAAATAAGCATTTAACTCAAGTGAAGTAAAACATGTGTAGATAGAGAAATAATCATATCAGTTAAACAATCACAGACAGAAATGTGCAATATATCAACAGTGAAAATAGTAAAGTGGATATGCAAATTAGGCTAATTATAATTGGCTAAGTAATCCTACCTATGAGTCCCTAGTATATGGTAGGGCATGTGGGTTTAGGGACCACAGCATAGGTAGTGCACCCCTAGGTGCACTGCTGAGGTGGCCAGTGTCATTTTAAAGGCAGGCCTGCCTTGCTGGCTGATTTTAAATTAAAGTTTTATGCAAATTCGACTTTGGAATTAAAAGTAGTTCCAAAGTCTTAAACTACCTTATTATTACATATAACTCACCCCTAAGGTGTGCCTATGTCTGGGTGCCATGTAACTATAAGCAGGGACCTTATAAACGTAGTTTTATAAGCCCTGGTGAGGTACACGTTTTTCCCTCATTGTAGTGAATGGCCTTCATAAGCTAGAATGGGGAGACTTTATTTTAATTTTAAAAGTCCCCTTAAATGACAGATACATAGAGTTTGGTATCAAATTAATTGTTATAATAAATCCCACAATTTCCAGTTGGATGTTGGATTTAATATAACTTGTTCAGGTAAAGAGTTTTAAACTTTACCTGAAAAGTTGCCAATTTCAGCCCTGCATTGTTTTTGCTTCTGTGCTCTGATTGGCCAGCCTCTGGCAGCCTGGTCAGGCTGCCTTGGTGAGGTGTGAAGTGGCCTGGCTTCACACAAAGAGATATGCAGCAGATGGTGAGGCAGGAAGGGGGAGGGCTGCCAAACTGGTCTTCAAAGGCAGAGAAGGACATTTGTAGCATCCCAGCAACACCCCCACATCCTGCAACCCCAGACAACTAGGTGCCCCCTTGATTAGATTAGGAGAGGGCAGGAGAGGGGTGTGTTTATGATATTTATCCACACCAGTGGGTGGGCTCCGCCAAATGTAACCTCCAAAAATCATTTTCAGCCATGATGGATTTTTGAGGAATGTTGCCTCCTGGGATTGATTTTTGCCACACTTCCCAGGAAGTGGTCATCACATGGGGAAGGACCCTGCACATGATTGGAGAATCAGGACCCCCCTGTTTTTCACCCAGGAGCAAGGATAAAACTGGCAGACCTGCACCCACACCTCAGATCCCCATCAGATTCCAACAAGGAAGACCCAAAGGAGAAGAAGGACTGCCCTGCTGGACCCCTGGCCTGCACCTGGACCCTGCACTCTGTTTGCTACAGGTGAAAAATTGCTAACCAGAGTCCCTTGCACCAACTCCTGAAGAAATCAACCAGCTGACCACTGCCCAGTGGCCAAAAAGGAGTTTGCACCAGGTGCTTTCTGGGAGTTGTAGTCCACACCCCCAAGGATCATCTCAGAGCTTCTGGAACCTTGGGGTGAGCTGTTGACCCCCAAAGGACCTTAAAGGAACATCTGGGAGAAGATCCAGAAGTTTGGAGAACTTTTGAAAAAAAGCTCCATAAAGGGACCGACCCGCCGCGGCAAATCTAGCCGGCTTGCCTCAACCGCGACCCGGCCTGATTTGCAGGTTCGTCCCAGTGAAGAAAATCTCCAAAAAAGAGACTAAGTCCGAACGTACAAAATTGACCGGGACCTCCCAGCCAGCGCATCCGAGGAGGGCTCCAAGGACATCGGATCAAGATCCAGGTTTACCCCAGTCGAAGGATTTTCACCTAGAAAAAACTACTAAGTCCAAAGGTAAAAATCTCCACCGAGGATTCCCGCTGATGCGTATCCGGAGAAGAGATCTAGGAGGTCGGATTGAACTGGCAGGTTCGTCCCACTGAAGAAAATCTTCAGAAAAACAACAAAGTGCGAAGGTAAACTTTTGACCGAGGCCTCCCACGGCCTGTAGCCGAGCCGGGCTCCATCGTGGTCAGCCTTAAACTTTGACTTTGCCCCGGTTGAGGTGCAACCAGATGACCCGATTGGCGCTTTTTGTTTCTAGGCGCTAAAAAAAACAATGATTCTTTAAAAATTCATATCTCCAGCTCCCCTTATCCGATTTTATTCGTTTTTGTGTCATTTTAAAGATAAAAATATGATCTATTTGCATAAGTTGGTTTTCGATTTTTGAATGGTTTCCTGTGTTTTATTTAATGACTGTTTTGTTATATTTGAATGCTTTACACTCTGGGGGTCATTCCGACCCTGGCGTCCATGACCCTGGTCCATGACCGCCAGGGCCGGGGACCACGGAAGCACCGCCAACAGGCTGGCGGTGCTTCCAGGGCCATTCTGACCGTGGCGGTAAAGCCGCGGTCAGAAAAGGGGAACCTGCGATTTCCCGCCGGTTTTCCCCTGGCCCAGGGAATCCTCCATGGCGGCGCTGCTTGCAGCGCCGCCATGGGGATTCCGACCCCCTTCCCGCCAGCCTGTTTCTGGCGGTTTTCACCGCCAGAAACAGGATGGCGGGAACGGGTGTCGTGGGGCCCCTGCACTGCCCATGCCACTGGCATGGGCAGTGCAGGGGCCCCTTAACAGGGCCCCATAAAGATTTTCACTGTCTGCTTTGCAGACAGTGAAAATCGCGACGGGTGCCACTGCACCCATCGCACCCCTGCAACTCCGCAGGCTCCATTCGGAACCGGCTTCCTTGTTGCACGGTCTTTCCCACTGGGCCGGCGGGCGCCCTTTTGGCGGTCGCCCGCCGGCCCATCGGGAAAGTCGAAATGACCCCGCGGTCTTTCGACGGGGGGCCAAAGTTGGAATGACCCCCTCTGTCTCCTGAGTTAACCCTTCTCGCTTGTTGCCAAGCTACCAAGGGTTGAGCTGGGTTTAATTTACTGAGACCTAACTGGACCTAAGTGGAGGTTAGTGGCCTGTTGCTAAGTGTATGTACTTACCTGCCCTTACCAATAACCCATTTCCCAACATTTGTGGTGTGCATTGGTGGAGTCCTGTACTTGTGTTCAGTATCACATTACAGTTTAAGTAAAACAAATTAAAAATCCTTTAAATTGTCCTAGTGCAAAAAATGTTGTAATTTTTAATTTGGATTAATTTCAATTATTGAATTTTTGTGATTTTTCTAAATTCTTGTTTCCAATTTTTGCAAAAATGTTTTGTTGACACAAAACTAGGGAACCATGGAGCTTGATCTGCCTAGCCTACCCACACTGACAGTAGTCCAGCTTAGGGGGTTGTGTACTGAAAGAGGGTTGCCTGCAACCACTGACCTCAGGAAGCATGTCCTGATCAAATCCATGACAGCATGGGCTGAGGCCCAAGAAGTAGACTCAGAGGAAGCTCCAGAGGAGGGAGAAGCAGGTGAGGATGCTAGCTCCAACCACTCAGGGGAGGGAGGGCATCTGAGCCTAAGTGAGGAGGAGGAAGACAGGTCTTCACTGCACACAGTCACTAGGGTCATACCCAAAGCTAGTTGAGGGAAGGGGGTCCCTTCAGGAGGAGAGAACCTGTCTCTCAGGGAAAGGGAGCTGGAGGCCCAGCTAGCATTTATAGCTTTGGAGGCAGAAAAGCTGGCTCTAGAAAAGAAAAAGTGAGCAAGGGAAGAGAAAAGAAATGGTGGCAGCGACAGAGAAGCTGAGGTGTCCATGGGTGGAGGGTTTTGCCCCAGAATACCCAAGGGGGTGGTTCTTGCCTATGTAGAGGGGGATTACATAGACAAGTGGATGGGGGCCTTTGAGAGGGCCCTCTAGATGAGGAGAGTCAAGCCTCAGTACAGGGGTTCACTTCTTTGGGAGTTGGTCCCCAACTCTGGGAGGGATAGGTTCCTAACCTTGAGGGGGGAGGAGGCAGATTCATACCCCAGTATGAAGAGATGCTTGACTAAAAAGTTTGGTCTGACCCCAGAGCAGTATAGGCTCAAGTTTAGAGACACCCAAAAGACAAGCACCCCGTCCTGGGTGGACTTTGTGGACATCTCAGTTAAAGCACTAGAGGGCTGGATACAGGGCAACAAGGTAAGTACCTTTGAGGGGCTGTACAATTTGATTATGGAGGAGCACCTTCTAACCAATTGTGTCCAAGAGAAGCTCTGCCAGTATCTAGTTGACTCTAAGTTGTCCAACCCCAGAAAGCTGGGAGAGGCAGCAGATGACTGGTTAAGAACTAGGGTTAACCAGAAACCCCCAGGGGGTGATCAGAAAAAGGGAGGACATGGTTCTTCTCAGGGGAAGAACCAAGGCAAAGATGACAAAAAGCCCAAGGAGTCCTCACAAGAGTCCCCAAAAACTTCACAGGGTGGGGGAGCCCCAAGCCATTCCACTTCTAAGTGGAAATGGTATCAGGGGAAGCATTATGATCATGTTAAAGCAGGAAAGTTTCAGAAGCTTGCTAAGGCCGGCAAGTGTTTTGAGTGTCTTCAACCTGGACACAAAAGAGGAGATGCTATCTGCTCCAAGAAGCCCCCCTCTGGTGGGCAATCCCAGGGGATTAATAGTGTAGGGTTGGGGGTGGAAGTTGGCCCAGGGCTGGGATCAGGGTACACAGAGGTCACCTTAGTATCCGTGGGTGGAGTGGACATTGCAACTATGGCCACCTTACCTCCCAGCATGGAGAGTTATAGGCAGAGGCCTAAAGTCAATGGGACTGAGGTGGAAGCTCTGAGAGATACAAGAGCCAGTGTGACAAGGGTCACAGAGAAGCTGGTTTCTCCAGAACAGGTCTTACCTGGTGTCTTCCACCAAGTAACATATGCAGATAGCAGAACCCAACTCCATCCCATGGCCATGGTGAGCCTGGAATGGGGAGGTGTGTCTGGCCCTAAAAAGGTAGCTGTAGCTCCTGCCCTCCCGGTAGAGTATTTGCTGGGAAATGTTCTTGAAGCATCTGAATGGTCAGAGGTGGAGAGAAGGGTCCATGCACAGATGCTTGACCTCCCTGAATGGGTGTGTGCTGTGACCAGGTCACAGGCAGCACAACAGGGAAGTGCTGAATACTTGGACCCTGGAACAATGGGCCAAGCCTCCAAGAAAAATAGAAAGGACTCTGGGTCTGGCTTGCCAGCCCCTACCAGTACATAGGATCAGGAGGAATCTAAATCTGAGGGGGAGGATCTAACCTCTGAGGGAGGGCCACTTCCCCTGCAAGCTCTGCCTGAACTGCAAGGGCAGGTGGGCCCACCAGAGAAGAGTTGTGCCAGGGACAAAGAGAGTGCCCCACTCTTGAGGGCCTAAGGCAGACTGCTGCCAGGCAAGAACAAGGGGATACCAGTGGGACCCACAAAGTTTACTGGGAGTATGAAGTTCTCTACACCGAGGCAAGGGACTCCAAACCAGGGGCAACCAGGAGAGTAGTGGTCCCCCATGATATTCCCTTAGCTGGACATTTGGGACAAACCAAGACCTGGAACAGGCTGGTCAACCATTTTTATTGGCCCCAAATGGCAGAAAAAGTCAAGGAGTTCCTGTGTTACCTGCTAAGCCAGTGGCAAGGCAGGGGGCAAGCCAAAGGCTCCCTTGATACCACTGCCAGTGGTTGGGACTCCCTTTGAGAGGGTGGGGATTGACATTGTTGGTCCCCTAGACCCACCAACAGCCTCAGGTAACAGGTACATTTTGGTGGTTGTGGACCATGCCACCAGGTACCCTGAGGCAAAACCCCTCCGGACAGTCACTGCTCCCACAGTGGCTAGGGCCCTACTTGGTGTGTTCACCAGAGTAGGATTCCCAAAGGAGGTGGTCTCAGATAGGGGCACAGATTTTATGTCTGCCTATCTGAAAGCCATGTGGGATGAGTGTGGTGTGAGAGTCTTGGGAGAAGCCTCTCAAAGAGCCCAAGGAGAATGTGCTGGATTATGTGATTGACCTGCGATCACGCATGGGCGAGTACATGAATAAGGCAAGCAGAAACCTGGAGGCCAAATCTTCACTAGAGGAAGGCATGCAAAGTATCGGGCGTGTGAAAGACTTTCCCTGGGACCAAAATTTACATCTCTTCCACTCAGAGCTTTCCTACCAAAATTTAAAGGCTTTTTCAAGACTTTTTTTCAGTGACTATCCAGCAAAGTAGGATAGTGTGATCATAGCCTGCTGCCTTGGATGACAAGCATATTTGACTTCCATTCCTAAGTCACTGGGATGAACCTGTCCCTGTAACCAACCTGTGCTCCATAGTGGTCAGCCTTAAGCGTTGACTTTGTCCCAGTCAAGTTTAACCGGGTCACTGTGGTTGACGCTTACCACTTTTTGCCACTATTTTGAACCTTAAAACTTAAAAATTCATAACTTTAGTTCTAGTGATTTGGTTTTTGCTGCTTTGGTGTCATTTTATTTATTAAAATGTACTCTATTTTACTTAATTCTTTTTAGATTTTTCATGTGTTGTGTTTTCACTTTATTACAGTTTGAGTACTGTATAAATACTTTACACATTGTCTGTAAGTTAAGCCTGACTGTTTATTTAGTGACTTTAGCGGTTCATTCTGACAATCTTGTCCACGGGGAGCTAGTGGAGGTCCTTCAGGTGGTGGGAGATGTGGCATCGGCTGGGTATGTTGAGGATCAGGCGGGCGGATGCGTTCTGGATGCGTTGGAGTCGTTGGATGTCTTTTGCTGGGATGCCTGTGTAGAGTGCGTTGCCGTAGTCAAGTCTGTTACTGACGAGGGCCTGGGTCACAGTTTTTCTGGTTTCCGTCGGGATCCACTTGTAGATTCTACGGAGCATGCGAAGGGTGTTGAAGCAGAAGGAGGAGACTGCGTTGACCTGTTTGGACATGGTGAGGGCGGAGTCGAGGATGAAGCCGAGGTTGCGTGCGTGGTTGGCTGGAGTAGGGGGGGTCCCAGCGCGGTGGGCCACCAGAAGTCGTCCCAGGCCGAGGGGGTGTGTCCGAGGATGAGGACTTCTGTCTTGTCGGAGTTTAATTTCAGGCGGCTGTTTCCCATCCACTCGGCGATGGATTTCAATCCCTCATGGAGGTTGGCTTTGGCGGTGTGTGGGTCATTGGTGAGGGAGAGGATGAGCTGGGTGTCGTCGGCGTAGGAGAGGATGCTGAGGTTGTGCTGACGGGCCAGTTGTGCAAGGGGTGCCATGTAGACGTTAAACAGCGTCTGGCTTAGCGAGGAGCCTTGGGGGACGCCGCAGATGAGGTTGGTGGCTTCGGAGCGGAAGGGTGAGAGTCGGACTCTCTGGGTTCTGCCGGAGAGGAATGAGGCGATCCAGTTGAGGGCTTTCTCTTGTATTCCGGCTTCGTGGAGACGAGTTAGTAGGGTGCGGTGGAAGACCGTATCGAAGGCAACGGAGAGGTCTAGGAGGATGAGGGCTGAGGTTTCGCCGTTGTCCATTTGCTGTCTGATGTCATCTGTGGCGGCGAGGAGCGCAGCCTCGGTGCTGTGATTGCATCTGAATCCGGATTGGGAGGGGTCTAGGATGGAGTTGTCCTCGAGGTAGTGGGTGAGCTGAGCGTTGACGATCTTCTCGATGACCTTCGCTGGGAAGGGGAGGAGGGAGATCGGGTGGAAGTTTTTGAGGTCGTTGAGGTCAGCCTTGGGTTTCTTGAGGAGGGCTTGGATATCAGCGTGCTTCCAGCTGTCTGGGAAGGTCACAGTATCGAAGGATAGGTTGATGATCTTATGAAGTTGGGGGGCGATGGTGGAGTCGGCTTTGTTGTAGACGTGGTATGGGCAGGGGTCTGAGGGGGATCCTGAGTGGATGGAGTTCATGGTCTTTCGGGTTTCGGCGTCATCTACGTGGGTCCAGGTGGTGAGGTGGTCGGTGTAGGAGGAGTTGTCGGGGGTGGGGTCTGGCGGAGGTGTGGTGTTGAGGCTGTCGTGGATGGCGGCGACTTTCTGGTAAAAGAAGGTGGAGAGTGCGTCGCAGAGTTTCTGGGATGGTGGGATGTCGTTGACGTTGGCGCTGGGGTTGGAGAGCTCCTTCACGATGCAGAAGAGATCCTTGCTGTCGTGTGCGTTGTTGTTTAGGCGTTCTGTGAAGTGGGAGCGTTTGGCGAGTCGGATAAGTTGGTGGTGTTTGCGGGTGGCTTCCTTTTGGGTTGCCAGGCTGTCTAGTGTGCGCTCGAGAAGCCATTTTTTCTTAAGTTTCTGGCAGGTGCGTTTGGAGGTGATCAGTTCGTCTGTGAACCAGGCTGCTTTTTTCTTTTCTTGGTTGACGTTGGGCCTCTTGAGTGGTGGGAGGGTGTTGGTGCAGTTGAGTATCCACTGTTGGAGGATGATGGCGGCGGAGTCCGGGTCGGTAGGGTCGGTCGGCGGGTTCTTGGCGAGGGTGCTGGTTAGTTGGTCCTCGGTAACTTTACCCCAGCGGCAGTGCGGCGGTAGTGGGGTGCAGTGGTGTTCGGTGTGTTCTTGAATGTGAAGTGGACGCAGTGGTGGTCGGTCCAGTGGAGTTCGGTGGTGTGGCTGAAGGAGATGTGGTTGCTTGCAGTGAAGAGTGGGTCTAGAGTGTGGTCGGCGATGTGGGTGGGTGTGTTGACCAGTTGTCTGAGTCCGAGGTTGGAGAGGTTGGTGGCCAGTGATGCAGTGTTGGCCTCGTTGTTGTTCTCCAGGTGGAAGTTGAGGTCTCCAAGGAGGATGTAGTCCATTGAGGCGAGGGCGTGGGTGCTTGCAATGTCGGAAATGGTGTCACTGAAGGGGGCTCTTGGTCCTGGAGGTCGGTATATGAGAGTTCCTCTGAGGGTAGTGTTGGGGTCCGTGTGGATCTGGAAGTGAAGGTGTTCAGCTGTCTTGAGGGTGTCTTCCGTGTGGGTGTGGATCTTGAGGGTGGATTTGTGGACAATGGCTATTCCTCCACCGATTCCGTTGGTGCGATCTCTTCTGGTGATCTTGTAGCCGTCAGGGATGGCGATGGCGATGTCTGGGGCCGAGGAGTCATTCCACCAGGTTTCGGTCAGGAAGGCTACGTCTAGGGCGGTGGTGTCGAGCAGGTCCCAGAGCTCGATGGCGTGCTTTCGTGCGGAGCGTGTGTTGAGGAGGGGTGCAGACGGGCTTGCCTCTTGTTCGCCAGCGGCGCACCAGCGGCGCGCCCGCTACACGCGGATGCGCAGCGCCAGCCATTAAGAAGGGAGGGGGAGGAAGGAGCAGCTGGGAGGCGGGAGGCGGGAGCGAGTGGCGAATGGGGGCGCGAGGGGGGCGGGCCGCAGGGAGGCAGCGGCAGGGGAAGCGGCAAGGGGGAGCGCCTAAGGGGCGAAAAACCAGGTAAAAAAGGCACAAAAGTGAACGATAAGCACAAGTCAAAAACAGTCACAAATACGGTAAAAAGGCACAAAGTACAAGCGGAAAACAGCAATCAGAAGGGGCACAAATGGGGGCAAGAGCGCAAGGAGGCAAGGTACTGAAAAGTAAAAACACTTACAGATACGGCAAAAGCGGCAGATTGCACACGGGTCTAGCGAAGCTTACCAGAGCCCACTAGACACCAGGGATGAGGCGCAGGAGGATGCCTGCGGGTGGAGGAGGGCCTCGAACAGGCTAGCAGCAGCAGGGGTCAGGGGCACGAGACAGCAAGGTGGTGGTGCGGATGTGGGGGGCGAGCTCTAGACCAAAAACAGGTCAGAGGTCGCTCACCCTCGACGCGCAGCTCCAGCCATTAAGAAGGGAGGGGGGAGGGAGGAGCAGCTGGGAGGCGGGAGGGAGCGACGAATGGGGGCGCGAGAATAACACTTATTATTATTATTATTATGATAATTTGTTAATAATGGAGGGTAATATTAGTATATTCCTTGATTGGGGAGCCGCCAAGAGGCAATCTGGATTAAACCTAAAACATATACTTGGATTAAGGATGAGCAGAAGGAACAAATATGTATGTGTACAGAAACTCAACTGTGCAGTCTTTCCACATCAAGAGCGAGGGCTCTAGGTCACAGTATTCACAGGCAAATTTGTCAATCTTGAATGCATGCCTCCTGTGAGTTGGAAAGGATAAAGAAACTAAGAGACGAGGCAAAGGGAAAGGAGCAAAGAGGGAAGGTCCCTGTATTTGCATGGAAACACTTCATGACATAGCACAGTCATAACAACCAGCGATAAAAAAAGAACCAAAAGAGCAGACACTTAACAATCATAGTACCTTGGCCAAGAGATACTCATCTATCCTCATTAACTGTTGGTAGGAGATTGCAATGCAAGCTCTTCTTCCGGTAATGCAGTGGGCTTTAGTGTAGATCTCAATTTGTCCAGAGATCTGTTGTGTGTGATCTCCTCCACAGTCCTGATTGCTTTTACCCTTTCTGCCTGCTTCTGAAAGGGGTAAAGTTGATGGATACTGAAGTGATGGGAGGGTTGGTCATCATGCTGCAAGGAACGATTGCTTTTGGAGATGGAGTATAGTATCCATGTTTGAATGTTCTAGACTGTCCAGTTTTTTGCCAGCTTCTTATTGTTCATATGGATTCTGGACTTGCCTGCACGTCTTTGCTGGCTCCAAGTGGCCATATGAAATGTCCCCTTACTTAAGTATCACTCTCAATGACAGGAAAGTCTTCTTTTTAGCATTGGTGTGTACTGGAAAGTCTGCTGTGATCTTACTGCTGCTTCCCACCCAGTCATATGGTCCAGGCCAATAATACCTGTCAAGTGTGTTCATGTTGGTGGAAGCAAGCTGTGATTGGTCCAGGTTTTTCTATGTTCCAATTGGGTGACATTTGGACCTGGATTCTGTGCACCCTCTGCAGTTACAGTAGTGCTAAGAAGGTCAAACCCATAAGGCATGATAAGGGACTTATCATGAAACCCTCCATGTCATCCTTTTTCAGCTTTTCCAGAATTCCATAAAATAGGATGTTAATGGATTGGGCTCATCACCTTCCACTTTATATACCAGGTGTCACAGCACCATAAGTCTGCTCTTGGCAGTTGGGCTTTAATTGTGGCTGTCCTTATCTCCAGCCCTTCCACCTCTGTTCGCATTATCTTTCATTCTGTCTTTGAAACCATTAGCCCAATCTTGTCCCCCACTGAAGTGATTCCTTTAGGGATGGTTTCCAGCAAAACTTACCAGCACAGGACCTATCATCTTAGTCTCTTCCAACAGTTCAGTGAAAAGTAAGTGTTATTAGGCCTTGCAAGCAACTATCACAAGAGATGCAGTCAATAGTTAGGCAGTGCCCTCAGAGCTGACTAAAACAGTCTCAAACAAGTAGAAGCAATTGCTTTTTGACGAAGGGGCAGTGCAACCAGGAGGAAAATCTATTACGAGTGTCTCTTGGCCTGCGGTGATGATTTCTGCTTGTTCACTCCCAAAAGCACCTCTCAGCAGAGGCAAATGCCATTCATTACCCATTCATCATCAAAACAAGGCCTTGAGGTAAGGGTTGTTGCCTTTTTAATGATTCCCATGTAGCCTCCGTCCCCTCTTTATATGAGACTTTTATGCCACAGCTCCAAACCTCAGGGCAAGAGATTGCAAATATTTCCAGGAGAGTGATAACTCCCAGGGTCCCGGAGCTAGTGCAGACATAAATGTGGTACCCCAAGACCCCTTCAGAACACACAGGATCTGTGGAGGAACAGAAAAAGACTGTACCTGCTGTTTGGTACCTGTGAGGAGACTTCAAGGCTGAACCTGCTCCAACTTGTACCTAGGACAAAGATGTGGACACCTACCATACATTGTAGGAGCCTTGGTTCCATTCTTCCATGGCCAGTTGACCCGTATGGGTAGTTAGTGCTTTCGGCACAAAGTTTACATAATTCTTCTAAAATTCATATCTTCAGTTCCCATAGTTGGATTTTTTTCATTTTGGTGATATTTTGTCCATTGAATTATTCTCTATGTTTATAAATTGGAGTGATATTTTAATTGTTTTGTGTTTTTGACATTTCATATGTGGTGGTGCTTCTAAATGCTTACAGATTTTCTCTAAGTTATGTCTTTGTGTTTTTTTTCCATAGTTGCCAGGGGTCACACTCAAATTTAAATTCCTGAAACCTCTTACTGTACCTAACAAGATAGTGCCTTTATTGCTTGTTAATAACCCATCCTAACCAATTTACCAGTTTATCACACTGTTCAGAATAATGAAAGTTGTCCCTTTTCTAACATACATCCATGTTCACATAGTGATCCTGAAAGAGACTCACAGAGTTTGATCAGATTTGAGTACTACAAAAGTAAATTGTGTCCTATTTATAAGACATGTAAAGGTGACTCTCATACCAAAAACCTATGACCATAAGGGAGCATGCAGCATAGGTAAACCAATAGAAGATAAAGTAGTGCTAACCATTGCTTCGGATGCAGCACTTAATAGATCCACAACACCAGCAGCAGAGACCTTAAAATAGATTTCAGTATGACTGAGTCACAAAAGTTAAACGTGACCAATGTTCATAGGATATTTCAGGACTGGCTTGAGATTACAGACCATGTTCACAAAGCTTTTTCTCTGAGTAGGTGTCATTACTCCTAACTGAGGTGTGACGTATTCCCAAAGTTCAAAGAATAAGAACCAATTACTAATGAAACACGCTTTGTGGATTATGCTTTAAATAGTTTATTTAGCAATAAGAAACGCTACCCAGATTTGATCATTATTAATGAAAACATGTTGACTCAATCTGTTCTTACTCACATTGGAAATCTGCTGCCATCTGCTCATGTTTCAGTGCTCATTTGATATGTCCATAAACATCTTACCTTTTGGCCAAATTACACCAATGTCAAAAAGCTGTAGTGGCTGGCATTGCTTATGAATTTTACGGCACAGGGCCAAAGCAAGAGGAGGCCACTATAGCATGCATTACAACACCCAATAACCCACCCAGGACCCTTATAAATCATGCCAGTGGCCATGCTGAAGGCATTATGGGCCTCATTTATGAGGCCGTATTGGCACACTGCGCCACCGAAGTGCCATTTTTATTTATACAGTGTGCCATCCCATATTTACAAGGGCACAAAAAGCCACCTTGTGCAATTTTATGCTTATAAGCGGCGTACCATGGGTGTTGCTGTGGGTGATCCCACGCAACACCAATGGAACACTCAGGAATATGATGCATTCCCAGATTTACAAGTCTGGGAATGCGTCAGATTCCTATGCCACCTCAGAGGTCGCATTGAAGTGACAAAACAGGGAGAAAGATCTTCATTTCTCCCCGTTTTATCACTTTCTATGTGTGAAAACTCCTCTCTTGATTGTTTTTGTGCAAGAAGGTGTGCAATACACTTAAAATATAGCAAATCAATGACAACACCACAAAGAGACTTCACATAGTTATAGAAAAATAGAGAATATTTATTGGTAAAACAATACCAAAACAACTAAAATCCAATAAGTAGAAGTCGAGATATGATTTTTTGAAGATTAAATGTGAAAACAGTGCTTAGAAGTCACTATCGGTCAAAAGGTTACTTTTTGTCACGAGGAACCGGTGCAAATCCAAAATCTAGGCTGACCGAGATGGAGGGTAGGCTGACTACAGACCCCATGCAGGGTCTGCTGAAACAGAACCTTTGACGGAGCAATGTGTGGATGGCAAGAGCACAATTTGTCAATATTGTAACGGCACTTGGGCACTGTGTTGTTGTCGGGCTCTGTGGAGGTGAATGAGATGCACCAGAAGTACCAGGAGAGTGGCAAGCAGGCTTTTATGGCCCGAGACTGCAGAAGAAGAGGGGCCAAGCCAGCAAGCCTTGGAGACACTGGGGTTCAACATAATGGGTCCAGTCCTTGTCCTCAGCAAGGCAGAGATCAGCAGGCAGCAGGGCAGCTCAGCAATGAGAGGAACAGTTCCTTGAAACAGTCAGTCAAGGCAGAGTGGCAATCCTTATGGCACAGCAGTCTTTACTCTGGCAGAGTTCTTCCCAAGTCCTGTACATATACCCAAAAGTGCCTTTGATGTGGGGGGTGACTTCAAAAGATCTCTCTGAAATGCACATGCCCCCTTTCAGCCAAGCCCTGGCTCCAGACTATCAGTAATGGTGATCAGCCCTTTGTGTGAGGCTTAGGCCACTACCCTTTGAACTGTAAGTTTGAGCCCTTTCCGTCCTCCCTGTCCAGGAAGACCCATCAGTATGCAAATGAATGCAGATGCAGTTGAGTATCCTGTGTTGTGGGTGTCTGGAGGGAATGCACAAATGTAGCTGTCACCCAGATCATATGTGTATTGGAGACAGGCTGTAAGGCACACAGAGCAGTAAGAGCAGACAAAATGCTCACTTTCTCAAAGTGACATTTCTAGAATAGTAATAATAAATCCGACTTTACCAGTAAAGAGGATTTGTCATTACCATTCCAAAGATATTAAACATGATGCAGCTACTCCTTTCTGATCAGTAATTTAAAAGCTTAAAAGTTTATTAAAGAATTCCCAATGTTGGCCTTTGAGAGGAGCAGGTCTCATATTAATGAAAAATGAGTTTGGGAGTTTTTCATCACCAGGACATGTGAAGCATAAAAGTACATGCCCTGCCTTTTATTTACATTGCACCCTGCCCTATGGGCTACCTAGGGCCTACTGTAGGGGTAACTTATATGTAGGAAAAGGGGATTTAAAGGCTTGACAAGAGGTTTTAAATGGCAAATCGAATTGGTAGTGAAACTGCACACACAGGCTCTGCAGTGGCAGACCCGAGACATGTTAACAGGGCTACTTAACTGGGTGGCACAATCAGTGCTTTCACCAGACCAATTGGTATTACAACTTCCCTTATGTATATTCACAATTTTCAATCTCAATCAATTAATCAATCAGCATACTTATAAAGTGCGGCTTATCACACGGGAGGCCTCAAGGCACTGGGGGCTAAGGGGTCAGTTGAAGAGCCAGGTCTTGAGGTCCTTCCTGAACTGGATCAGTGAGGGGGATTGCCTGAGGTGGAGAGGATGTGTGTCCAGATCTGTGCAGCTAGGTATGAGAAGGATCTTCCTCTGCCAAGTTTTTGTGGATCCTTGGGGTGGAGGTAAGGGCCGGCTGAGCAGAGCAGAGTTGTCTGGAAGGCGTGTAGAAGGAGACGCGCTGGTTGAGGTAGGCAGGTCTGATGTTTTGTAGGGCTTTGTGTGCGTGCATGAGGAGTTTAAAGGTGATTCTTTTGTTAACCGGGAGCCAGTGGAGGTCTCTCAATGGGTGGTGATGTGTTTGTGTTGGGGAATGTCCAAGATCAGTCTGACTGTGGCGTTCTGGATTCTCTGGAATTTCGTTTAGAGTTTCTTGGTGCTGCCGCCATAGAGTACATTGCTGTAGTCAAGCTTGCTGCTGACGAGTGCCTGGGTGACTGTTCTTTTTGCCTAAATGGGGATCCATTTGATGATCTTTCGGAGGATGATGTAGAGGTTGTGTGCAATTGTCATTAGGTGTAGCATGGGGCCCTAGAGCTGCGGGCCACCAGGAAGCATTGTGGAAGTTGCTCTTGGCTGCTGGTGGCTCGTCTGTGAGGGAGAGGATAAGCTGGGTATCGTCTGTGTAGGAGATGGTGTTGAGATCATGGTTTCTGATGATGTTGGCGAGTGGGGTCATATAGATATTGAAGAGGGTGGGGCTCAGAAAGGAGCCCTGGGGAACTATGCAGCTGGTCTTCATCGGTTTTTAAGTGAATGGTGGGAGCCTGGCTCTCTGGGTTCGGCAGGTGAGGAAGGAGCAGATCCACTCTAGGGCTTTGCCGCGGATGCCGGTGTTGTGTAGTCTGGTGCAGAGGGTGGTTGAAAGGTCCAGGAGGATAAGGGCTGCGGTTTCTCTTCGGTCAAGGAGGGTGTTGATGGCATCTTTTGCTGCAAGGAATGCTGTATGATTGGACATTATGAGATATTCATAATGGGAGAAAGTTAGTCTCTTTCAGCACATTTTGAATGGTCCTTAGGTCTTTGAACCCATCCCACGATCACCCCAAAGCAAGAAGCCTGGAGATATTGTTTGACTCAGAATTGCTTCAAAACCAGGAAATCATACCAGTGTGGCTCAATGACATATCAAAGGTTTTCATTAAGAACTATAAACAACCGTTCACGGTTGCTCCTGAATACGGATTGGGAGGGTTCCAAGATGTGGTTGGTCTACAGGAAGTCAGTGAGCTGGTCGTTGATCTGCATATTGTATTGTGTGATCGGCTGTGCACTGAGCGTGAGAGTTGTGTTTATTAAACACAATTTATCTGTAAAGACTAAATCATTCAGTCATCGTGGTGACGACTTAGTTATCCTTTGTGTATTTCTTACATTTTCTTGAAAGATATCAAGGGACAGTAGAATACTGTATTGACAAAATAGCGCTATTTCTACTTATAAGAATGTACATATAATAAGCAATCTGTTTTGATAAAGAGCCCCCAATTAGATAAATGTGTACACTGTTCATAGAATCAAGTGCGAACACAGATAAAAGACTGTGAGAAACAATACAAGCTAATAAATGAAGAACAGTAAAATATCACTGCCGGAAGCTCGTCAATGATCCAAAAGACTGTGGAATAGTCAGCAAAGGGTCCGAGGAAAGAGCAATCCATGCAGAGGCAAAGTTATTATGAAGCCAGCTTAAATCTTCACCCAGTATCAAATGTTGCACTCGTTGACTTTGCCATTGCTTGTTTGAAATCTAAATGAAGCTTCTTTATGCTGTGTTACCAAACAGCTAGTATACAAAGTGTTTGTAAATGCATATTTCAAGACATTGTTTCAGTTTATTTAGACGAAGGTTTATTAGTTGGGGCAGGAGATCAGTACACATAAATAATGACATGCATTACACAGTAATGCACCCTTGGATTCTCCCACGTCTATTTGAATGCAGGATGCATACGTGGCATGCACTTCACGACGAAAGGTGCCTAGAGCGGCATTTGTTTTTAAGAAATTAATGTTAATAAATATTCACCCCATGTTTTGTGTTGAGTCCACTTAGTGAAACGACGAAAACGAGTCTTCTAATGTAAATGGACATTAGTTGACATCAGAAGATGCATGCATTTATTTTTGCAGAGGCTCTAGATAGCTGCTTTTTGTATATAAGAGAGAACATAGTGCAAATTCGAACACCTTCCCTTACCGTATACAATGATGAAATACTTGGTCTCCTGTGTAAATATTTTTAATGATATTGAATGTTTGGTGAATTGCTTTTATAATAGCTTTGGTCCGTGATTGAAATGCGATGATTATGATTGTTAACACTATTGAAAATGTTTTAAGTTAAGCAATTTTTGTATGTTCTACAATCAGTTAGAACACTTAAAAAGTGATGTTTTCGCTTGCTAGCATGAAAAACAAGCGTTGATAAAACCAATAGCTTTGTCCTCAGTGTTGTGCCTGCGCATAGCTACACACAGCAACAAATGTACACAGTCCAATGCATGAACAGACAGTGGGCTTCCCTGCTGCTGATTTCATTTTTCTGAAGACCTGGTCACACACTGATGATAACTTGAATAGCTGGCCTTGCTTGGTCAATTCTCGAAGAGAGTAGCTCAAGGTGGCATAGTCTTTTATATACTGAGCAGAACTGCCGGTCATCCTTAGGAATGAGCGGATGTTATCAACATCCATTGGGCGAGGCATGTCATTCAAAGCTCTTACTTTCTCCCGGTCAGGTCTCATGTCTTCCCCAGAGAAGGTGTATCCAAAGAACTTCAATATGGTTTTGTGAAATTCACACTTGTCCTGATTAAAAGTAAAATTGACATCAAGACACGATTGACACACGTGATCTAGAGCTCTGTCGTGGTCTTTAGTGGTGGCTCCAAATACTAGAATGTCATCACTGTAATTAAAGGTATTCATTATGGGCACTTCTCCTTCTTTCCTGCCGCCATCGTTTTTTTCATGTTCCTCTGCGTGATCATTCACTGTGATCATCTGTTCTATTTCATCCAAAGAGTAACTTTTCTTCAAGAGTTCAAGAAGCCTCAATGGATGCACTCAGACTGACATCCTTCAATGACTCTAAGGCAGAGTAGATCTGTCTGTTGTGAATGTGTCAAACGTGTGACATCTCTCCAACCAAATTCACATTTTTTCAAATTTCAAATATCTTTATTGCTTGATTAGTAAAACCCATTGCAATATAATGCTCAGAAAGCTCATTGTAAAACACAGAAAAAAGGAAATAAATCACATCCAAATTTATCTTTTCTAAAATTACATTATAAAATTCTCAACCATAATAACATTCAAAATAGCACATTGAAAACGTATACTCCTCTTGTCCGTGCATATATTAAAGAGCTGAAAGAGGGTCCCATCTGACCCTACTAAACCCGCACCGTCATCCTTTGCAGAATCAGAAATACTGATTCTTAGTGACTAGCGTATAAGATTTGAGGTACTATCGGTAGTGTGTGAGTTTAAAGTGCACATGCTCATATTAATTTGGTTATCCGCAAGACAGCTATTCCTAAGCAACCTTCCTTAAAAGCAGAAAGTAAAGCCGTCTTAATTTGCATGTGCCTTCACCAACATGCACCCCCGCAACATGCATAGGCTAATACAGGTGTTAAAGTGGGAGTCCACCAATTAAGTTACATAAGGAAATGACGGAGTAAAAGTGCTAGTGCATATTACAATCTTATGTTTGAACAAGGAAGGAGTAAACTCTTTGATAAACCTCCCTCGAAATAGGGATAAGCATGTCTAGATACTGCGACTTTCTAAGTTTAAGCCTCTCCCCTGAAAGATACATTGGACAACCTGGGATTTTAAGTGCAAGTGCAACAGCTAAAGTGCGTAGAGCGGAGTGAAAGTTAAAATGTAAACACTCCTCAAAAGATCTGGGGTGGCTCTAAGATTAAGGTGCTAATGCGGTGGTTTAAAAAGGATGGGTCAGTCTGGGTGTTAACGTTCAAGTACAGATCAAAAAATTTAGGATGGCTGAAAACCAAGCTTTCAGAAACACCTTCCTAAGAAGCAAAGCAAAAAACTTTGGACAGTGTGGGCATTGGGCAGTCTTGTGCTATATGTACAAGAATAGCAGTTATAAAGCATTGAACAATCTAAATAATAAAGTACAGATGCTCCTCGCAAGATTTAGACGGCTGAAAGGCCCATTTTCAAATAACTCTTAATAGAAACAAGGAACATCATATAATACTTGTGTCTGCTCAACTCCCCTACAGGCTATTTCCCCTGTGCCTGCTAAAACCAAGCAAATAGACTCTCTGTCTGTTACCAGGACTAAGCCCTCAATCATGCTGCAGACACGAGACAGAGTAAGCAAATTGGTTGAACCTGTATCCTTCTTCCTTGCTTCATCAAGGTCCTTAGCCATAGCCCTCTTCCTAAAACTCTGAAGAAATGTCACCATTGCACAGTTCAATCTGGGGTCAGTTGGTTCAAAACAGCCCATCACCGCCTCTTTGCATGACCTTATTCTATGATCCATCTGTTTCCTACACAACAGTACATGCCATACCGCCATGACTGGCTGGTATAGACACAGTGAATGGACAATATATTCTGGCCCTTGGCCGCATAGCTGGCAGATCTCCTGACCTTCCCTCCTTCCATCGAGGGCAATGTCTTAAGACTGGCAGTATCCCCAGCTTATATTTCAGAACTGTTCCTTCACATGATTACTATAAGGTTCTCTTAGACAACACTGTGATTTAAACCTGGTATAACTGTGGAGCATCATTCAACCATTGCAGCGTTGTGACAAGCTGGCTTTCTCCTCAACCACTGATAGTAACTAGGTGCTTGATTTGGACAGCTTTTTAAATTCCATGTGGCTCATAAATAAGTCCCAGGCACTAGATAGCCCAAGAGTAAATGAGGCCTGATCTAAGTAGTGTTGAGCTGGAAAGCTCAGGCTGTCTTAGATTTCAGACCAGAGATAATGACCCCAGGAACCTTCTGTGCTTATTTTATCCTATAGCAGCAGTTTGTAAAAGCCACTTTCCAAGCCAGTGATTGGAATTACGAACTCCAGCCTGACTTGGGCCAGTGAAATATATGATGGTAAGTGGAAGATAGACCTATATCCGCTAAGTATCATTTTGTCTAGAATTACACTGTGCTGTCCCCTCAAGGCCTCACCACCGTAAGTCAGTGAAGGAAAGACTATTGCCGGAACCACCTGCAAGTTCGGCATTAGTGTTGGACCTTTCAAATTATTGTAAAGGGTCCTGAAAGCAAAAACTAAGGCATTACCTTTCTTTTTTATTTCCTATAGTCGATCCTTGTACCTTCCATTCGCATTGAAGTAAACCCCAAGGTACCTAAAGCTTTTTACTATTTCTAATTTTTCTTCCTCTAGGAACCATGACTCTGTGACTTTTTGCCTAAAACTACTAATATTTTGGTTTTCTTTCTATTGAAAGTCAGACAATTGCTTGTTGAGTAGGCCAAAGTTACATCAAGAAGATATTTATAGGTTGGTTCAGTATTGTTCTGTCCTTTCTTGTGGCCTGTATGATACCCCGTACTCCTCAGCGGGGTAATTATAATCCCTCAGCTTCTAAGGGTTTCAGCCTCTTTCAGTACCTTCTGGGCCAGCTCGACCAAGTCCCAGACGGTCTTGGTGGAATAATTTTGCTGTCCTGGGCCTAGATCAACAAATTCATTTGAGACCATCTCTTTTGTGGTGACCTCTCCAAGCATGTACACGAAACAGTTTAGTTTAAGCATATTGCAACTGTTTAAAATGTTAAATGGACCCCTTGATATGTGTCAAAAGCGCAAACTAAATTTATTGTTTAAGATGTGTGATGAACTCTCCTACTGATTCATCTTTGTCTTGTGAGGCCAAGTTGAAGGTATAGTGTTCATAGTCTATATTTCTGTGTGTAGGAACCATTTGTTGAGGGATTCACACAGTAATTGATGAGATGTTGTCAACTCCGCATGAAATGCTTTGATGATTTGTCCGATATCCCTGCCCACTAGATTTTTTAGAGCAATGAGGCATTGTTGTGGATCTGCTACTTTCAGTTCCTTCATGAAATCTTAGTAGTCATCCATTCTTGCCAACACAAACCCATTCCACCACCAGATGTGAGAGGGAAGAGTGGTGGTGGGCAGAAATAGGAGACTTCCAGGATACTAGGAGTCTACGCATCACTGGATGAGGTGGCAGCAGAAGGTGATATATTGGTGGGAGTCCCCTGATTATTTGGAAGTGTTTACAGTGGTCTCCTTGGTATACTTGAAGGGAGTGACAAAAGTCACTAACACTAATTTGTCTCCATTGTATTTCTTACAGGAGATGTCAGTGAACCACTAGTGCATTCTGGTGAAATTATTTCGCTGTTTTGATTGGCCAGCCTGACTTTGAGATGGCCCACATGTGCATCAATGGGAGGTGGAGCGTGACTTAAAAATTGCTGCCGATGTGCACTTTCTGTGTAAATGAGTTAGACTTCTGACCTCAAAATGGCCGCTGTTGTTTCTGTGATCTCGGGAGACTCAGGGTACATGCACCGACACAGCGCATGTTGAGCTGCTCACTGGCAGAGCGCTGCTCACCTTCACCTGGTGTGACAGCTGAGTTTTACTTGTTTCTCACTACCGCATAAGCTGAGGTGGCTCCTGGCAATTGTATCAGCCTCTAATTCCTGTCATGCAACCGGCTGTGAGCTCCTGATGTCACATTGCTCCACTGAGCCGTTATCTCACACAACCGCTGCTGCTGGACCAGATGGGTGCTTGGATTCCACCTTCGTTGCCAGTTGTCGCATAGCAGCAGGTGGCAAAGAGGACACACCTCTGCTAGTGTAGATAATTTGCTTTTTTGGGCCCAGTGCCTCGAACCTCTCCCTTCACGTCTTAACTCTCTTCATACTAATCTCACCCTGCATGTTCCTTCCTCAACTCCTATCCTTTCGGTCCCACGCTCCACCTGGTTACGACGTCGTCCTCAGACAGGGTCATAGTGCCCCACCAATTATGTTGATCTATATGACATTACAACAGTAAGTACTTTTATCAGGTCTGTAATTATGTAACTATTTTGTACAGTAATAATGTAGATAGGCCTTTAACGTACTTGGCCTGTACTTTGGATGTGGCACAAAGTATGCTGCTCTTCAGCCCTTCAACTTCTTTACCCATGTCGCAGCTGCACTTCCATATTGCACTGTAGGGCCACACTTCATGGATCATTTCTGCCACTCCCTTTACCCCCACCCATTATCTGGCTATATTTGTCTCGTGCACTTCAGGGCCGCACATCCGGTTGTACTTTGGCCTGCATTTCCTCTTAAAATGCCAAGACCCTGATGCTGCTCCAAATAGAGAACCACAGCCAGCACCAGCACTCAGCACTCAAAATCAGACATGGAGCAGGTAGACATTTGCAGTAAAGACACCATGGCTTGAGAGGCGAAAGTATTGTACACATGGGTAAGACAGGCATAAAAGTACAGTTAATTCTCACTTTGCAGATTAAACACTTGATCATAATGAAACAGCCTAATGGCAAGTCTGAACCCCTCCATCATGTGCCCACGACGATGGCAACTCAAAAGGCAAATAGCCTCACATTAATGTTATCGAGCCTTAATAAGATGAACACCAAAAAAAAAACTCTCAGACCCACTGCCCCTGCATTTGGCTTGGTAACAAAAGCAGCATTTGTGATCTGACTATTTGGACAAGATGTCTCATCAATTTTAGTTAGTGATATTGATAATGAAGACTCTTAGCATGGTTCTTTCTTCCTGGTAGTTTCCCGTCGTTGTTGATAAACTAAAAGGAGATGAAAAGCATAATAACTTGACATTAAAAAGACTAACTCGGGAGTGACAAGTTTATATCCTATAATTTCTACAACAGTTTACTGCTCTCAACTAATCTATAGAATAAAGATGTTAAGATGTCTTTCCTAATCCAGATCTTATGGTAAGTGTATTTGAAAGCACGCCATCATCGCCGAGAGTATCCTGGAGCTGAGCTGGTGTATGTGTTTCTAGCCCTACCTATGGTGGGTTGGTTAATTGACAAGCAAGGTCTTCATTTTTTTGCAGAATTCAAGAAGAGCAAAGGAGTCTCTGATGTGTAGTGGAGGCTGTTCCACACTTTAGGAGTGATGTAAGAGAACACCCGTCGTCCTGATCTGGTTCTGTTTATGTGTGGGATGTGTTCGAGTAGGTGTCCTGCAAATTGGAGGTGTTATGGTGGTTGATGTAAGAAGTGTGGTGTAATGTGTCTTCTATGAGGGAAGTTGAGGATGAGTATGGCTGCCGAGTTCTCAATGGTTTGTAGTCTTCTAATGATGTACTTGGTGATCCCTGCATAGAGGGAGTTCTTGTAGTCCAATCTCCTGGTGAATAGGGCATAAGTGACAGTTTTTCTAGTGTTGCTTGGAAGATATTTGAAGATCTTCCTCAGCATCTTGAGGGTCAGGAGGCAGGATGCAGTGGTGGTATTGACTAATGCTGTCATGTCCACTTTGCTGTTGATGATTATTCTGATGTTCCTGGTGTGAGTGGGTGTGAGTCTGAGTTTGGCTGGCCATCAGTTGGAGTCCCATGGTGAGGTGTTCTTGTGATATAGATTTCTAAAGTTCTAATAAAGCACTATACACGCTAACAAGTTAGTAACATTTTGGGAGTGATAAACACCTCTTCTGTATAGGTTTAGAATTTGCACTAGTGTCAATTTAATATTTGTTTAATAGGTGCAATACAAGCTTTCAGAAATGGCATATGTTGCACATCTGCAGATGTGCTTCTGAAACTCCGTAAAGATTTATGCCTTTACACAAATTGCATGGATCCCCTGCATTCCTCCTAAATGGCATCACATCGTTTAATGCTGCTTTCGCTTAGAGATCAGTCCTGTTCTATGCTCCCTTGCCCTAATAATGCATCAGCCTTCATTCACCACATTTCATGAGAATTAAGCGCTATACAAATACCCCAGTACAATCCACCTTCCCTGAGGGGTTGCAAATTCACAACCTGTTAATGCTGAGGTGTAGTTATATAGACAAGCAGACTGGGCATACGTTGCATTTGTTTCTAATTATGTGAACATACACGCCACACTTTATCACTGTTTTGGGTAAGGCTCACAAACCACAAGTGAGTATTATTTTTGATAAATATGAAAATATGTACTTGAGGTCGTGGCAGGATTGTAAAATAATGAGCAGAGTGGAATAGCTTTTGTATTAATATTTCATAGCAAGTGTGCAGCCTCCACATTTAGAAGCCATAATGTTTTCTTTTTTTTAAATGTATTATTTTTATGTTGGTTTCTATGCCTGCAAAAAAATAAAAGCAAAAGCACTTGCACCGCAACCAATTGTTTGTCAAGGGCAGATCTATTGGCTTTGCAAAGCTTGTTAGGCTTGGCAACAAACAGCTGTAGACGTCTGCCAGATCTCATGCCAACAGTAAACACAACACACATCATCCAACATACGGAGAAGAGTTTTGAATCTGTGCCCTTCAGCTATTGGCTTGCTTGAGTGAACCCCATTCAAGCACTGGTTTGATGGGTTTCTGTCACATTTCGTCTGTGGCTGGCAACCACTGTATCATCAGTCCACAGCATTTCACTGATGTTCTCATTTTCCCATCCAGATTTCACATCAACGAGAGGGACCCAAATTAGTAACAGCATACAGTACACAGGCACTGTGCATGTGCCAGCATGACTCTAGTTAGAGTATTCGAAGTGTGCATGTGCTGGCAAGGTGCTGAGCTTGTAGCTGGCTGCTTGCTCGCTTCCATACTTGAGGCATTTCTGGTTTGGCACACTGAGAGCTACTGTTCCACGGTCACTGGTGCTGTCACCATCCGAGATGCTCCATCTGATCCACTATAGACTTATCTGACTGATCCTTTCTGTGGAGTGAGGGAAGGGAGGTAAGCGTTTTCAAGTGAGGTGTGAGTCACATCTTCCCAGCTCAGCAATGTCTTCCCTTCCCTCTGACAGCTGAGGCATGGCATCTTTGTCGGGTCACTCTTAAGATAACAGGACTTGTCCCAGGAGGCAGAAGAGGGAAATGACCCCCACAAACCCTGAAATGCTTTGCTTGTGATGTGATGGCCGTGGAGTTTTCATGGGCCTAGCTTGCTACTTTTTCATGGAACCCCTGATACTTGCCACTGTCCTCATGCAGAGACTGGTCTCTCCTATCTGCCGACCCCACACAGCTTCTCAGAGCTCTGCCACTTACCTCACGTTAGCAGTTGGCCAGCACGGCCTGTATTCTCTGTTCTCTCAGCAGAGAAACCAAGGACTGAATGGACAAGAAAAATAGCAGACTCTTGACTCCAGTAGTTGCAGAGGTGGTTCATTCCCTCGTAGGTTACTCTAGTTTCTACTATCAGCTGTGATTTGTAACTAAAAGCGTATTGACTATTTTATCCAAAGTGAATACAACATTGTTCACACTCTGCATACTAAATCATTTCAGAGCAATCTTCCACACCCCAAACCTCCCCTTTCCTCTTTTGAGCTCTGGCACCCATGGTGTCAGGGATTATCTTGCAGCCTATTGGTCCCCATATAATAGTGCATGGGGATGCAGAGTAGGGATAGAGTCAGGAGTTCTGCAAACCCCTAATTGGCGTCCCACATGTGGTGGATAGGCAGCCTTTAATAAATAGGATCTCCTTTTCTGTAACATAATTATTAATATGCAAGCTTACTCATCTATCATTGTTTATTCCCACCGAAGAAAATATTTAATTATACATTTCTTAGTAACATTTCCCTGCAGTTTCCATGCATGCACAGCTACTTTACAGTCAAGTATGTGGCATCAACTGGTGCACATTTGATGTCACTTTACATTACTCCTTCCAAGGCTGATGACCTGTGTCACTCTCCCCATGCAGTCAGTGTCTGGTTACTCTCAGTCAGCCTCTTGTTGCATCCGAGCAGGGCTTCTCATAGCTCTGCCACTTTCTTCAACCTGGCAGTGGACTGTCATGTCCCTTTCTCTAGTCATAATTACTTTTGTTTAATTCCTTTAGTCTAGTTCCTACTCTTACTCCTATATGTGCATATTTATAATCCTACTTAATCTTACATTTATTTCTACTTCCTGTTGGACAGCAATATCTACCTTGAGTCTGATGAGGTATGTGATGACTAAAACTTTCTTTTTTGTGTTATATAGGCTCTGAATTTCACGTAATCCTTGTGTTGTCATTTTATGTGTATTCCTGAGATATTACTATAATAGTCCAAAATCACATTGCTACCTAAAACGAACGAATTGAGGACTTCAGCATAGAACTCTCTGGCACTGAAGGGAAATACTTTGTGTGTTGCCGTGCCATGGTGAAAGGGCATAATGCCATACGCCATACGCCATAGAGAAGTCAGCCAACAGCTGAAGTGGGCTGAAAAACTGCCCCTTGATGCATGCTGGAGTGTGTGGAAATAAATGTAAATGTAAATGAGGCAAACACAGACTAATGGATAAAGAATGGATAAGAATGTTATACACATAATTTTAGTAAAGACAAATGGTCTTGGCTAACACAGACCTAAAAAGATAATTGGTATGGTATTAGCTGCCAAGAAAGAAGGCAAGAAAGAAAGACATAAGAACAAAAGAAAGAAGGACAAAAAATGAAAGACTACAAAAGAAAGAAAAGGAACAAAAGAGGAAAAGAGAAAAAGAAACAAAAAAGAAAAACAAAAGAAAAAAGTGCAAATGAGAAAGAAGGCCAAAGAGAATGAAAGAAGAGAAAAAGAAATGAAAGAAATAGAGAGGCCAAAAGAGAAAGGAGGAAATGAAAAAAGAAGGAAAGAAATGAAGAAATAAAAAGAAAGTTTTAAGGAAGGAAGGAAGGAAGAAATTATAGCAAGAAGGAAAGAAAGATCTGGTTTGCATGACAGACAGAGCATACTCATGATCTTATATTCAGAGTTAATGTAGGCAGATGGGAAATAGTAGCAGTCAGGTAAACTCCGTAAGGGATTTACAAAAGTATTAGCAGGAGAGAAAGCTTGACATTGCAAACAATGCAAACATTCACCCCCAGTCACAAATATCTGGGTTTAATCCATCGTTTTTTTGCTCAACACGCAACCACGCCAAAACTGATGGATTAAACCCAGATCTGTGACTGAGAGTGAATGTTTGATTTGCTCTGCATTCCGTCCATCATCTGTTGTTTTTTAATTTGTCGCCCCCAAGGGTGAAGGGTATGCCCAGACGTGGGTCCCGTGCTTGCTATGCCACCAGATTCAAGCTAGCCTGGCTGATGAATGGGCATACCCTGAAACCGGCCCAGGATGCTTGTTTCTGTTCCAGGAAGGACCTTGTCTGGCAGTTCGGGCTGGACTGTTACCATGGGAACATGGTCAAGACTGATTTGCATATGGCAGGGTACAAACTGGATTGGCATGGTAAGCAAAAAAACAGATGGATTAAACCCAGATCTGTGAATGGGGGTGAAAATTCAATTTGCTCTGCATTCCATCCATCATCGGTTGCAGGAACTGGATATGGCACCACCTAGTAGGGCAGGCGTCTCAGCAGAGAGTCCAGGTGCTGGTATGGGAAGTCTTTGATGGCCCGAGACTTCAACAACAGGAGACAAGCTCAGATCAAGCCCTTGGAGATTTTTCACAAGCAGGAATGCACAACAAAATCCAGTCTTTGTCCCCTTTCACAGGCAGAAGCAGCAACTGAAGGATAGCTCCAAAAAGCACAGTCGCCATAGGCCTACATCAAGTCTCTCCTGTTTGTGAGATCCTGCCCAGGCAAGGCCCCAGACACACACCAGGGGGTTGGAGACTGCATTGTGTGAAGGCAGGCACAGCCATTCAAGCTGTAAGTGTCCACTCCTCTCCTCCCTCCTAGCACAGATGACTCATCAGGATATGCAGGCTACACCCAGGTTCCCTTTGTGTCACTGTCTAGAGAGAGGTACAAACAGCCCAACTGTTGAACCAACCCAGACAGGGAACCCACAAACAGGCAGAAGCACAGAATGGTTTGAGCAAGAAAGGGCTAACTTTCTAAAAGGGGCATTTTCAAACACACAATCTCAAAACCAACTCCACTACAAGAGGTATTTTTAAATTGTGAGTTCAGAGACCCCAAACTCCATATGTCCATCTACTCCTAAAGGGAATCGGTGCTTTAATAATATTTAAATGCAGCCCCCATGTTAACCTATGAGAGAGATAGGCCTTACAACAGTGAAAACCGAATTTGGCAGTATTTCACTGTCAGGACATATAAAACACATTAGTATATCTCTCACCCTAAACATACACTGCACCCTGCTCATGGGGCTACCTAAGGGCTAACTTAGGGGTGCCTTGCATGTGAGAAAAGGAAAGGTTTAGGCCTGGCAAGTGGGTACACCTGCCAAGTTGAATTGGCAGTTTAAAACTGCACTCACAGACACTGCAGTGGTAGGTCTGAGCCATGTTTACAGGGCTACCAATGTGGGTGGCACAACCAGTGCTGCAGGCCCACTAGTAGCATTTGATTTACAGGCCCTGGGCACCTCTAGTGCACTGTACTAGGGACTTACTTGTAAATCAAATATGCCAATCATGGAAAGCCAATTACACATACATTTTACATAGGAGCACTTGCACGTTAGCACTGGATAGCAGTGGTAAAGTGCCTAGAGTAACAAAAACAGTAAATACAGAGTCCAGCACACATCACAACCTGGGAAACAGAGGCAAAAAGTTAGGGGAGACCACACCAAGGATACCAAGTCTAACAGCCACCATAAATCTGGCCCATAATTTTATTAAAATTAAAGGTTTTGGCTGAAGCCAGATCTAATAAGTGTAGCAAATGAGTCATGCCAATTCAGCAAGAGAGTGGTAAATGTGTAATATGCAGCTGGTGGTGCTTTTTGGAGCACACTATCGCAAATATATTACTAAAGCACAGTGTAGTAGAACACTGCTATTTACAAACATCACACTATCCATCGGAATAGCCACTAATTTTGCAATAGTTTTTCCGACTAAAAGCATTATATAGCGCTCAAAGAATAATGAGCAGAAGTCACGTTTCATTGAATGTTTGTGATTTGCACATCACCAAGTATAATCTCGTGATATGTTTTGATCGTATTAAACCAAGATACGACTAGTCTATCTGGTGCAGAGTATTAGAGGGCTGTGTGGTGCCAAGCCCTCTGAGGTAAACATATGATGCAGCTGAAAGCCTATTTTAAAGTTAAAACAACTGATGGCCTAGGAGTTGCGGCATCCTTATCAGGCTAGGAGCATTTGGGCTCTTCATGAAGACTTGTTTTTTATAATGCTGACAAAGAATAGTAGAAGTTACCTCCAAAAAAGGCACAATGGAGAAAGAAGCGTACCCCCTTCATGGGGGCTAGCTTGTCTGTTGTGGTGATGAGACAGGGTCCTTTGACTACCTGGAAAGGTGTCTTGGTTGTCTGACTATGCTGGCAGGTGCTGTGGTGATGTACGTTGTGGAGCAACTGGCACATGCTAAGCAGTTTCCTATTTTGATAAAGAGTGGATGTTTTTGTGGCATGTTATTTATTCCCATACCAATAGGTAGCAGAACCCCCCGGGGCCCATAGTTTTACTTAGTCGTGTGTGAGTAGTTACACAGACTGCTTAGAAAATCAGTGGAAAAGATGAAGAGTTGAAATAATGTGATGTAGCACTTGTTTGATGATTAGGAAAAATACCAAAAGTATAGCCTACTTTAAAATCAGTTGGCATTACTCACTGCGAACCGTTCTTCTCTGGACGTCCTGCAACAAAAGGACAAACATTGTTACATGAGGTATATTTTCAAGTTTTTTCCCTTTTGTGAAACTAATACACGTCTTTTTACTGTCGATCAGATAATCAAAACATGAGTCTGAAGCCTAAAAGGGAAAATCAGTTTATCAGTTGAGCTACTTCCTCTTTTCTAAATTGCTACTTATTCGATTTTTGTTTCATAGTCCATTTCCTTCTTTCTTTTCCAGTAAAAAACTGCTACTTAATCTATGACTGGTAGTGATAAATTATTCCCCTTGACACACTATTTTGCTCTTTGGTCTCAAGAACATTGGCGTGATTTGAAGAAAAACAGAACATTGTCTAAGATATTTACGAAACAATACTACCACAAATACTGGAACTGCAAAGTAATAGGAATGTTAAGTTTATATCTGACTACTCCCCGACACAGCATGTACAAGATCGACTTTATCGAAAATCTCAGAAATGTAAAAACATTTTTATCATGTAAATAAGAAGTACTTTTTATTTTTTTTATTAAATTTTCATTAGTTTAATTTTAATACGGAATTTGTGAAAAGAGAGTGGTGTGTGTGTGCGAAACTAAACTGTATTTGTTCTTTGTGCAACGCTCAAATCCATGCACTATCCCCCACAGCAATCATTTCTTATTTACATATTTTCGAATAATTGGGAGGATTGCTTTCAATTGCGAATCCTGTTACCCGTGGACATTGTAATATCGTTTCCCTGTTTGTCCTAATTATTCATCTATTTTGCATGTTACATTTTTCGTGAGAGAGAGTGAATAGAGTCACTTCTCCGAACACTGAGGGGTGCATTTAGGTAAGAGACTCACTCTACTGAACACCAACAACGTGGGAGAGCGATTCAGGTTTTGGTGACTGTTGTGCGAGGATTCACAAAAAACTATTTTCTTTTCTCTGGTAGATCAAATTGAGAGAAACTTTGTGCATATCGTCCTTCCTATTCAGTAAACAAATTTCCACATACGTAAAATGCGCTGCTTCTATGTGCGTTGTATTGTGAAAATGCAGCAGGCTCCTCACAAAATGTGTACTTAGAGGCTGACCATTGAATGTTGCAGGGCGATGGAGTACAGAATTACATTCCCAGACCGATTCTGGGCGTGAAAGTCTGGTTCTATGCATAGGCATGCAGAGCCTTGTAGGCCCCTGCACTGCAATGCGCTTCCTTGGATAATTAGTGCAGGAGCTGAAAGCTGTGGACATAAGCACGTACCTCATGAATATAACCACTACCACCTTGCTCTTGTGGGCAAATGCAGAACAGTAGCACCTCTGCATGTGCTGCTTTTTAGGTTTGACCTTTGATAGCCACACTATTGTTGCTAGTGGCGGTCACCACTAGGTAGTTATAGTTAGGTCCTAGTTTCTATAGAAAAAACATTTTTTGTTGTGCTAATAACTATGGCGCCGTTTGATGAATCCTCACAACATTTTCAAAATGTATACTTTGCTAAGTTCAACTTCGGTTTTGAAAGTTTCTGGGTGATCTATCAACCTGGGTCCGAGAAAAAGGGGGGGCCCCAAAATGCATTTTCCCCATTCATTTTTCCGTAGGACCTTTAGACACGCCTACAGTCCAACCCACTGAACGGAATTACATCAAATTTGGCACAAAGGTAGATTCTGTTGTACAGATCACACTTTTTGTGATTTGGTGCAAATCCATTCAATAGCTTCAAAGTCATTGTAGTCCACAAAATATAGATATATAGGGACGTGGATCCTCCGCAGATCCACCGCAGGTCGAATCAGCAGATGCACACGCCACAAGAAGAATCTGTTATCTGGCCGTAACCTGACAGAAAAGTTGCCGCTGCCATTTTGTTTGTTGTATCAGCTGGGAGTGAAAAAAGAAGAGAGAAAAAACACATAAGGGGTCAGGATACAGGTATCCTGATCCCATAGGACACATAGAGAGGTCCCTTAGGGACCCCCTCATGGACATAAATTGCCCAATAATTATTTTTTTCATCTGATTCACAGTTCCCGGATTTGTGAATCCAGAAAAAAATTGAAAAAAAAAACATCCACTGTATCCAAACTGTTTGGATGCATGCAGGAGGCTTGCCGGGCCAGGCCATAGGCCAGGTTCTGTGGCCAAATCCCGCCACGCACAGTCAAAGGCCAGGCGTGGCGCTGCTTATTTTCTCATCTGTGCATGCTAAAAAAACATGGAAATTCACTGAAAAAACTAAAGGTTACAGGGACGTTATAGTTAGGTTCTGAATTTACTCGCAGAAAGCCTTAGAAATTCAGCAGTTATAGCTAGAGTTATTTCAAATAACTATAACTCATGCCCTAAGGTAACTATAACTCACACCTTCACCATGGGCAGCTAATTACTCCACATTTTACTTCACTGATGACACCTTCTATGGCATCTTTGATATTATCACTGCAACATTTGCAATCAAATTATTGATAAAAAAAACTGTGCATGGCGAGGACGCAAATTATGTGAACTACACATTAGCATGGGGTTTCATGACAGATATATTTGCAATCTACAAGGTCCCACTTCAATCCCACCTCGCTTATTCATTATATTCTAATATTTTTAACAGATTTAGTAACAGATGTAGTAAATAATTGAATTTGAAAATGGTGCCACATCCTCTGTTAGTCCTATTACATTTTATGCAGAAGGTTGATGTTTAAACAAAGATTGACCCATTACAGCAGCTTATTGTGATTACAAATTTCACAACAATTAAGAAAGAGTTAACAAACTGTTCCTCCTTGTTTAAGCTTACCTTTCTGGAATGTATAGCAAAGGTCACTGGAATTATCCAATTCTGCAGCCTCTGCATTTTTCTCATTGTTGTGTTTTTAAAGCACTTGCCACATAATACATCATTTACTGGATAATTTGCAGATTTCAGCAACAAATTTTGTTAAAATGGCAAAAGAGGGAATAAGTACTGCAAAAGAATGTTCCACATTACTCTGCCTATTTTGCCTCATCTTGCTGCATAGTTAAGTGGGCCTGCTGCATCATTTTGCCCTTCTGGGCTATATAATTGACGTTGCCCTTCTTACACAATTTTTGCCATGGCTTTTGTTACACTGACTAGCAAAGGCACCTTTTGGCCACAAGGAACCTTTTTGTTGTGTAGAGTTTCCTACTGGTGGCTTTGCCACTTTTTAGGTTGCAACCTACCAGACAGCACAGCTGTCTGGTACGCTAAAGACATTTTGGGGACTTTCAGAAAGTTGACCTAGAAATGCATTCTGCTCATTGATTACCATTGCCTTTGTGGCTTGTACCTCACAATTTCTGGCTTTCCATTTGCTGGCTTTATTTGCTTTAGGATCACCAGGTTCAGTTCGTCCCTTCAGTTGCCGTAACTGTGTTTATGGTATGCTTCCACCAACTGCCTTCCTGTTGACAGGCCTTTAAATCTTGTTCTTATCACAGTTGCCATGCTTTCAAAGACTGAGTTCAAATGTTAGGCCCTGTTTACCAAGGGTGCTTGTTTACTTTTTTTCTCTGATTTTAAAGTGAGAGGATTTATGTGACAATCTTGCCAGATACTGGGAATTTGAAAGAGGTTTTTTTCTAGCACACAAAAACATGTAAATGAACTGTGTGAGTAACTGTGTAAGTATTTCAGAATATATCAGAATTATGTATGCATAAATGAAGCACATTTTTTGTTATTTCTGAAGTGTGAAACAAATTCTTCAAGATGATCATAAGGAATCATTAAAGTAGGTGATGCAATTTCCACACATTTTCATCTGTTCACTGTATATAGTTATTAGTAAAACTGTATGTCTGTGCATATGCACATTCCACTCTACACTGCTCTACTATTTTCTGCACAACTCCACACCACTGCACTGTACTGTGCACCACTCCATTTAACACCTCTGCATGCCACTGTACCAGAGTACACTCCACTCTATGCCACTGCACAGTACGCCACTTCACACTATGCCTCTCTACTCTGCCCTGTTCCACTCTACACTCTTCCAATGCACTCTTTGCCACTCTACTCTACACCACTCCAGTCTAAGCCACAAAAATTTACTCTGCACAACTCAACTCTACGCCCCTCTGCACTCCATGCCAATTCACTCTATGCCAATGCACTTTACTCTGTAACACTCAACTCTATGTCCCTGCACTCTACACCAACCCACTGTATGCCACTCTAAGCTACTCTGCACCACTTTACTCTGTCATTACACTCTATGCCACTGTGCATGACTGCACTCTGTCCTGCACCACTCCACTCTATGCCGCTTCACTCTACTATAAAACAATCTACTTTTTACCACTGCACTCTACCCCAGCATTCTATGACACTGCTTTGTATGCTACCACATTCAATGCCACTCCAGTTACTGCCACTGCACTCTATGCCACTATACTCTGCAGCATTCTTCACCAATGCATTCTACACCAGTCCACTCTATTCTATGCCACTCCATTGTATGCCAATCTACTTAACTCCACACTATGCCACTTCAATACACAGCAGTCTCTGCCACTCCACTCTACTTCACTCTTCAGCATTCCACTCTATGACACTCTACACCACTCTCCTCTATGCCACTAACTTTTAGCCATGCTGAACTGCAGCCACATTGGCGAACAACATGGCTAAAACACATTGGCAAAGCCAGAAGCTTTTGTATAGGCAAGGCCATTTGGCTTTGCCAATGTTTTTTACTGTTAATTATGACTCTTTGTTTATCATGCGCCATTGTTGTAAGATCAGCAATAAATATGTATTCTATGTAGTTATGTTATTGATAAGGGTTATATATAATATTATTGTGCCTTTCAGAATGAATACATTTATATACTCCATCAATTCTAGACATATGGATGCAAAGATAAAATCCCGAACCTGATTTACACACGTATAATTCATTGTCTATGTATGTGTGTGTGATGTAAAGTGCTCCAACACCCTACACTGGTAAGAGAGGTGCTATAAAACAAATGAAATACATGTGAGTGAGGGGCTATGGAGAGATGAGAGGCACTGTTAAAGGGTGATGGCGAGGGAATCCTTGAAGAGCCTCATTAAAGAGTGCTGTATTCTAGTGCTCTGCCAGGTCATCATTTACTATGCTTTAAATACTTATGCAGTTGAATATATAATGAAAAATTTGACAGAATGCCCTGTTTATTGCATTCTTCCAATATTTCTTGTGGGGGAGAGCCCATGCTAAGTATCCTATGGGGGCTGGTCTGACAAAATTTGCCAGAGCTACTTTTGGATCCAAGTCTGGCCCTGGTCCCTTTCTATTTCGTGATACCCAAAGCGTAACAGGGAAAAGGCACACAGATATAAAAAGGCTTCACACAATATTTGCATCAGGCAAAAATTATCAAATCTATTAGCACAGTATGTATGCCATGCGCTAATGCCTAGTGGGCACCATGCTGTGCAATGAAGGGGGAAAATTAATGTAGTCCCAATGCAAATCAACTTTAGATCTAGAAGACTACGGCAATTTACTCCCTTTGGTATATAATATTGTTGTAACTTTGTGTCGATGGTACACAGCGTTTACACAAGTATCATGAAATATACAATCCCAATCTATGGGCTTTTGAACAAATAATAATGCAGAAAGAGGCAAAGCATTAGAAATGTAGTCAAATTAATTTACTAGAATAACCATGTATATAGTTCTTTCAGAAATTCAGTTATTATACTCATTGAGCCTAAAAATAAACAGTGATATTTTTCAAAATACCAAAAAAGAGTGGACTCATGTTTGGAGCTTCCTGTCTCATCAGTTTCAAGGCTTTAAGGTAAAATATAAGATTGCAGGGTGCTAACTGAGAACTGCCACTCAAAGTTAGACCCGAGAAGTAGCTTGTGATGGTGGAGAGGCTATGGCGTAATGGCCAGAGCTGCCGACCTTAGTGATGGGAGCCCAGGCTCAGGCTCAAGATCCTGTGATTTTGGGCAAATCATTTAATCTCCCTGTGCCTACCAAAAATTAATGTGTCCTTGTGTAATGTAACTGGTGCTTATGTAAAGCGCTCCAACACGTTCAGGTCGAGTTTACTCTGTATAAAACTGCCAAAATATCTCGTTATTCGATCCAGAATTCATATTTCTCATAATGAACATCATAGTAGGTTCTGTCTCATATTTCCTCATTAATAGCATCCGCACAAACACTTCTCAAATCCATTAGCATTCTTTTGACGCTGATGGTGCAAGTAAGGGAAACAAAACTTCCAATTTATCATTCCATTAACTGATGTGTAATTATTCAACGTGTGTGTGCTGCAGAGGAACATCTTATCGTAAACGTCACACTTCCTGGAATGTGTACACATCACTGCACAATGGCTTCTAGCAAGGTTCCTTATTTTTTGTCAGATAAAAATTGTTTTCAAGTAGGTTCTGCTTGCTTATCTTCCGCCTGGTTCCCTCACCTGGGTTAATTGCTCTCTGTCTGGCATTTTCTGACATTTCCTTTGGATTCAATAAAGATAAGCACGAGAGTGCACCAGTTCTAACTTCTGTGAATTGTTAATGTACTTTAGTGGAGACATGGTACTGAATGCAGAGTTTTTGTGAGCTTTGTTTTCATCTAACGCTATGATTCTGTATTCCATTCAGTGGAAAATAAATGGAAGCCATAGGCACAAAGCAATGTCAATATCAGAATCAAGGTAGTAGCAAAGAGAGTATTACATTTGTAGTGCATCAATGGAAAGGATGAACCAATTTTTCACTGTTTCACTTATTCAACTTTTTTTTTAAAAGGGTGTGAGGAGATGCATCCTTTTTAATGGCCACTTCTTTTTCAGAATGGGTTTTACTAGGGTTTTTGACTCTGGGCACTTTGATACTTCTAGTCAGTCTCACTGTTGCATGTGCTTTGTCTCTAAAACGAGGTAAACTACATTACTCTCAAATAGCCTATTTACCTTTTAAATAAGGTAATCAGAAATCTGGTGCAGGTAGTGCATCAGTGTCATACAGGATACAATGTCTGATGTGGGCTCCAGTGTACGCTTACTCCACCAATGTGTGTGTGATTGCCACATTCGTGAGGACAACTGTACAAATGATACAGTTAGGGTTGTGTACATTCGAACAGGAAGAAGAATGTTATGCATTTCACATCGGTGTGTTGTAGAATGCCATGTTCAGTCAGACGTAGAGCTCCATGGCTGATGGACCTACTCCACTGCCTTCTCATTCATGGTGACCCAGAGAAGTTCAATGCAGATTAGGGTTAGAGAAAATGCGGAACACAGGTTGAGACAGTGCAGTTTCAGAAGACTGCATGGCTCGGTGTCAAATTAGGGCTTCTTCTTCAATGTGGAATGAAAGATACTGATGTTTAAAAATGGGCAGTACTAAGCCATCTAAAATGCCCTCTCTAAGATGGTGGTCAGTCAAGTTGAAATTATCAGAGTGCCCACATCTAAGATGTTGTAGATAAGTCAGTTACTGCTTTAAGCATATATAAACATTGCATAGCTTGGAAAAGCATAATGCACCTCAACCCACTTTGTTTCCTGATTTGTCATCAAATTCAAAGTCCAATTGCTATTCATGCTTATTCCTTATTTATCATTTTATTCACGTAGCATTCCGTGATTTTTCTTGTTCTACTTGGGTCTTTTCTTCTTCCTGATGTCACAATGAGTTTGATGCTGGGCATTTTTTTCACCACACTACCTTCGTCCTCAATCAAGATTTATCAAGAATGCCGGAGAAGCTTTTACCACTTGGTGTTTTTTCCTCCAAGTTGTGACTCTTGACAGACACACCTCCCACATTCATTGTTCTATTCTCTGGTTCATTGTGGCTACTAGGAGCAGTTGACCTTTCCTTGGGCAATCCAGAAGGACGCCTCACAGATGTTCACAGAGTCCTGTCCTTGGCAGTCACTGGAAAAACATAGCTTCATCTTTACCATTGTGGGCAGTTTTTATACAGCTTAATTCCCTTCACAAAATATGGCAGACGAAAGTGTTCTGACAGGTAGAAAAAAGCTACTGTTACGCAGTAAATACATCACCTACCAAGAGAACCTTGTGACTCACAGTCTGGGATATTTAATGTATAAAAGTATGAACAGCTACAAAATGATATTTTCATTTTATAGGTAACAAGAAGTTTTTTCTATCAAGAAGCCTGGTTGTGTTTCTGTTTAGGAAACAGCTAGAAGAAAAGTCCTTCAAGCTTTCATTTTACTGTTTATCAAAAATCGAGTTCGATTTTGAAGAAGATTTTGGATACATCTATTAGAAAATTAGCCTTAGCAAATCCTTCTTTGTGCTATTAGGAGGCATTCACAGTAAGTAATTTAGTTCTGCTGAGCTTCCTTCCTGAAGATTCTCTGGTCAATGAAACAAGAGGACGACTTCTGAAAGCAGAAAGCCTGAAGAGGGGACATTTCTGGCTATGTACCTAGGAACAGGGTAGTTTGGAGGGACAGAAGCACAGAATTAAATAAATGGTTAAAGCGGGGCCTGGTATTTGACATAGTTATGCCAAGATGGAGCTTATTTGGATGAAATCTTTCCCCCTTTGAGCCCTCAGAAAAACTATTATCTGCTATCAGAAGTGGAGAAACCTGTCAGACTAGTGTGATTAATCATTTTTGGAGGACATGACCTGGGAGGGGGCTAGAAATACTCAACAGTGGAGCCAAAATCCTGCCATCTTGGACAAAGGTTTCTGGACTAGTTTGTAAGCAGGTAGAACAGGAACGGCTGCAAAAGTAGGGTGGCTGATGATAGGAATAATGCAGATATTGTGTCTTGAAATCTCACTAGATGGTATAGCTTATAAATGGCAACATCACTACCAGTTAATTCAGAAGGATCCTAGCCCTGGTGAGGAGTCAAAAGAAGAAGAATAATTCTGCTTGAACCGCTTGTGAAAAATAGAAAATATATTCTGCTCTTCCCTTCAAATGAGAGTCTCAAACTGCTCGCTAATGATCAGTTGGCTGGTCTCCTATACTGTCTCAGGGGCATAAAGGGCTGAATAAGAGATCCTCCATGTTTTGGTGAATCAAATGCCCAGTTGGAAGTGGACTGCGCTGTATGGTGTTGTCTTCCTGGTTGGCGAAAGACCCTGGGCGGCTTTCCTTGTATCCTAGGAAGCTGCAGGAGATAAAATGAGAGGCTTTGTCAGCATCTTCAAAAAGTATGACTTTGTCATTTTTTTAAAATTATCAGCAACAGCCTCCTACCTTTGACCTGTCAGCGGTTTCTGAGAAAGCAATAATTGTGACTAAGTCCAAACCTAAGGATAGGGACCAGGAAACACAGCAAAGAAGCTGCAGCAATGAAGCAAATTAGAAGCTACAGAAAACAGCTTTGTTGTCTTACTTGGACTTTTTGATGCCATAACTGAATGTTTTAGTGGGAGCCCAGACTTAACTAATCCTACTCTGAGGGACCCTCATTGACGTCCACGTCCTGCTTTGCCCCTCTAGAAGAGGTTGATATATGGAAAAAAGATTAAGTCCCAAGGTAAACCTTTGGTCCATGTGATCTGCAAGGCTGACCCTAATCCGACTCCATTGTGGTTGACTTAAATTCACACCAACGTACAAGCCACTTGTGAGCATTGACTGTATTTGTGTTTTGTATTTCCTTGCTGTCATTGTCTTAAAATGTTATTAATATCTCTGCCTGCCAAATTTAGCGATGGCAACCAGCCTAGTGGACATCTCTGGTTCCTGTAAATCCATTGGAAGCCATCTATCAAACTTTTAACAATTATTTTATATTTTGGAAAGCAAAATCCCAAAGTAGGATTTTGTTTTTTAAAATAAAAAAAAACAATGACCCCATCACCATGGGGGTCATTTAACGATTTTTGCTTTCACATACCACAATGTTTTTTACAGGTGTATGTGAAAGTAAAAACTGGCCATGTGTTCCCCCACTCTAAATAGGATGTAAGGAAACATGGCAACATTTTCAACAGCCCTTACTCTATTGGGCTGTCAAAGGTGTATGCAGGTAGTGGAGTTGTAGTAGTCTCCATGGCTACGTACCGAAGTTCCACCCGACTGTAATGAGGCGGCCAGAACTTTGCTTTAGCGGAAAGGATATTCGGTCACCTTTGTGACGGAATACCCTCTCTGCCAAAATCTTAATCAAGCCCAGAGCCTCTTCTAGCCAGATTGCTCACTCCAACTGGTATTCTCAAGTGCAACAAAACATGAAAATCTAAATGTCATTGTTATTTGTTGATCGTGTTGACTCAATAATTATTTTTCTTATTTCTTTTATGAAGTAGCAAGGCTCATTCTTCCTAGCTGATCATTAATTAATTTCGTTTATACTGCCAAGTTCCAATATTTCTTAATGAAGACATGTAGTCATTGCATTAAAAGACGATTAACTCTATGGATGTATGATGTTTGTCAGCAAAGCTTTACGTTCTCAACTTACACCTATGCCAAGGATGCAAAGTTTTCCAGATCAAATTTGCCTAAGTTCTAGAAATGTATTTTTCCTGCTTTACAAGACAATTTCCGCTGCGTTGCGAGATAATTTCCACTTTGATCTGGCTCACCCATCTTCGATTTGAAATGAGGTGTATTTACCTGTAAGTTTATGTTTGAAAAGCTTTATATACTCAACGACAAATGTTTGCAGTGTTCCAAACTCTCAAAAATGAGGGAGCACAATGCACAAGTAAATTGAAGTTTTGCTAGGAACAGATTTCTTTCTTTATGTATTTATTAATTTATTCATTTTTATTTTAAAGTTTTTGAAAGCAAAACACTCAACCTACACGATGGTGTCTCTGAGCAACAGATGTGTGGACAGGGTCAGGCATTGGTTCATCTCAAGAAAAAGTTATGAAATGGAGGTAGGCGGAAAATGAGAATGAACAGAGGTAAATATCAGAGAGCCAAAGTTTATAATGGCCTCTAAAGAAGAAGAAAAGTAATTGTGGGGGAGGAGGTTGCAATAACAAGGCAGTCATGCTTCTGACAGGCCAGTAAATGTAAAAAGAATCGGAATATAAACAAGCAGAAAACCAACTGAAGTCTGCAGAGTCCAGGCCTTATGAAGAACAGAACAGGTGTATCTTTAAGCTTCCTCTGAACCTTGAGGAGTAGTTTTCATCCTCAGTGGTTGAGCCAAGGGTCCCCTGGAGAGTTACCTTTACCATGTTGTCATTTAAGATTATGGCCCTCATTACCACCCTGGCGGACAGTGTTAAAGCGGCGGTAATACCGCCTATAAGCCGGCGGTAAAACAAATGTGATTTGGACCCTGGCTGTTACCCCTAACCAACACTGCCACTTTAACACTCCGACCGCCAGGGTGGTAACGGCCGCTGGGCTGGAGACTTTGGTCTCCAGCCCAGCGGGCGTCACATTCCCACCCTCGTGATTACAACCCGGCCTACCGCCATGGTTTTTGTACCAAACTTACTGCCACAAAAACCATGGCGGTAGGCACTATCAGTTCCAGGGAATGCCCTCCCTGGCACTGATAGGGGTCACAAACACTCCCCACCCCCTCCTCTGAGTGCTCCCCATCCTCCCCCACCCACTCCTGCCCCCTGCACATATACACACATGCACACACGCATACCCACCACCACCCACGCATGCACACATACATATCAACACACCGCAACACACACCAACATACCTTGTCACACACATGCATTCACAACACACAACACTCACAATCACTCATTCACGCACGCATCCAACGCGACTCACACCCGCATGCACGCATCCCAAAACATACACACACACCCCCCCACATACACACAGCACCCCCCACCCCCTCTCCGGTCAAAGAACCTGACTTACCTGCTTGCAGGGTGTCCTCTGGCTGGAGACGGTCCGCAGCACTACTGTCAGCAGCAGCGTCCGCCAGCAAAACACCACCAGGCCTTATCATTGCTCATGATATGGTCAGCGGTGTTTTGCTGGTGTGGCGGTGCTGCTGTCAGTAGCGCAGCCTTACCATCGTCCGCTGCCATGACCGTCGGCGGTGTTCCAGCAGATTTCTGGCTGAATACCGTCGGCGGTCATAATACGGGTTGCCGGCTGGTAGCCACGGCGGCGGTATGTTGGCGGCCGTTGCCGTGGCGGTAGGTGGTCAATACCGCCAATGTTGTAATGAGGGCCTAGGTGGTCCAACAGCAAAGGGGCATGCAATAAATGATTTCAAGTTTCTGGGTGGATAGTAGTTAAAAAAAAAAGGCTGAAAGTTACAGACCCGGCAATTTACCTCATTTCGAATTATCTGTGGTTTGCTTTTCAGAATGTAATGATTTTGTTAAGTTTAGCTAGGTGGAAGGTGAGCACACGTGATAGATTAGGACAATGTAGGTAGTGCAATTTGGTCAGAGGTGTATGCAGATTGCATGCAGGTGAAATTTCATTAAGCTAGAGAGACAAAATAAGTGGTTTGCTCAAAAGTTAAATGTGAATAAATTTAGAGTTTTTCATACATTATCACAACATAGTTATGAGTCCATTTTAAGGAGTCAGAAATTCTAGTTCCCAGTCGGGTCTACCTCTCTGAAATGTATCATTTTGATTGTTTTCCAGCCTTCATGGCTCTCAGTGACAGGAATAAAAGTGATAACCTCTGAAATCTGGCAACTCTTTTGGATAAAAGTCATAGCTCGTTCTCTGGACTTCCCAGTGATTCTGTATTTAATAGAAGTATAGGAGAAGGGGCATGAAGAAAGGTTTAACATCTTGGCATGAAGTTGTGGGTACAAGTTTAGAGACTATTCTTTTGGTGAATCCATATCTCCTTTCGCATGACTGCATGAGCATCTCTGTCTTTACTAGCAGACCGCTTTAAACCCTGTACTCATGATATTGGAGTTATAATGAGGAAAATTATGCGCTGACAATTAATTGCTCCTGCTTTAACGAGAAGAGCTGCTATGGCATCAGATTTGTGTTTAAAAACACTTTTTGCTAACTTTGCCTTCTCAGGTGAATCAACACTGTCACACGTGCCTTCGTCACAGTTTCCCTGGTGCTTATTGACATTACCTAGGAAAAAAACAAAACGTAGTCAGGAGAGATGGACGCACCCAGGCTCCCAGGCATGAGTTGCAGCAAAGAAGCCCATTCAAGGAATTACAATACATTCATTTTTGCGCTGTCACTTACTGGATTCCGGACCACCAAAAAAAGCTGCTTTGATATCAAATCTGTTTTTAATTGCACGTATTTGTTAACTTTGCTTCCCCAAAAGGAAACAAACATTGGCAATTCCAATAGATCTGGCTTATGAGTGCACTGCCAAGTCGGACCAAAAAAATCCATGTATGTTATCAAATGCCTCCCCCATCTGGGCTGCTCCCAGATAAAAACCCCATAAATTATCTGTTTTTCTAAAAAACACTTTAATTGCATAACAATGGCATGAAGGTTCTTCTGTACGTTCACATTTAGGCAACTGGAAAAATAAAATTATCACAGCTGTGTGGAGGGCAAGCACTTTTTTTTGGCAGCACACAACTTCTACGCAACCAAAACAAGCACTCCTAGTTTCAAACATGTGGGTGGAGCCAAAGCCCTCTCTTTGTCGGTCTGCATCAATGTTTCCTCTGTACTAATCAATGTTACCTAGGAAAAGAGCCTTAGTCAGGAGTTGGGTGCCCATCGGTTCCCAAAATTAACTCAGGTTTCAGGAAATCATGGAAAAGCCTACTATTAGAAATGTGGTCTTTGGTTGGCAGTCAGGTTATCCCCTGTCCAAGCAAGGACCCTCACTCTAGTCAGGGTAAAGGAGAATCACCCTCAGTTAACACCCGCTCACCCACTTGGTAGTTTGGCACGAACAGGCAAGCTGAACTTCAAAGGCAATGTGTAAAGTATTTGTACCAACACACACAGTAACTCAGTGAAAACACTACAAAATGAAACAACAAAGGTTTAGAAAAATAGATAATATTTATCTAAACAAAACAAGACCAACACAATAAAAATCCAACATACACAAGTCAAGCTATGAATTTTAAAAAGAATGAGTCTTAATCCTTAAAAAACAGTGTGATCACTTGTATTGCACAAAAGTACATGGGTAGCGTCAAAATAAAGCAGCACGGGTGAGTGTGCGTCAAAAAAGGCCAGCGATGCGTCTATTTCTCACTCGCAAGCGAGACTGTGCATAGTTCCTCCTGCGGTCTGGTCGGCATGTGTCGCTTCGTCTCTCCCGCAAGAGAGCGATGCGCCGATCCTGAACGGGTACCTCGGGTCTGGGCAGGCTTCGCGTTAATTTTCTGCACCCAGTGGTGTTGCATTGAAATCCCGCTGTGTGGGGGCCTGCATCATTAGCAGCCGCTGAGGGTGTTGCACGTCATTTCTCCAGCTACGTTGCATCGATCTCCCAGCCGCGATGCAGGTGGATTGCTGATTTTAGCCACGAGGCCGGCAGGCGTTTTTTATTAGCCGTGGGCCAGGTGGTGCATCAAAAGATTCCACGTATGGCGGTCTTTGCATGGATTTCTGTCCTTTTCCACCAGCTGGACCTTTCAAGGGCCCAGAGACAGGTTACGGCACCACTTGGAAGGCAGGACTCTCAGCAGAAAGCCCAAGTGCTGGCAGGGAGAAGTCTTTGTTGTCTGTGAGACTTCAACAACAGGATGCAAGCTCAGTTCAAGCCATTGGAGATTCTTCACCAGTGAGAAGTCACACAAAAGTCAGCCTTTGTCCTCTCTCAGGTAGAAGCAACTACTGCAGGCCAACCCAGCAAAGCACAGTCACAGGCAAAGGGGCAGTACTCCTCCTCCAGCTTCTCCAGCTCTTCCCCTTGGCAGAGGTTCCTCTTTGTTCCAGAAGTATTCTAATTTTCAGGGCTTTTGAGGGGTCTTCTTATACCTCTTTCTGCCTTTGAAGTAGGCCTACTTCAAAGAGGAGTCTCTGTTGGTTTCAAGATCCTGCCTTGCCCAGGCCAGGCCCTAGACACACACCAGGGGGTTGGATACTGCATTGTGTAAGGGAAGGCACAGCCCTTTCAGGTGTGAGTGACCACTCCTCCCTTCTAGCACAGATGGCTCATCAGGATATGCAGGCTACACCCCAGCTCCTTGTTGGTCACTGTCTAGGGAGAGGTGCAAACAGCCCAACTGTCAAACTGACCCAGACAGGGAATCCACAAACAGGCAGAGTCACAGAATGGTTTAAACAAGAAAACACCTACTTTCTAAAGTGGCATTTTCAAACAGACAATTTAAAAAACAACTTCACTAAAAGATGTATTTTTAAATTGTGAATTCAGAGACCCCCACACTCCACATGTCTATCTGCTCCCACAGGGAATCTGCCCTTTAATAATATTTAAAGGCAGCCCCCATGTTAACCTATGAGAGAGATAGGCCTTGCAACAGTAAAAGCCGAATTTGGCAGTATTTCAACTGTCAGGACCTGTAAAACACATAAGTACATGCCCCACCTTTAACATACACTGCACCCTGACCATGGGGCTACCTAGGGCCTACCTTAGGGTGCCTTACATGTATAAAAAGGGAAGATTTAGGCCTGGCCAGTGGGTACACTTGCCAAGTTAAATTGACAGTTTAAAACTGCAAACAGACACTGCAGTGGCAGGTCTGAGCGTTGTTTACAGGGCTACTTATGTAGGTGGCACAACCAGTGCTGCGGGCCCTCTAGTAGCATTTTATTTACAGGCCCTGGACACCTCTAGTGCACTGTACTAGATACTTACTAGGAAATCAAATATGCCAACCATGGAAAGTAAATTACACATACATTTTACATAACAGCACTTGCACTTTTGCACCGGATAGCAGTGGTAAAGTGCCCAGAGTAACAAAAACAGCAAAAACAGATTCTAGCACACATCAACAACTTGGGAAACAGAGGCAAAACGTTAGGGGAGGCCACACCAAGGATGCCAAGTCTAACACCAACTGTGATCTGAATATTAAAACATCATTCTCTGCAAGCAGCTTCTTGCGGGATTCTAACAATTATGTGGGCAAACCAGAATGCTATCAATCCGTAGTAATGGCAATGAGAACTTATGATAAACACTCAGGCCGAAGCTCAAACCTTAAATTGTCATGCCAAAGAATTGACAACCGGGTGGATTAGATGATGTTTCAACTAGAACAACATGCAATTGCGGTACTATTTTAGACAATTTATGTATTTTATTAGAACTGATGAATTCCACCTGAAATGAATTGAAGTTGGTTACATTGGGCTTTAAGCCCACTCATTGTACTGCAGACTAGTCCAGCGGGTCCTTGCTCCAAAGAGTGCTTGCACAGATTCATAAGAGTTACAAGAGGACACCTTCCCATTCAAGCCAATAGTGCAAAGAAAGTATGGACATATCATTGTGGAGCGCTTCAGGGAGCCTTCATCCAAAGCAGTGCTTGCTTACATTCACAGGGAGCCTAAAGGTCCATCTTTACCTATGAAGTCTCTAGTACATACACTTCTCTAATGAAAAACAGAGTGCCTGTTTAGGCAAGTGATTTTAAAATGGAAGTAGAGGTGAATACTGCAGCATGAGACAGTATGGAAAATCATACACCTTTGCTTCCAATTTGTAACATGCTGTCTAGGAAGAAGAGGAGAAACTTTAACAAGCTTTGCAGTGCAGAGAGAAAGCTCCAGCATAAAAATACTCTTTAGGCTCAAAGCCAGGCTCAGAACACAGCAGTACATTCCACTTCCAGGAAACATTGAGCAGGGATCAAATATGTGCAAGGAAAATGTCCTTGATGAAAATAATGGTAGCCAAAGTAATCCCATGTCAATGGTGAATAGATTAATTGAGCAAGCAAAAAGAAGAGAGAAAGAAGGTAAATTAGCAAACATAAAGAGGAGAGAAAGAAAATGCAATATTTACAACCACCTTAAGTTATGCTTAACTACTGAAGAGAAAAGAGAGTGAAACATCTATCAAAATCCTGCTCAGTACCCCTAATGCTTCTAATAAAAGTAAATTGTATCCATCAGTTCAAGAATTCTGATTTAAAGTTAGGTGACCTAGGGGGCAGTTCCCGATGAAAAATTAACTAGAGCATCTAACACCTCCAAAGATGAAAAAGTGTTCTGGGCCTGCATGATTTGAGCACCATTCAGATAGTTTATAGATTTTCAAATTAAAATGAAAATACACTCAAACATGATGATGAAACCTATTTGTTGGCTGAGCTCATCAAAGAGGCACTGGTAAAGAAACCACGGAGCAATAACTAGACCTGACTACCAGGGCAAGATATTTATCGAGGTGCTCAGAATCATTGACATTGTGAGTGCGATTATCACAGGCAATGTATTTGAAAGGCTGAAAAATCAAAGAGCATGATAGCTTTTCACAAAGCAGTCAGGCTTAACATCGAGACAATGTTTAAAGCATTAATGCAGCACACAACCAGTAATAAAGTAAAAACACAACATAAAAATCCAAAACCAATTTAGAATAATAGAAAAAAATGAATTAGTAAAATGATACCAGAACAACAACAAAATAATCACCAGAACCGGAGCTATTCAGTTTTAACGTTTCTAGCGAAATGAATGCCTAGAAGCACAAAGTGCCACTTCTGGCTGACCACAATAGAGTTCTGGCCAGAGAGAGGGATCAGGTTAGTCCCTCCCACTCCCCCCAAAACAGTTATCTTCTCCAGAATTTTCAAGAGTTCTATTCAGGGTGGAGAAGGCCATGAGGAACAGGGAGAACATTGCACATATTCATTGTGGTAGGATGAAGAGCAGGCTAGGCGGCTCAGGCTGTCATCGTTGTAGAGTGATGACCTGGTTAGGCTGTAATGTGATGACTTTCACATTAGGGGTCACCCGGGCTGTTGTTGTGGTAGTGAGAAGTGCAGAACTCACAATGCTGGTCATTGCTGCCAGTCGCTGTAGCGCAAAGAGCCCAGTCCACCGGAGCTTCACATTGGCAGTTGTCGCAGGTGGCAGTGTCTCAGTCATGGGCCCAGGACTTAGGGAAGCACCTCTTGGGAATCAGGAACTCACTCCAGCAGAGGACAGCAGGGCTCATTCAGGTCCAGGCCTGCAGGTTAGCTGGGCAGTTGAGGGGACCTAGGAGTCACTCAGATTAGTCTAGGAGTAAGGGAGCAGGTCCAATCTTCCTTCTCAGACAGCAAGTCAGCTTCCATGCAGTTGGGCAGTCCTTTTTCTGTAATGTCCACAGGTCACGGAATGTGCTGACGCGTGGCTCAGGAGGTCCAATAATAATACCTGGTGCCAATGATTGTGTGTGGTGGGGATTCCCTCTGCCACCCCCACATCTGTTTCTGGAAAGTTCTTCCCCTGTCAAGGACCAAACTGTCTTGGGTGACAAAATAAAGGGCAGGCCTGGTGTCAGAGTTCTTTGTGTGTGCAGCAGGAAATGCCCTTTGAAATGTAAGTGGACTGACTACAGCCCCTCCCTTAATCCTGTCAGAATGGCCCATCCTGTCCATACTTAATCCTGCTTTACGTTACTGTCTGTAAGCAATACACAAACTCCAACCACAGAGTCATCACAGTCATGTAACCCAGGGTACTGGCGGAACTCACAAATGGTTGGGATAAGAAAATGACAACTTTCAAAAAGTGGCATTTTCAGAATTATGATTTACAATCTGACTTCACCATTACATTTGTACCTGCTCCCAATCCTATGAGTAGACAATAGTAGGATGGGGAAGGCCTTATGCCTACTTTGTTAACTACAAAACGGCATTCAATAGAGCTATTAGGAAACTTTTGCAGCAGAAATTAGTAACATTATGTATATCAGTCACTCTATAATCTGCAATTGTAGACCTGTACACAAGTATATAGATGCAGTTCAAGCTTGGTAATGAAGACTATCTCTCTGATGAAATGTATACAAATTGTGGTCTGTACTCTGTAGCATGGGTGCATACTTGCACCATTTCTTTTTAACTAATAAAGATCAGTCTTGGGACCAGTTCTGTTTGGACTAAGACCATTCCCTTATAAATTAAGTAGGTCAAAGATGAGGATACACCAGTATATGAATGAAAACGTGTTGTTAGATACCACCAAGACTGGATTACAGACGACAATCACCGCATAAGGGACCTATACTAGACTTAGCAATTTGCCAGTAAACTTGAGGAAAACTAATGTGGTTGAGTCTGGGAGAATGTAGAAGTCTATAAAACATCAATTATTAAAGGGTAAAAAAAATTAAATGCAGTCTGATGTTGTTATTTATGTGGTTGGGTTAATCCCGTGCATGCTATGGATGTGCTGGAGCCCTCCTCAGCATCAGGGCTCAGGTGCTGAGTATGGCTCCAGGACTTCCTGGCACCTTTCTTTTATTTTAGTCTCAGCCACTGGGAAGAGCTTCCCCAGTTCCCAAGTCCATTTTTTTCTCTGAAATGAAGATCGGCGCATGTGGCATGCTGACATAATTTCAAGGAAAGTGGAAGTGAAATGAGCCAAAAGGCTCATTTCACTTTCACTGCTTCGGTGCCCAGGGTCATATCTCAGCCACCTGAGCACTGAAGCATATGGGAGAGGTTGTGTTGGAAAGGGGAGAATCTTCTCTTTCCAATGGTACTTTTCCCTAGTGAATCCCTGGTTGGGGATTGCTGCAGGAAGACGATCCCTGAGGAGGAATCCCTTCCAGCCGACACCAGGGACTATTTGTGTGAGGGGGGAGCTGCGCCTTGCAATGGGCTAGCACTCACCTCCCTCCTTCAGGCCCAAAGTCTTCCTGCTCTCCCGGGGACAGATTTGTGGTTCTTATCTCCAATCCACCCCTGGGAGGGCAGAAAGCCCACTAGATACCAGGGATTCTTTTTTAAAGCCAGAAGGGGGTCCTTCAGAGGCATAGTCCCAGCCCCCACCTGCCCACATAACCCCCAGCAGCCTTTCTGCCCCCTGGCAGGGGGCAGAAAGCTGTCTAGACCACCAGGGATTATATTTAGAGGGGGTAAGCTCCCCACCCTTCACAATGGGCTAGTGCTTCCCATCCCCAAGGCCCAAAAGTCTTTCTGCCCTCCCCAGGGGCAGGTTGAAGGTTCCTAGCGCCAATCTAGACACAAGGAATTCTGTTAATGGAAAAATGGGTGGGGCAGCCATTCCAGGCATTGAGCCTCACCCATCAAATGCCCTGCAACAGTCTTTCTGCCCACCCAGGGGGCAGATAAGAGGTCTCCAACTCAATTCTGCCTTGGTGGGAGGGGCAGAAAGCCCACTAGACACTAGTTTTTTTTTTATTGCTATAACGCGTGGGGATGGCCTGCCCACCCACCCACACATCGGGCTAAGCCTCCACTTCCAATATTACCCCAACACCCTTTCTGCCCCCGTGGGGACTACAACATCCCCATGTATTTGGCAAGAAGGGAATGTTTTTTTTTTTTTTTTTTACATATGGGTGTCAGAGTTGGGCTAAGTCCCACTGTCATCCTGTTTCTTTGCTGGATGACTGCACTCACTTTTCAGGCTCTAGTCAGCTGCCACCTGGGGAAAAGTCTAGGGTGGTAAGGCTTTCATAGAGGAAATTGAACAGATTTGCACTCATCAGAGCCAAATATTTGCTAGCTATATTTTTATGGGATGGAAGTCACAGCTGAAATAATGGCTGCCATCTTAGACAAGGTGCAGTATAAAGTTTTCTGAGGTTGAGTCAAACTAACCCACAGGCTGACTGTTGCCTTAAATGTACTGTTATAAGTAAATCTATGCATCAGAAGTACATATCCTGAAATTTTGCTTTTGGGCAAATATAGCTGAATGAGACTCCAACAAAGGGCTCATTTTGACAAAAAATTAAAGCATTGATAATTTTAGTCCCAGTGGATAATCTTTGCCCCCATCCATAAACCCAATCCCTGGTCTAAAGTTTTTAACATGGCAATAATTAATCTGGTTGTCTCAAACTTATAGGATATTGAATTTAATATCAGAGTTTTCAAACCTACATAGAAGTCTATAGTTTGGTCAAAAACTTAGAAACTTTGATTTTTTTTTTAGATTTACATAAGAAACAATACAACTATCTTAGGGGTCCTCTGTATAAATCTGGCTGCAATTTACAAGTACTTGGTTTCCTAAATGCTGATTTTGCACTGAATAAAGCTGTTCTTAACCTTAGTAGTTGTGAAGTTATATACCCTATCCGCCAATTTTACTAGACAGTTTGTGTAAAAGCCATTGGTTTTAGAGTGGAAATGCACATGTACAATCCATGGAACTCCCCCTTAAAGCAAAGTAACATAAAGTGGGAGGCGATGTCGCCTTACGGAAAGTGGGCCAAATTTGCAACTGGGGAACTAGGTATGAGCCATGACACAGGCTCACCATCCAGTGATCTTGGGCAAATCACTTAATCTCACTGAACCTAAAAACCTTGGTCCACATTTGTGCTCTATAAATTTGCAAAAAATAAATAAACAAAGCAGAGAAAAGATTGATTTGCATTACTTTTTACGGTAACTTTCCTGCTTTAAAAAGCCTTAGTGCTGGAAAGTTAAACATTTATCAATATTATGCACTAAGACGCGCACTTTCCGGCGGTGAAAAGTGTTGATAAATCTGTCCCTCTACAGTGGTGTGGGACTCAACATCAAGTTAGTAAGCACAAGTGTTAACATATATGTTTAGATTCAATTCTGCATAATATTGTTGCTTCTTTTCAACAGTTATACAGCTGATGCTGCTCAGTCAGCTGTGGCTTCCCGCTGCTGTTACTGTTAGTAGTTAAATTGATTTGACAAGTCTTTTTTAACTCTAAATTAGTGAAAGATTGTGGCTACAATAGTAAAGCCTTATTCCGGCTACCCTGTTCCGTTGTGTTTCTTAAATCTACCTTGGAGGCATTACATAAATTTGACAACTCCCCTTGCTGGTTTTGCAAGTCCTCACTATTGAAACCACCTTTGCCTGCACTTGGCACTGTGTAATGTTTAATCTACACAAGTTGGTCCTAAAAAATGCCTTCTTTTTAGACCTCTGGTTAGAAGTAAATAAAATGGCGGATAGTCTCCTTGTTGCTAATGCCAAATCAACAGGACTTTCCAAAAATAGGGTATTTCCAACCCTGGTGGGAGCTCAACTAAAAGGCAACCTCAAATTCTTCCATTTGAGTCCTGTAGGAACAGAATCTGATAGATGTGGCTGGAGGCTGTCACATGCACAGGACTGCAAAGCCAAAGTGGAATGTTTCTTGAAGGCTAGGGTGGTCAGATCAATCTCGAGTTACTTTGCCTTCAACTGTTTCTCAAGATTACATTTAAGGTGCTGCAGCTAAACACTGCTCTGCCTTGAGGTTATGCTGGACACAAGCCTCTGTCACACAGGGGGTCCCCTGTTCTCCAACACAGAGGCTGAAAAGCAAGGGATCCAGAACATATCCCTGTGTGGAGAATTAGCTGTTGCTCATAGTTTAATTCACAACCATCAATCATGCAGTTGTTGAATGGCTCTCTGCTGGAGTAAGTCAGCACAATAGTTTTGTCCAAGGATGCACTCTGACAATCCTGTCAAATGCGGTTTGAAAACCAATGTAACAAATAGGCCCCTCAGACACATGTAGAATGAAAGAGCATGATTATTATCACATGTACTACTCTTGGCCCTGAAACCAGATGGAAACCAGGGTAGATGAGAAAATTCTTCTTACTCAGCCAATCAGTCAGTCAGTTTTTGTAAAGCGCGGCTACTCACCCGTGAGAGTCTGAAGGCGCTGGGGGGGAATAAGTTGGGCCTCATCTGAAGAGCCTCATCCGAAGAGCCACAAAGCTTGATTGAGGGACACTATTCTGACTTACTGAAAAAGCAAATATTTGTTAGGGTCGTATAAACTGCATTCTTTATATGGAAGATGGGGAGGAGCCCCTTGTTGACTCTAAAACTGTAGCTTAATAGAAAACTGGGGGTATAAAACATGGTGAGTTATGGGCTGAAAGTTAATGTTTTTTTGAGGCAGTCCGTACGGGCCGGAAGCATCCTCCATTCGGTGTTCCTTGATGACTTCCAGCACCTTGTCAACAAAGACCCGGTGATCAGACTGACCTGTCATGATTTTAACCAAAGTTTTTGTGATGAGTTGATCAGACACATTAAGCATCTCCCTATTATGATCCCAGTCACCTACTGGCATACTTCTCCCTCCCATTTGATAACCCAGCTGAATTGTTGCATAATGCCGGAACATTCTTGGATCTTGTGATTTGTTAATTCTAAAAATCTCTCACAATTGTTCCTCCTTGAATAAACCTGGCATTCTAGACTGCCCGCTTTTAAAGCATTCTTTGCTACCTCACTGCTGTAATACACAGATAGCTTGTAGAGCACTGTTTTATCTTGGACATGGCTCTCGTTACTAACCTTTTTTGGGAACTATATATAATTTGTTAAGAGGTCTAGCAGTCTTGGAAGAGTGTGAGGATTACGAATTTCGAGAGGATGTATTTTTTATTACATTTGCAGTCATCTCAGAACATTGCACTTTAGTATTTGAAGATCGGTTTGTAAAGAGGTCTCGAACTGCAGTAGTCTTTCCACTGCCTCAAATTCAATGCCAATCTCAGTGTTCCAGCTAACATTTTTTTAACTATTGTAAAATCACTTACTATCCAACTGCACAAAGACCCGCAGGCTCTGAGGATCTGATAAGCAGTTGTGGAAAACGAACAGCTGAGGAAAGAGGTAACTTTCTGGGAAAAACAATGTTTTCCCTGTACAGGTATTAACAAGGATAAATATGGGCTGCAATGTACAGCGCACACTGTATGTGTAAAATGTTTAATAGTCTAAGCATAGTATTTTGGACTGGAACAAAATCCTTCCAATATAAAATCTATGCTAGACATCACACATGCACCTTTGCAGTATGGTGCAAGGGTGTGTGAGTGGCTTTAAGCAGCCCTGTTGTGCTGCAGCACTTGAGAAAAGAGCAGCGCTAGGTATATCTTTACGATCCTCTCTTCGCCTAACACCATACAGCAACCTTTGTTGCTGAGCTGCATTCAGCTGTTTCATAATAAATATACCCCAGGTGTGTTTTTTATTTTTATAGGGAATATATGGGATTTAAAGAAACTTGTCATTGGAAATACGATGGGTGACCATTGACTGAACACTGAGTCTGCTCCTGCGAGTAATCTTTTTTGGTGGGATGATCACTGCATAATCTTCGTGCACCTCAATTAGCTATTTCAGACAGGAATGCATCTTTGAAATCTACATGATTGCTGGAGAGGCTTTGTTGAAAATGGATTTTCATCCAGCTGCACTCAATGGGCAAGCTGTGGTTTTATGCAGAAACCGAAGCTACTATTGTGTTTTGTGATAAAAGCTTCTAGGAACGCCTTCTGTTTATGCTTGCAATATCTACAATCAGTACAAAAGATCTGTAAGCATTCCTTTTGATGGAAAAACATGAACGTTTAAAGCTTCTCATGCATAAAAGGATTGCACTTTGTTGCATATTTGAAATGCCACAATTGTTGTTAAGTTGGGGTTTTTGTTTTCACTCGAGCCCGTGTCCTAGAAGATTTACCAAGTAAGTCCTGGTCCAGGGAATCTTAGTTGTACAGCGGGACCAGCGCTAGAATGAGAGTACCAGCTGTGGTGAAAGCATATTTTCAATGGAGACCTCCATGAAATATACATTCCTATCCTGGAACGTACGGGAAATGAATAACGTGTCCAAGAGATACAAGGTCTTTTCCTACCTTAAGAGGAGGGGGATCCATATAGTCATGCTACAGGAAACACACCTTACAGCTCAGGAAGGGTTATTGCTGCAGAGAAGTTAGTGGGGCAAGACCTTATACACTACCTGCTCTGCTTTTCAAGGGGAGTACTTCTTTGTGTACGTCCCGGGGTCCCCTTTCAGAAAACTTGGGAAATAATAGACCTGGCAGGATGATACGTAGTGGTGACGGGCGGTTAGCCAAGCGAGACCTTGCAGTGATTAATGTCTATGCCTGAACATGGATCAGGGAGCCTTCCTAAAGGAAATGTCTCAGTTACTAGGAGCCTGCCTAATGCAGTCAGTCCTCATGAGGGACGGGACTACAACTGTGTTGCTGGCCCAATGCTGGATAGGTCACATCCCCAGTGGGAGACTCCCCGGGTCAGTAGGATGACTTGTATGCTCACAGGATGGCAGGCCCAATGGGGACTGGTAGACTCATAGTGTTGCACCCACCCAACAACCAGAGATTATTCCTTTTATTCAAGTCTCCATGAGTTGCACATATATTAAGACAACTTCCCTGATGTGCATGGGGCAATACAAGATATTGAATACTTTGCAAGGACTTTATCAGATCATAATCCAGTATTATTATATCTGAATCTTGACCCTGTATCCCAGCCAGAGTCTTTGGAGGACTAAGTCCTCCAATCCACGATAGGGAATAGTATCAGGCAAAATTTTGAGGACAATACTGGCTTGGCATTCCCTCCCACAGCTTGAATGGGATGCGTTAAAAGAAGTGGTCACCTTAGAAGCAGAGCATAGGGAGCTAGAAAAGTTAAGATCGGGCAATGCAGAGCTGCAACAGACCCTGGTAGAATCCAGGGAACTCATATCAGGTCAGACAGATAAACATAGGTGTTTAGATTATAAAGAATGCATGACCCTAGCACATGCAGAACGAGACAAAGTTGGCTCGCTCCTAGCTTGGCTTGCCAATCCAGCTAAATGGGAATCTGTGATAGTCGAGCTGGAAACAGAGTTAACGGAAAGGCTCTGCAGACACACTGACTTTTATAACCACTTCAAGGAGTACTACTCCCCTCTCTATGCACGTGCCTCCACACATCCCACACATGACAGGAACAATTTCCTAGACTCTGGCTCTCACACAAGAGGAGGCTGATGTCTTAGGAGGTGACATAATGCTGCAAGAATAAGGGCAGCTTTGAAGGAAATGGCACAGAGGAAGACCCCAGGTACAGAGAGGCTCACTGTTAAATTTTATGTCACATATGCAGAGATACTAGAACCCAAGTTAGTTGAACTGTATAGGGCAGAGAGGGATTGTGGCACCTGCCGACCTCCACCTGCAAGGCATTGGTGGTGCCATTACTGAAACCAGGCAGGATGCTACATGATTGTAAGGCATATCGACTATTGTTGATGCTTAACATAGATTATAAAATCTTGAGTCGAGTCTTGGTGACAAGGCTTCTGCCATGCATGACTAAGATAGTTCACCTATGCCAACTGAGGTTCATCTCAGGCAGCAACACAGCGATAAACATACAGAGGCTGCTGATGTTGATGGCAGATAAAACCTTTGACTGGGGATCAGCATTGATATTCACTTTTGACAAAGAGATAGCTTATAGTGGAACTTTCTTTATAGGGTAATGGGAAAATTATGGTTAGGGCAGGGCTTCATACGCTGGGCCAGACGGTTATTCAAATACCGTACAGCCAGAGTGAAAACTGGATGATGATCTCTGAGGGGTATGTGGTGGGCCCGGGCACTCAACAGGGCTGCTCACTATTGCCATTGCTCTTCACTCTTGTGATGGAGCCCTTGGCCTGCAGCACCAGGGCTGGAGGCCATTACCAGGATCTTGAGAACAAAGCAAGCCCCATCATATTGCCCTATACGCTGACAACTTGCTATTATTTTTACACAATGCGACATGGAGTTGGTGAGGGTAATGAGGCTGTTGGGTAGATTCAGGTCAATCTCCAGCTTGGAGGGGAATTGGCAGAAATTGGCAGGTTTCCCACTAATTGCAACCCTGATGCCTGCAATACATAGGAGTGAAAGTATTCCATGACAAAGGTAACTTTCTAGAGGGGAATGTGGGGGCAGCTGTCAGATTGCCACAGGTGAGTTTTGATTTTTGGAAGACACTTCCATTGTTAGTAGCTCAATGAGCTGCTCTTCTTAATACGGAGCCGGGCCCCAGACTATTATACTTGTCTGTAGTCCTGCCCATATGGCTACACCACCCTATGTTCAGGGACCAGGACTCACTGATCATCACCTTCATCTGGGGTACACACCACCAGAGAGTGACACTGGTGACCTTGCAGTGCCATGTGGGGGAGGGATGATTAGTAGTACCTGAATTCGAGTCATATTACATAGCAACCCAACTACAGTGGTTCACACAATAGTTACATAGCAGGATGACCAGAGCTTCAGCAACTATTCTGGGTGCTCTTGGCTAGCCAATGTCCTCTCCAGGAGGGCACAAAAGAGTTCCAAGGGATGAGACACTGTTGGTTCAGATGCCTTAAAAAAACAGACACAATACCCGTACACACCTGACCTGCCCATATTCATTTTGGAGATGTACTGCATGGGGCAGACTGGCGGGAATTGTCAGAATGGATGGCTGTGGGTATAACTTTAGTAGGTGACCTGTTTAGGGTGGTAGAGCTACCCCCATTTGAGGACCTCAGACTTGAATTTGACATGCCACAAGAACATTTTCTGCTCCACTGGTGCGGTGTTGGTGGCAATCAGGAAGCACAGGGGAGAGGGCATGTCAGAACCACCTACTATTAGGGGTTGCCACTTGATGGCCATGAGTTCTGGCACCTTAAAGGTGGTCCTCTGATGATACAGAGTGATCTCAGCAGATATAGTGACACCTCTAGATGGCCTCTGAAAACGGTGGGAAAAGGACTTCAGGATACCAATTCCTGAGGGTGACTGGGCAGAGATAATGGAGCAGACCTCCAAGTTGCCTAGAAATGTGCGATTTAAGCTGATACACTTTGATTTTATGTCTTACCCCAGGCAGGGTGAATACATTTTTTTACACGTTAGGGCCATATGTCTGAGGTGTGGATCAGTGGGTGCAGAGATATTCCATATGCTGTGGTCCTGCCCGTCGCTAACTGACTACTGGGAAGGGGTCACTTCCACAGTGGCGACATAAAACTGAGTGAGGTCCGTTGTTTCCTGGGGCACTGTTTTCTAAGCTTGTTCCCACCTACCGCTGAAACTAAGGTCACAAAAGATTCCAAGAACTGGCCCTAATGTTCCCAAAGAGGGAAATCTCACGGAACTGAAAATCCTCCTGAGGGCCTAGGTTGCTAACGTAGCATAGGGAGCTTGAGAGGTAGGAAAAGTATGAGATTGTAGTATTGCTCAGGGAGGATTCAGTGGTCCAAGGCTCAGTGGAAGTGATGAGGGCCTAGCCATTGCTTATACGAGGAGACAGAGCTCTAGACATTAAGAAGTGATGATGCAAATTAGAATGGGATGATGAGGAATGTTCTAGAGGAAACTGTTAGTGTGTGGAGATAGCTGGAGGTTACCCATGCAAAATCTCAAGTTCCTGCAATTAAAGAAAAAAGAAGATACACCTTGAATATGTGTGATTACTACAGACTTTGGTGATGAGTGGCTCTGTACAAGGGACAGAGATCAAGGGAGTAACCTCCGCCCCTGGAAAAGCTCAGTTTACAGGACATGACAGCAGTGTTCAACAAAGGAAAAACTGTAGATCAGGTTACTAAACACAATATTTCAGAAGCCTAATAATTTCATGACTATAAGGAGGAGCCAGTGTAGTGACTGCAGTGACCGGCGTTATCAACGAAGCCCAAACCTGATATTTATTGGATATTTATTAGAGTCGGAGAGCTGTCATGCGTTGAGGGGAAGTACGCAAGTGATTTTGGCAAGATTGTGGCATATAGTGTGTTTGTCAAAGTCAGAGACTCAGAATCGCACTTGAGCTCAATAATTGCCTCATGGCCTGCGTGTAGCATACAATCTCAGCCAGCCTATTCCTTGGTGCCATAATTACCTCGCAACCTAGGCAAGGCATACAATGTCAGCCAGCTGCCTGTTCCTCGTGATCGCATCTTGTCCGCTTGATCGGCTGCATTTAAACTTACTGATATCCAGAAGCAGTCCAGGAATAAGATGGACATCAAACAGAAGGCAGGTATTGAAAATATAAGAAGGACTTACTGCCTGTAGATGGAGCTGGAACACTAGTGTGGTAAAGAAAGGAAGTGTATGGAAGTATTAAAAGAAAGACTATTAAAGATAGTGCTAATATAAGAATAGGATTTTTATTGTCCTATGTTATTATTTTAAATAATTATTTTAGATAAATATTTTAGTTTGTTATTCTAGTTTATTGTATTATCTATTATTTTAGTATTTTCTTTTAGTTTGTTGTATTTAATTTCTTTACAGGTATGGCAGAACAGAGGATGGCAGCACCATTTAGTTTTTTACCGCACCATGTGAGTCTACTATTCCTTGAAAATGTCTATGTTGGCCATAGGTGAAGGCAAGTATGTCCCTGCAAGAAAACAAGCCATTCTATTACACCATTTAGGGACTGAAGGGAGAAGAATTTATCCCTTCAAGTGAAGTCTCCAAGAGATTTCACTGTGTATGGGAAACATATAGCCCATAAACCTACATGAGATGTCACTACAAATGTTGGTGAAGCACTTTACGCCCAAAGTAAGCACAGTTTTTGAGAGACACAAATTCTTTAGCTATATGCAAGGACATAATGACTTATGTTGCTGCATTAAGAGGGTTAGTAGTGACTTTTGATTTCGAGAAGTTGAATGATTCCTTAATCCGTGATCAAGTTGTTAGGTGCACGAAGAACAGGAAGGTAAAAGAAAAGTTACTATCTATTGATCCTTCCCTGGAAGAATCCATACAGATTGCAAGCAGTATGGAACACACAGATCAGTGAAAGAGGATAGAAATGGGTTTACACTATATAAAGATGTTAGAGAAAGAAGCTACAGTAGAGGTAAAAGAGGGCAAATTAAAGCAATCCATAAAGCTCCTCAGCCCTGATAATGTAAAGTCTGAGATAAAAAGGGGCATAACATGCTAAAGATGCGGGTGTCCAGGACACACTGTATCGAGTTCTGCGTGTGAAGCACAAAACATGACATTAAGGACTTGTGGAAAGAAAAGACATTTGGCAAACGTGAAGACAGTGGAAGATATGAGTGAAGTTCAGGAGGAAATAATATTAACTATAAGTGAGATAGAGGATTCTATTCATCAAGGTAGTGACAGTGTTAGTGACAAGAGTCTAAAGAAAGAAAGTTCAGGCAAATTAGAGAATCCTCATTGCGATAACACATTGGAAACTGTATCCATTAAGGTATCAGTGTATTCTGGAAGTTTACCTTGAGATCTAAGGAGAATTATGAAAATGTTCTAGAGGCACAAATTGGAAGAGTACAAGCTGATGTAAAAGCAGTAGGATATGGCGACAAAAGAATCAATAATGTAGGAATGCAATGGATGGATATTTTCAAACCGAATGGTGAGTAACAGAAAATATAAGTGACTGATGCAGGATCGAATCTCTTAGGGTGGCTTCACCCAAAAAAACAAATATATTGTGCTTGATCCTAATGCCAAAGAACCAGTCATGATAGTTGAAACAACAAATGAGAATAGTGTAGAGAAACAAGATAGGGATACAGAATGGAGTAAGAAGTTAATGGAAAAACTTCCACAGGTATTCACTGACAAGTTAGGTGTGTTGAAGAAATTTACACATAGAATAATTTTGAAGAATAATGCTATGCCCACTGTGTATAAGGTGAGACCTATACCATTTTTGATGAGAGAGCCACTTCAGCAACAACTGAATAAATTGTTAGAAGGAAAAATTATAGAGCCAATTAAATCTTCTGAATGGCTTAAGCCAATAGTTGTGACCCCAAAAGAAGGAAACAAGATCCGCCTTTGTATAAATTTAAGAGATCTTAATAGAAATATATGGGTGAACAGGCAACCCTTGCCGAATGTTGCTCAAATGTTAAGTAGGATGGGGGTGAGAAGGTGTTTAGTGTGCTGGATATGTTGGCGGCATACCACCAGATCAAACTACATCCAGAATCTCAACCTTCAATTTTGTTTGTCACACTTCTCAGGCGTTTCATTATTGCAGGATGCCGTTTGGATTGGCATCAGCCTCTGCAGTTTTTCAATGGATCACACAGTATATTTTCCAAGGAATGCATAGAGTACTATTCTTTTAAGATGACACTATGGTGGTAGGAAAGACTTTTGCAGAGCATGATGAGTTGTTGGAAGAAGTGTTGTGGAGGATTGAAGATCGTGGTTTGACATAAAGAAAGAGAAATGTCAGTTGAGGAGAGAGCAAGTAAACTAGTTGGGACATGAGATATTTGTAATAGGAATTAAACCAAAAAAGAGCATTATAAAAGCAATTTGAGGCTGCTCCGCAACCCATTAACAAAGAAAAATTAAGGCGGTCATTCTGACCCTGGCGGTAAAAACCGCCAGGGCCGTGGTCCGCGGGAGCACCGCCAACAGGCTGGCGGTGCTCCTTTGGGCATTCTGACCGCGGCGGTACAGCCGCGGCCAGAAACGGAAAGTCAGCGGTCTCCCGCCGGCTTTCCGCCGGCTTTCCGCCGCCCAGGGGAATCCTCCATGGCGGCGCAGCTTGCTGCGCCGCCATGGGGATTCCGACCCCCATACCGCCATCCTGTTCCTGGCGGTTCCGCCCGCCAGGAACCGGATGGCGGTATGGGGTGTCGTGGGGCCCCCGTAAGAGGGCCCCACTTAGAATTTCAGTGTCTGCTTAGCAGACACTGAAATTCGCGATGGGTGCTACTGCACCCGTCGCACCCCTTCCACTCCGCCGGCTCCATTCGGAGCCGGCTTCCTCGTGGAAGGGTGTTTCCCGCTGGGCTGGCGGGCGGCCTTTTGGCGGTCGCCCGCCAGCCCAGTGGGAAACCCAGAATGACCGCCGCGGTCTTTTGACCGCGGTACGGTCTTCTGGCGGGGATTCCGACCCCCATACCGCCATCCTGTTCCTGGCGGTTCCGCCCGCCAGGAACAGGATGGCGGTATGGGGTGTCGTGGGGCCCCTGGGGGCCCCTGCAGTGCCCATGCCAATGGCATGGGCACTGCAGGGGCCCCCGTAAGAGGGCCCCACTTAGAATTTCAGTGTCTGCTTAGCAGACACTGAAATTCGCGACGGGTGCTACTGCACCCGTCGCACCCCTTCCACTCCGTCGGCTCCATTCGGAGCCGGCTTCCTCGTGGAAGGGTGTTTCCCGCTGGGCTGGCGGGCGGCCTTTTGGCGGTCGCCCGCCAGCCCAGTGGGAAACCCAGAATGACCGCCGCGGTCTTTTGACCGCGGTACGGTCTTCTGGCGGTTCCCGCTTGGCGCGCGGCTCCCGCCGCCCGCCAAGCTCAGAATCACCCCCTAAGTCTGTTCCAAATTTGTATCTAATTTTGCTGATGTTGTTGAACGTATTAGAATGTTTTATTGAAAAAAGGCGCAATGGTTGAGTGGGGAGCAGAATGCAGGACTGCATCTGAAAATATGAAATGGTCTCTTGCTCATGCTCCAACGTGAGGTAATGTTGACATTGGTAGAAAATCCATTCTGACGATGGATGCCAGTAGCGTGGGTCTAGGTACGATAGTGGTTCAAAAGTTGGATGATGAAGAAAGAATTACTTGGTTTGCATCTTGTTTGCCATAGGGGGCAGAACAATCGTATTCCGCTATTGAGAAAGAGGCATTAGCCTGTTGCAGGGGAGTAAACCACTTTAGATCCAAAATGCCTCTGCTAGACTCATCCTGGACATTCCCCACCGCAAACACATCTCCAATCACCTAAGAGACCTCCACTGGCTTCCTATCAATAAAAGGATTAACTTCAGACTCCTTGTACATGAATTCAAGGTCCTCCATGGCCTAGGACTCGCTTACCTCAACCACCGCATCACCTTCTACTCCCCCACAAGACCTCTCCACTCAACAAGGACTAGCCTCCATACCCTTCATACAGAAGACCTCAGCTGGTGGAAGATCCTTTGCCTTCCTTGAGGTAAAGTGCTGCAACACCCTGCCCCAGTACCTCAGGCAGTCACCATCGGACCATCAGTTCAGGAAAGACCTTAAAACTTGGTTCCTCAATTGAATCTCAGAGGACAACCCCCTCAGCGTCTTGAGGCCCCTACAGGTGAGTAGCTGTGCTTTATAAACATTGATTCACGATTTGTGATTTAGATACTACTTGTGGGGATTGCCTTTTGTGCCTAAAACTGACCATAAACCTTTGCTGCATATCTGCACATGTGGTCGAGGTTTGGAACGAGTGTGACACCTGGGATTTCTAGATGGTTGATGACTATAATAGATTTTAACTTTGTAAAAGTATTTGTGAGAGAAAAGAGGAATGTAGTAGCTGATTATTTATCACGCATGCCAGTGAAGGAAGAAGAGGATGTTTCACTCACATATGAGACTAAATCTCTGACACTTTCTATTGATGAAGACCTGACTCTTAGGCAAGAAGAATGGAAGGACACAATAGCTATAAATTAGGAATATGAAGAAGTGAAAGGACTTATAAGCAGTGGTTGGCAGCAGACTGCTGTCTTGAATCTTAAATGAAAGTTTGAAATAGTATTTGGAAGTAAATGATGAACTGAGCAATAAGGGAGAGAAGATTTTGAGACGCAATAGGATTGTTCCACCTAATGTGCTGAGGACAAGACTGGTGAGGGTTGTACATGAAGGACATCTAGGTAGGAACTTGATGAAAAGGAGATTAAGACAGCGCTTTTCGTGACCAGGAATAAATGAAGTGGAGATGGCAGTTAAGGATTGTCAGGCCTGTAGCCGGCAGCCACCCTTAGGATGCATGGAACTTCCGATGTGACAATGGACAAAATTGGCTCTGGAATTTTTAGGTCCTGTAGAAAGACTAGGTAGAAGAGATAATTTTTTTGTAGTTCTGGTAGATTAGCACAGCAAATGGTTTGTATTCACATCCATGGAACAGATCATGATTAGGAATGTAATGGATTTTTTAAGAAAGGTATTTTTGGAGGAAGGGATACCAAAAGTCTTAGTTATGGGTAACGGTGTCCACAGCCATGACAGATTTTCTTGCTAATTTAGGGATCAAATATGACAGAGTAATTTTGGTGTCTGGCCAATGGATTAGTGGAGAGAGTGATTCAGATCATTATGAACAATATTCAATTGTCCTTGGCAAATGGTCAAGTGTGGAAAGATGAGTTGAACAAAATGATTTGGGCTCATGAAGTAACACCTCATTCAATGATTGGTGTTTCAACATTTATTGCTCTTAAAGGCAGGGAACTAGCAACAAAACAATCTCCCATGTGGTTACATAGGAAAGAACAGGTATGGGTAGATCGTGAATGCATAAATGCGAGATTGGCAAATTTACAAATGAATAAGAAAATGAGTTATGATAACAGAAAAAGGAGGAAGGACCTGTGCATGAACAGTGGTGACTGGGTCGTGGTGAGAAAAACAGTCACGTAAAGAAAAGAGATAGAAAATTTCTCCAACCGCAGAAGGTAATCAAAGTGATGAAGTCTGTTGTCAGATTGGATGATGGTAGAGATTGTAGTATGGGAAATCTATGGAAGGTCAAAAATCGTGATAGTGGTGAATGAATATTGTATTTCTCTCTGATTTCTTTAAACTAATGTTTGATTTAAGATGAGCTATTTTCATACATTCTGGTTTTATTACTATTTTCAGTGACATAATCAGCATAAAACATTTTGTATTTTATGTATTTTAAGATTTGCCCATTCGATTAAGATGTTTTAACAACATTTATGTTAGAGGTGTTGATCAATTTTCGTTAATTCTGTTGTTTAATTGGAAATGCTAAAAGGGGGTGATGTGTGGAGATGTAATTGAGGGAGGAATGCTGAAGTCAGTGATGATGCAAATTAGAATGGGATAGCGAGGAATGTTCTAGAGAAAACTGCTTGTGGGAATAGATAGCTGGAGGTTACCCGTGTAGAAGGTCAAGTTCCTGCAATAAAAAAAAAGAAGATACACCTTGAATATGTGTGATAACCACAATGATGATGCTGCTAACGTACGTTTCATAAATTGGGACTGTTCTGCTGTGACAGGCGAGACATGGATGTTTCACAGCACGACTTGGGGAAGGGGGACGAATTGTTCAAGGCGGGAAGGTATGGGTTAGGTGACTGATTGATATGATTGTATTGGTGACCAAGGTTACAGTCTGCCCTGTCAACTAACAATGTTGAGAAAACCCAATAAAGTTCAGTTTAAACAAAAAAATGTTTGAAATGCCACAAAGAATACCAAGAGGAAAACATATTAATAAAGCTGTATACATGGGTTTTAAATGCACTTTTAAAAAAATGTATATCTGTTTATGGCTCTTCCATTTGTAACTCAATTTGCGCAAACTTTATAATTATTTTTAGTTTTCTTTTTACCGTTTGTATTGTTATAGTTGCAACATCCATAATAACAAGCATTGGCAGAGCCAATAGGTCTAGCTTTGGCATCCAGGATTTTTGGCTTTAGCAGTTCTTGTGTTGCTCGGTCATGTTTTTTCAAAATATCATTGTTGGGAAGCTGCTGGGCCCTTATCAATCTAAAAAAAAAACATTGGCTAGAGGCAAAATATTTTTTTTGTTTCAGAAAAATACACATTACCATAATAGTCCCTGACAATGAAGGGGGCTACTTTGTGTGTGGATGTTTTTCTTGGGACAGTGTAGCATGACATAAACCATAGTGAAGTCCACCAATGACCGTAGTGGGCCAACTCATTGCCTCAGGATTCATGCTGGAGTGTTTGGAAGGACAATGGGAATGATACAACAGACTAATGGAAGACTTCTTGCTCAAAATCCCTATGCACAATGCTATTATACACATACGCTTGGTAAATTCAAAAGGTCTTGATTAACACCAGACCTAAAAAAGCCAATTGGTCCAGGTTTAGCTGCCAGCCTATTGCGTTTGCTAAAGACATTTTGTGCAATGTCTTTGTAAACCTTTATTACAAATAGAGAGGGTTATATAGGTGCAGAGGTGTAGAGGTACGTACAAAGATAGATAGCTGGGTAGATAGTTGCATAGATAGAGATGGTTACATAGATAGATACTTACATAGAAAAGGTTGCATTCATAGAAATGGTGGCATAGACAGAAAGGGTGCCTAGGTAGGTTGATAGACATGGAAATAGATAGATGAATAGATGGATGGATAGATAGATAGATAGATAGATAGATAGATAGATAGATAGATAGATAGATAGATAGATAGATAGATAATCTGAGAGACAGTATCAAGTCCTTGAACTGTGAATATTTCATACACGTCTTTTGACACAGAGGAATGTTCAGTTTGAGAAATGTCTATTCATTGTCACAGTTCAATGTCTAATTTGATGTGATTCCTCATACAAAATAATTCATGACAAACATGATTCTTAATACAGAGTAATTGATAACAGAAAAAATGTTTTTCGAGAATAATCCTTTCTTCAGCGCTCAAAAATCTAATTCTGAAAAAAAGAGCCACTTTGATCAATAACTTGATCTTCAAATTGAAAATGTCTCACTTATGAATACAATTAGAACTATCTTCATCCCCCTTGGTAATGGTATCTCCCTCTTCACATTTTATGTCCAATTTGACCCCATGTAACTTTTTCAGAATTTGATATTTGGGCTCTGGAGAAGCGATTTAGCATATAGCGCTCAAGCTTCCCATGGAAAAAGTGTAACAAAAAGGCATATTCAATATGTATCATGCTTTGATAGTGAATACTCCTGATCCTTAAATTGCATGTGGGTCTAAATGAGTAAGAGACTTAGGCAAGATTGATGATGATGATGATTAGGCGTATGCAAAGATGGCTGCTAAATAGTTGAAAATCTCAGCAAGGCTGAGGACAGATTTAATTGAAATATTTTCATAAGGTCTACTATAGCCCAAGGAGACTCGATTGACTGAAGAGAACACCTACTCCTGAATGCACAAAAAGTTGTAGAGCCGGGGGCACCCTGATACATATGATTTGGAAATGCTCAATGATTCAACAATATTGGTCTTAGATCTGCAGTAACTGCGCTGGTCGTTCTATAGCACAATCAATAAAAAAGATGTTAAAAAAATTAATTACCTACCTCTGTACACCTCAGAAGTTAAGCAGGGGTGTATGAGCAGCCCCAGAGCACGCCTGCCTCCGTTCACACATACTTTATCTATTTCAAGGGGCAGCTACTTGTAATGTAATCTATTGAAACAAGGGCTTGTAAAGCACAAACTAATCTCCTGCTAGGGTATCCAGGTGCTGAGCAGGCGCGGACAGCCAGGGGAATTATTTGAAAAGCCAGATCTTTAGTTTCTTGCAGAATTTCAAAAGCGTGGTGGCTGCTCTGATGTCAGAGGGGAGGTAGTTCCAGGTCTCTGCTGCTTGTTAGGAAAACGAGGGGCCTTCTTTCCTGATTCGGAGAATCAGGGGATTGTACAAGTGCAAAGAAAGCTGAGCAGAGGTTCCGGGTCAGTTGGTACGGGCGAAGCTGTGGTGAGTGCTCCTCCACAGGCTGGGTCTGAGAGATACCATCTCCGTCCTAGACCATTACCGTCCAGTAAGCTACGAGACTTCCTACTGACTTAATGAGAAGGTGTGCAGAATCTTTTGAGGAGATGCGGGGAGAGCGGTGGAGACCTTTTTAATACGCTGGGCTCCTTGTAGATGTTTCAGTTTTGTCCTTTTCTCTTTGGGGTAAAGGAAGAATGTTATGTTGCAGCATGGACGGGTCGAACTGGGAGGGGGACCCTCCCCCATGCAGGTTGCGTTTACCCCTGTGTGTGGAGTAACAGTGGTGTGGCCCATAGGGCAGGAAATACAACATATGTGACAATAACATTTATTGCACATAAGTAAGCAATAAGCATTTTGACTATGAGTTATCAAACTTTTTCCTTGGGTAAGCCGAAGTTCTAAAGGGAGAAAGTCAAAATATTCACATGCACAAATGGCAAGTGATTCACAAAGCCAGTTTTACAATGCCTTTGTAAATACAATACAATGCATCTGTAAAGTGTGTAAAGTGCTCAGCTACCTCTGAAGAGGCGTCACTAATGCATGTGTAAATGTTGCTATGCATGTATGTTTGTTCCTATTGGTGAGAGATTGTGGATGTACTCAGGAAAGTGTAATGGGTTGCTCAAGAATGTGCAATGCACGGTGTCAGTTGCTCCCGACCTTTTGACTCCTGAGGACCCCCACTGAATCATTATTGGAAGCTGGGGACCCCCAAGCAATTTGTATGAATTGAATTTCAAGCATTAAAACAGTAATTCACAAAAAATACACAAACAAGTACACACTAAACAAATACTCAAATTAGTAAAGATATAGGTGGTCATTATGAACATGGCGGTCTGGACGCCATTTAATATTCGTGGCAAAACCATCACTGGCATAACTTCACCACCACCAGGCTTCCACCGCAAGGCAGCCTGGCGATGGCAGAGTTACACATCCAACAGGGCAGCGCTGCCCCCCCGGATAATGAAGCAATTTCCACCAGCCTTTCCCTGGTACCAGGGAAAGGCTGGGGCAAGGGTGCCTCGGGGCCCCCCTGTGGGCCCCTGCACTGCCCATGCACTTGGCATGGGCAATGCTGGGGCCCGCGTGCACACCCCCTTCGCGCATGTCACTGCCCGATTTCCATGTGGAGCCGTCGGCAATGTCCAGGCCCAATATTCCGCTGGGCCGGCTGGCAGAAACACTGTTTCCGCCCAGTGGCCCAGCGGAATGTTCTTTATTGGGCTGGGGGGGTCCTCGATGGGATGGCAGTCTGTGTTTAGACCGCCAGCCCCTGCTGTGTTCATAATGAGGGCCATAATCTTTATATATTGAAAACATATGCAAAAATTTAAAAATGTTAATGGGAAGGTTGGCGCTGCATCTCGGCGACTAACTTTTCAATGTTCGGTTTTATTTAAGAAAGTTGAATCCTCAGGTCAGATTCTATATTTTCCAAGCAATTTCTGGTTTTATTTTTTAGGTTCCATAAGATCTGAGAAAGCTTTTTGACATAAATATGTGGTGGGGAAATTAAGTAAAACCATGAGGGCCTCTCATCTCTCCCTAGCCTCTCTGTCGCATATAATTCATTTGTTTTATAGCACCTCTCATACCAGTGTAGGGTGTCTGAGCACTTTACAGGGTACTACAAGGTGTAGGATTCACATGTCATCAAAACTTGTAGGCATTTTCTAATAGTGCTTGGTCTGGAGAATCACAAACTCAGGAATCATAAAACAACGCAGTGGTTAGCATTGACTTTAATAATAAAAAAGTATTTCTATGCTAGGAAACCTTTTTTAGCAGCATAAAGAAAATGAAAGACTGGGAAAAAATAACTTTCTAATATGTGCCATGCAGTTTGCATGGAGCTTTTTTAATGGCAGTTCATAGCTCACTGTGCTAGATCACAATTGTAACTTATGCACTGCACTGTAACAAAAGAATATCTGTGGCAAAAACAAAAACCCACTGTGCCATGCATATAAAATGCTGTTCTATGCATAATACACATTCTTTGCAGCAGGCATTTTAACCATCTGCCCTACCTTTGAGTCAAAACTGCCACTGCGCAAAACTCCCATCTCTCTCCAGCAGGCACATCAATCACTAGGTTATCTTCACGCTTTTATTTTTGTTGGAAAGCTGCTGGATGTACAAGGAATGTTGCAGTGCTTTTAACCTGCCAACAAAGGAAGTAATAAATATAAAACACACACACACATGTTTGTCAGAGGCCCCAGCAGGAGAAGTGCCATCCTGCCGCCCAGGCCTGCGAACCCCCGGGGAATGTGTCATGGACCCCTGGTGGTCCGCGGACCACAGGTTGGGAACCACTGCACTAGGTGATAATCCACAAAGATTAATTTTCCCATCAATTCATAATCATTCTTAACCACTTTTTCTTACAGCCTGAAAATTATGTATGCATTACCATAGGCATAACTGGTAAAGAAAATGAGGGAAGCACATAAAAATAGTGTGAGAAAACAGGGCTTATTGCAGAGGCCCCCTAACTTTTTGCCCCCATTTTCCACTTTTTGCTGGTGTTTTTCTGACTCAGATGGTGCCCTGGGTACTGCTAACCAGTCCCAGGGCCTGTGCTCTGTGTAAAATCAATATGCAAATTAGGCTAATTATAATTGGCTAAGTCAACCTACCTATAAGTCCCTAGTATGTGGTAGGGCATGTAGGTTTAGGGACCCCAGCATAGGTAGTGCACCCATAGGTGCACTGCTGAGGTGCACAGTGTAATTTTAAAGGCAGGCCTGCCTTGCTGTCTGCTTTTAAATTAAAGTTATATGCAAATTCGACTTTGGAATTAAAAGTAGTTCCAAAGTCTTAAACAACCTTATTTTTACATATAAGTCATCCCTAAGGTGTGCCATATGTGCCCCTAGGCCTGGGTGCCATGTAACTATAAGCAGGGACCTTATATAAAATAGTTTTATAAGCCCTGGTGAGGTAAAAACAGCCAAATTCGTTGTTCCCTCATTGTAGTGAATGGCCTTCATAGGCTAGAATGGGGAGACTTTATTTTAATTTTAAAAGTCCCCTTATGTAATGGATACCAAGAGTTTGGTATCAAATTAATTGTTATAATACATCCTACAACTTCCAGTTGTTGGATTTAATATAACTTGTTCAGGTAAAGAGTTTTAAACTTTACCTGAAAAGTTGCCGAACTCAGCCCTGCATTGTTTTTGCTGCTGTGCTCTGATTGCCCAGCCTCTGGCAGCCTGGCCAGGCTGCCTTGATGAGGTGTGAAGTGGCCTGGCTTCACACAAAGAGATATGCCTGTGGGAGGGAATCTCCCCTCAGCAGATGGTGAGGCAGGAAGGGGAAGGGCTGCCAAACTGGTCTTCAAAGGCAGAGAAAGACATTTGGAGCAACCAAGCAACACCCCCACATCCAGCAACCCCAGACAACTAGGTGCCCCCTTGATTAGATTAGGAGAGGGCAGGAGAGGGGTGTGTTTATGATTTTTAGCCACACCAGTGGGTGGGCTGAGCCAGATGTAACCTCCAAAAATCAGATTCAGCCATTATGGATTTTTAAAGAATGTTGCCTCCTGGGATTGATTTTTGCCACACTTCCCAGGAAGTGGTCATCACAGGGGGAAGGACCCTGCACCTGATTCGAGAATCTGGACCCCCCTGTTTTTCACCCAGGAGCAAGGATAAAACTGGCAGACCTGCACCCACACCTCAGTTCCCTACCAGATCCTTACCAGGAAGAACTACAGAAGAAGAAGGACTGCCCTGCTGGACCCCTGGCCTGAACCTGGACCCTGCACTCAGAAGGACTGCACCAGCTGTACACTTGGGCTTCACCACAAGAAGGACTTTGCCTGGCTTCAACTGGTTCAAGGAGGGACTCCCTGTTTGCTACAGAGCAATAATTGCTAACCAGAGTCCCCTGCACCAACTCCTGAAGAATTCAACCAGCTGACCAGTGCCCAGTGGCCAAAAAGGAGTTTGTGCCAGGTGCATTCTGGGAGTTGTAGTCCACACCCCCAAGGATCATCTCAGAGCTTCTGGACCCTTGGGGTGAGCTGTGGACCCCAAAAGAACCTTAACAGAACATCTAGGAGAAGACCCAGAAGTTTGGAGAACTTTTGAAATAAAGCTCCATAGAGGGACTGACCCGCCACAGCAACTCTAGCCGGCTTGACTCAACCGCGACCTGGCCTGATTTGCGGGTTCGTCCCGGTGAAGAAAATCTCCAAAAAAAGAGACTGAGTCCGAACGTACAAAGTTAACCAGGACCTCCCAGCCAGCGTATCCGAGGAGGGCTCCAAGGACGTCGAATCAAGATCCAGGTTTACCCTGGTCGAAGGATTTTCACCTAAAAAAAAACGACTAATCTCCACCTAGGGCTCTCACGACGCGTATCTGGAGAAGAGTTCCAGGAGGTCGGGTTGGACTGGCAGGTTCGTCCCGCTGAAGAAAATCTTCAGAAAAACGACTAAGTGCGAAGGTAAACTTTTGACCGAGGCCTCCCGCGGACTGTAGCCGAGCCGGGCTCCATCGCGGTCGGCCTGAAACTTTGACTTTGCCCCGGTCGAGGTGCAACCAGATGACCCGATTGGCGATTTTTGTTTCGAGGCGCTAAAAAAACAATAAATTAATATCTCCGGTTCCCCTTATCCGATATTATTAGTTTTTGTGTAATTTTAAAGATAAAAATATAATCTATTTCTATAAATTGTTTTTGGATTTTTCAACTGTTTCCTGTGTTTTATTTAATTACTGTTTTGTGATATTTGAATGCTTTACACTCTCTCCTAAGTTAAGCCTTGTCGCTCGTTGCCAAGCTACCAAGGGTTGAGCTGGGTTTAATTTAACGAGACCTAACTGGACCTAAGAGGAGGTTAGTGGCCTATTGCTAAGTGTAGGTACTTACCTGCCCTTACCAATAACCCATTTTCCAATAAATAGGTTTTGTGTATGTGCCAAAAGCCACTAAGATTTCTAGAAGCCACAGGACAGTGGCTATACTGAGGTCTATCAAACTTGTCTGCTCATGGACAGGGCAGCAGTGCTCCTCTACGGTGTAATGCCCAGAAGCTTGTTTGCTTTCAGTCGAGGTCATCTTTCTTTAAAACACTTCTTCTGCAGTTGGTCAGCACCAGAACAACAACAAACAAGGAGTTGGTTGACTTGCAGAGTAGTGATAGAAGGGCTGAGTCAAACATGACCAAATGGATATGGTTAACAAGAAAGTAGTTAATCCTGACATGATACTCCCCAAAGCACAGCTTGCATCACAGTGGAGTATCACGTTTATAATATGCTTATCTTCCATCTGAGATGGTCTCGAAGCAGTGGGGAGGATTTAGCTGACCATAGATTCTGAAATGTGTATCTCCTTGTACATTTCTTTGATCTTTTTAGTGAAGCGGGAGCTCATGTTACCAAAGAGCAGTTGATAAAGTTTAATATTAGAGGCATATCATTCACAAGATAAGAAAGTCCAGACTATTGGAGTTCCAGAAGCAGGATCTACAAAGTTGTAAGGGTATCTGTAATAAAGCCAGTTTAGTCTTTGTGATTGTTTTGTGGATGTGAGCATCCATCATGTGCCTCCCCATCTGAAAGGAGAGCAGTAAAAGTGAGAGGTCAGAGGCGTAGCTACCATTGGTGCTGCAGGTGCAGTGGCACTGGAGCCAAGAAGACCTGAGGAGCCCATTGAACCCTGTTAATTGCTGTAGTTTACTACTCAAACAGTACTCAAAGAGGCCAGTTGGCTTGTTTGCACTAGGACCCATTGCATCCTTGCTACACTACTGGAAGGAGTGTGATAGTTCTTAAATTAAAGGAAACACACTAAAGAAGTAATGAATCGGACAATAATTGAACAGAATTATGAATCTGTCCTCTTAGAAGGCAGAATAAAGAGAAAAAGCTAGATGCAAACAAGCAGAAAGTTAACTTGAATATAAAGCAAACATTCCAGATAGATTATTGGAATTGCCTGCAGATACCACAGCTTGAACCTAATACATAATTCAGCCCAAAAGTTAAAATAAGGTACACATCTTGAAGTAAAAACGTGTTATTTTTCTATTGTGTTCTTCGGCGTATGAAGTATTGTTTAGAGAAAAGCTTACTGAATGAGTCATCACCAGTTGAACACTTGCTGGCAGAATGGCATGAAGTTTGCTTCGCATACCACCTATTGCTCGTAGCCATTAGTTTGATTCAAATAGGGCACATATGTCATATTCAATAAAACACATTTCACTGCTTAGATAGTTCAAAGTACCCAGAAGCCTATTTTATAACAACAATATTCAGCCGACACACCAAGGCTGCACCTCTGTGTACAGATAACTAAGATAGGAGATTGACATTTATACACTCTGACAATTGAACTTTTGTTTAAAGTCCAGGCTGCACAGAACATGGCAACTTATGAACTGGCGAAACATAATGCATATTCGTCCGAACCTGCATTGTTAACTAAGGTATGCAAGTCATTCGGGCCAACAGAAGATAAAAACACTATTTTCTTACCTTAAGTGTTGATCAGCGCTAGCTAGTTTTCTTTCTGATAGGGTTCTCTGCAGCACATAATACAGTGCCCATTATATCCATTCCCAGTATCACATCAGGGTGTATATGGAGAAAGGGGGAGTAGCAGAAGGCCCTAGACTTTTCAAATAAAATTAAATAAAAGCTCAACAGGGCTCACGGTGTGGCATTGTGTTTGTCTGACAGAACCTCTATTTATGCTGCCAAAGAGATGTATTATAAATTCCTAGACAGAAATGTGGATTGGATTCAATGGTGACATTTAATGAAATCCTTTCTATGGTAACACTTTATTTAATGCACAGTATTGTGTTTTATACAAGCCACATGTTAAATACAAGTAAAACCTTTAAAACTGACATGAGCAACATGAAGTCACCTCAACAAAAAGTCCAAAGTCCTGATCACGTAGACCAATTAATCCTGTTTTAGACGCAGACTCCTGTTTCGCCCCAAAAATAATGAGTAGTGTAACTCAAAGGAATGCGGTGGGTAAGGTGTGCAGGTGCCAAATTTTTTATGGGATAATGTGGTTTTTTTTTTTGCACACATTTGTTGGCCCATTATGAATGAGCTGGGAGTTTGGCCTTGTGCCCCTTCTCCAGCAAAAGAGTTGTGCACCTGATTTGATATTGTTCATTGAATATTGTTCACATCAGAGAAACCATTCTCAGATCAGATATGAATATGAATAAGGACACATTTACATACTATTTTCATGATCAGTAAAGGAGACATCACATCATTTTAACATTTTAAATAGGCTGAAAAGTTTTCTAGCCTTGACATCTAATTTTCCTTTAAACATAACCAATACTCTACCAAAGTTCTTGATGACGTGATCAAAAACTCTTCCCAATGACAAGAATTCCCTGCTCACATCCAATAGTGATAATCCAAGAGTGCTAGAGGGTTAACAGACAACTAATCTTTTAGTCAGTTTTGTGTATAAGAAGGAACTGTGGACTTAAGGTAGATGATTTTACTGAGTATGAGGTTGTAATGTTACAACTGATAGAAAGATGCTACAGAAAGTGACTGGATCATCATTTTTAACGGCCCTGATATATCCTGTGTGTCCGGGTGACGAATTTTATTTGTATTCTCTGCTTGATGAGAAGCCAGTGGAGCTTTCTTCTTCTCCTTGAAACATGGCCACGTGTTTCCAGAACAAGGTCCTTCCAGACTGCAAAGTTTTGTACTCTCTCCAAGTTGGCCATAGTAGCCCCTTTGCAGTCTTCAGAATACTGCATCTAAGTAATAGGTTAGAAGAGCATCCATACTGAAATAGGTTTAGCACATGCTTATTTCAAGATGAAAATGGGGGGCCTTCTTCAGCATCCTTAGGTTATGGAAACAAGACGAGCTTACGGCATTCATCCGGCATGCCAGGGACGTATTTTCATCAATCTACACCCCAAGTGATTTGACATTGGAGGGGAAAAGACAACCTGGGGGAATACTCACAGCAAATAGATGTCTTTGGGCCTTTTTGAAGCCTACCAGGAGAAGTTTGTTTTTCCCCCTTGAAGCTTGGTAAAGTTGAACCTGATCTAGTATTGGATGCAACCCACAGATTCAAAGATAATATTGTGATCCTGTTGAATTAAGGGATGGGTATTATTGGGTTACATTAACAATGTAGACCCATGCCCTGTCATAATAAATCAATCAATCAATCTGGCACTTGTAAAGCGCAGCTTATAACCCATGGGGTCCCAAGGCGCTGTCATGAGCGTGCTGATCGCTAGAAGAGCCAGGTCTTGAGATCCTTCCTGAACTGTTTCAGCAAGGCAGCCTATCTGAGGTTGAGTGTGAGTGAGTTCCATGTCTGGGCTGCAAGGTAAGAGAAGGATCTGCCTCCAGCTGTGCTCTTCCAGATTATGGGGATGGTGGCAAGGGTGAGTTCGGAAGATCAGAGGTGCCTGGCGGGGGTGTAGAAGGTCAGGCAGTGGTTGAGGTAGTGCAGTCCGATGTAGTGAAGTGCCTTGTAGTTGTGTATCAGTAGCTTGAAAGTGATGCGTTTGTCGGCCAGGAGCCAGTTCAAACACAACAGGTAATGGACGAAATGCAGGACAAATCAAACATTCACCCCCAGTCACAGATCTGGGTTCAATCAATCAGTTTTCTGCATGCCATGTCATTACAGTTTGGACCCAGCCATATGCAAATCAGTCTTGACCTTGTCCCCCATGGGAACAGTTCAGCCCGAACTGCCAGGCCAGGTCTCTGGGGTGGGCGGAGATGTGGCTGTTGCGGGGGATGTCCATGATGAGTCTGGGTGCTGCATTCTGGATTCTCTGTAGCCTTGCCTGTAGCTTCTTTGTGATGCAGGCATAGAGTATGTTGCCTTAGTCCAATTTGCTTCTGACAGTCCTTCTTGTCTCGATGGGGATCCACTTGAAAATCTTCTGAAGGAGACGCAGAGTGTAGAAGCAAGCTGATGAGACAGTGTTGACTTGACAGGTCATGGAAAACGCGGAGTCCCGTATGATGCCCAGGTTTGTGCATGGTAGGTGAGGGTTGGGTCATTTCCTAGGGTGGCTGGCCAACAGGAGTCATCCCAGGCATACGGGGTGGAGCCGAGTACAAGGATCTCTGTCTTGTCCGAGCTGAGTTTGAGACAGCTGGTTTCCATTCAGTTGGCGACTGTTCTCATTCTGTTGTGAAAATTTCTCTTTGCTATTGATGGATCATCAGTCAGGAAGAGGATGAGTTGGGTATCGTCGACGTGGGTGGCGAGTGTTTGGGCTGTGTTGTCTAACAATTTTAGCAAGCAAATAACCTGAAGTATTGTCTTCATATGGACATTAAGAATGAAAGAGAATAAAAAAGAGCCCTTTGGTACTCTGGATGTTACATTATCGGTTTAAGACAAGCAGCTGAAATACCAGAGACCAGTGGGACAGAAAAAAATGCTAACTATTTGGCTATTTTACCTGGAGTTCCTGACTCTGAAAACTTCAAACGAGGGTTGAGTGGCCCATCACATCACATGCTTCCGAAAGTTCAAGCAGGATTAATCTGGCTGCATCACCATGGAAAATTATTGTAATTAGGTTGTCAATTGCCAGCAGAAGGAAAGAGCCAGTCCCTCACTAATGTCAAGGATCAGGAAAATTAGAATTTTCTTTGAAAGACATAGCTTACTTCTGTGAGAAAACAGGGCTGATTGCAGAGACCACCTAACTTTTTGCCCTGATTTTCACTTTTTGCTTGTGTGTTCCTGACTCTGATGGTGCCCTGGGTACTGCTAACCAGTCCCAGGGCCTGTGCTCTGTGTAAAATGAGTATGCAAATTAGGCTAATTATAATTGGCTATGTCAACCTACCTATAAGTCCCCAGTATATGGTAAGGCATGTTGGATTAGGGACCTCAGCATAGGTAGTTCCCCATAGGTGCACGGCCGAGGCACCCAGGATCATTTTAAAGGCAGGCCTGCCTTGCTGGCTGCATTTAAAGTAAAGTTATATGCAAATTCGACTTTGGAATTAAAAGTACTTCCAAAGTCTTAAACTACCTTGTTTTTACATATATGTCACCCCTAAGGTGTGCCCTGTGTGCCCCTATGGTTGGGTGAAATTTAAGTATAAGCAGGGACCTTATAAAATGTTTTATATGCCTGGTGAGGTAAAATAGCCAAATTCATTTTTCACTCACTGTAGTGAATGGCCTCCATAGGCTAAAATGGGGAGACTTTATTTTAATTAACAAAGTCCCCTTAAGTGCCAGATACCTTCAGTTTAGTATCAAATTAATTGTTATAATAAATCCCACAACTTGCAATTGTTGGATTTAATATAAGTAGCTCAGGTAAAGAGTTTTAAAACTCTACCTAAAAGTTGCCAACTTCAGCTTTGTAGTGCCCTTCTCTGATTATCCAGCCTCTAGCAGCCTGGCCAGGCTGCATTGATGAGGTGTGAAGTGGCCTTGGCTGAACACAAAGGATGTGCCTGGGGGAGGAGATCTGCCTCAGCAGATGGTGAAGCAGGATGGGGGAGAGTGGCCAAACTGGCCTTTAAATGCAGGGAAGGACATTTGGAGCAGCTCAGGACCTCCCTCACATCCTGCAACCCAGACAATTAGGTGCCCTCTTGATTAGATTAGGGGAGGGCAGGAGAGGGGTGTGCTTAGGATTTTTAGCCAAACCAGTGGGTGGGCTTAGCCAGATCTAACCTCCAAAAATCACTTTCAGCCATGCTGCATTTTTGAGGAATATTACTCCCTGGGATTGATTTTTGCCACACACTTCCGAGGAAGTGGTCATCAAAGGGGGAAGGAGCCTGCCTGTGATTGGATAACCAGGGCCCCCCTGCTTTCCACCCAGGAGCAAGTATAAATATGACAGAGCTACACCAACACCTCCGATCCCTACCAGGGACAAGACAAAGAAGAAGAAGGACTGGCCTTCTGGACTTCTGGCCTGTACCTGGACACTGCACTTTGAAGGACTGCACCAGCTGCACACTTGGGCTTCCCCACTAAAAGGACTTTGTCTGTCTTCTATTGCTTCAAGAAGGGACTCCCAGTTTGCTACAGGTACACAGTTGCTGCTCAGAGTGCCCTGCATCAAGTCCTGCAAGCAGAGGCCAGCTGACCAGCTTCCAGTGGTCATTTGAGGATTCTGACAAGGTGTATTCTGGGAATTGTAGTCCCAACTCCCAAGGAGCAACTTAGAGCTCCTGGAACCTAGGATCAAGTTGTGGACACTTCAAGGGCTCAAAAAGGACCCCTGGAAGAAGATCCAGAAGTTTGGAGACGTTTGGAGCAACTCCATAAGTTGAAGAGGTACACTGTGGGAGTTGTAGTCCCAGACACCAAGAGGCAAACCATAGCTTCTGAACCCTTGGCTGGTGCTGTGGACCACTTTCCTGAATTAAGAAACACTTCTGAAAGTAAGTGTGACAGTGTTACCTAGTGGGTATCCTGAACTCTAGACTTTGTCCCTTTCCAATGTGACCTTTTTAAACCCTTTGAGCACTAAAAAACATTAAGGGGGTCATTACGACCATCAGCGGAATACCGCCAGCCTTCTGGAAAGGGTATCCTGATGAGACAAATACATGTCCTCCTCCTCTGAAGTGACAGATATTCTGCCTATTCCTTCAAACATACTCTGACTCTGACTATCTGCATTCCTCATCTGAAATTAGCATGCACGTAGGAATGGGAAATCCTTTCAAGCTACATGTACAAGAGGAAACACACATTTGATTGTGTTCCTATAGAAACATGTGGTACATATGTGCTATTTTAGATTGGTGGCAATTAGACACCTCAGCACTACCAACAATGCTGCATTTTGATTGGCTCCTAGCCTGTCAATATGCACTCAGGAGATTAATTGCTAGTTCATGAATACGTCTCATTGTAGATTTTATCCACATATCACTACACCTTCCCATAACAGCTGCCTGTGAACATCACTGAGTTCTAAGAAAGAGTTTAGGCCCGTATTTATAGTTTTTTTGCACCGCATTTGCGTCGCTTTTTGACGCAAAAACGGCGCAAACTTGAAAAATACCATTGTATTTTGTAGGTTTGCGCCGTTTTGCGTCAAAAAGCGGCGCAAATGCGGCGCTAAAAAAAGTATAAATACGGGCCCTAATGTCCATGTAGCTCACAGAATGTGTCTGCACTGGGATGTATGCTGCTGGAGAAGACCCCTTTAGAGTAATTCAGTTTCCAGTGCAGAAGGCTGACTGTACACAAACATATTTCTTGACACTGCTGCTATAGTTTCTGGAATTAATAACTTCCCCAAAACATTGCTTTTTATTTGTTTATTTTGAATGTTTAAATAGTTCTGAGCCTTTGAACATAGCGTAGCCCAGGTCCGTTTATAGGGTGTTTATAAAAGCCATGTTCTTCTACTTGAGTTATCTTACTTATTTTAAAATTGCTTTAATTATAAAACCTTGAATGCATTTGTTTATAAGTTAGACGGAGCAATGATTTTTCATAGACAATACACATATATATATATGTATATATATATTTTTTTTTGAAGTATTTTAGAATGTCCTTATATTTAACTATATTATTTTGACGCCAGTGCACATTTATGCAGGTAGACGCAACTACTGACAAGAGTAAGTGGGAATATTTGAAAAGAGAAAAAATAAATGTCCAAGCAGCCACTCCCTTGGAGGGTCTCAATCCACCTTGGAGCACAAATCATTTAGTTTCATATAGGAGATCAGTCAGTATCCAGCTTCCTGCACCTCTAGGAGATTATCCATGTACATTTAATTGGAAGATTCAAAAACTATTTATGTGTATCAAAATGTTACTATTTTAAAATTCGAGAGTCATTAAGTGACAGAGAAAATGGTAGCCTAAGTAAATATTCTTGGAAAGGAAATGCTGGACTTAAGCAGGGATTTCACTCCATAACTTTCAAGCTACATTATGCCTCAAATGTCTATAAATTGATTTTTCACTTTACATTTATTTTAAAAGGAAACTGGTTCCATATCTGCTTAACACCTCATTGCTCATTTACATCAGTCTACACCTAGAAAATACTTTAAATTCAATGGCTTACATTTTAACAAGATGGTTCTCAGAAGTGCCTCACTTTAGTCCTGATTTAGAATGTTAGTTATCCAGTTGTTCATTTGCAGTCAGTGGTGAAGCTGTAGTCAAAACTGAAGAGTCACTGACTGCTGCTTCTGTCGAAAGTACGTTTTAAAAAGTATGTCAGATATTTGCGTCACAATGATGAGAAGATATTTACGAATGTATAGAAAAATCTGTCCTTATTTAAGCTTTTGGAGCACCTTCCATAATGCTATTTGAAAACCATGACAGAAATCTGTTATCTTCTAAACACAGTTAAACAAATTCTAACACATGAGCAGTATTTTTCACATGTTAAAATCACCTTAGGACTCACCACAATTCATAAATTGGCATGGTAATACCACCAAATTATTTATTTTGTGACTATATTCTGCCATCGCCTTTTCTGTGTCCTCCTTTTGTGCTCTCAATCCAGACATTCACCACAATGCATTTCAGTGGGACAAAAGTGCCAGATCCTTATCATCAAAAAAGTCTCACATCTTAGCATCTTGTTACCTTCCAGCAAAACACATATCTAACAAACATTTTGGATATCTGCTTTATGGATGATTGGAAATCTATATGACAACTAGAGGCATTCATAATGATCTGCAGCATGTCTTTGAGGCTGATGCCATGGCATCCTGGAGGAATCAGTCATGTAAAACTTGTGGTCTCAAATAACCTCCAGTACAGCAGTTACTGTGTTTCTTATTCCCTGCCTGGGCAGAATGGAGACCATTGTCCTTGGATGTGCCTCAGATGTAGTAATTTTTAAATGTTTGCCTTTGAAGGTCTAATGGTCAAATTAGTAAAGGTATGTCACTGATGGTGTACTTCTTAAATGTGCGACTTAGCACGTGCTCTGATTCTTGTAGAGGAATTCTCAATTACAATGCGTGCTTTCTACCGGCATGTTTCCCCTGCTAACTTAGGTATGTTAGACATAAATAGATCATGAGGTGGTAACTTCTGCTAATGCTATTTTTCCGTATGTTACTCAGTTGTCTATGGCTTTATTTGATTTAAAGTGCTTGCTCAACTGCATGTATATGCTCTTTAAATTGTTTTCAAGCCTCTCAGCTGAGTTGCTATCATGCTTTGTTTTGCTGTACTGGAATCCAATATGTTCTTTTTACGTGTTTTGTTACTCTGATGCACTAATTGACTTTTATGACCTTTCTGTAAAAAACTAGCCCTAATTCATTGTGTGTTTGTTAATTTGTTCTGTAGTTTGTGATAAGTCCCATCTTCCTTTAAATCTGTAAGTTTTGTTTGTTGACTAATTATGATCTGGCCATGTTTTACTTTTCACTTGAGAGTAGGGCAGGAAGTGTAGGGGATTTCCCCAGGTCCCGGTTTCAGCAGCTATTTCTAAGGGCAGATCTTGGATCGGGCCGACCAGTGAAATATGCTGAATTTGTCCTTCAGTGCCCACACGTTGTCTAGTTTTTCTCTGGAGCAGCAACCTGCAGGCGGCAACGGGCCTATCTTCGTTTCACATTCTAGCTCAAAAAGAAAGACCTGATTTTCAGAGCCATCAGCCCTTCGTTTTTCAAATATCATCCTGACTGGGAGCCATATGGAGCCAAACATTAAAATGACAATAAAATGGAAGGACCTCACAAGTGCGTTAGAGAAACTATTATTTGAAGGCAGGTTTTGGACATTGTTCAACCTCCCCTGTGTAGATATGTGCATGCAATGTAGGAATGCCAGATTTATCTATTTGTATGAATAAATATTTAATAATGATTTACATGGCACTTGTAAATTTATATTTTAATTCATTCCAGTGCAGGGTGTCAGTGCTTTACATCACACATAGAGAGACAATAAAGTACACATCTTGAAGTTAAAACAAGTTTTACTTTTCCATTGTGTTCTTCAGTGTATGAAGTATTGTTAAGAGAAAAGCTTACTGAATGAGCCATCACCAGAGGAACACTTGCTGGCAGAATAGCATGAAGTTTGCTTTGCATACCACCTATTGCTCGTAGCCATTAGTTTGATACAAATAGGGCACATATGTCATATTCAATAAAACACATTTCCCTACATAGATAGTTTAAAGTACCCAGAAGCCTATTTCGTATCAACAACAATATTCAGCTGACACACCAATAGTGCACCTCTGTGTGCTGATAAACTTATAGCACTACTTTCCAGTGCAGGGTGTCAGTGCTTTACATCACACACAGAGAGACAATAAATAATACAAGTACGTAAGTCAATGTACATGTAATATTGTATAAGAACATGAGGGTTATAAGGTGTGGGAGTCACATATCATCCACACTTGTAGATTTTACACATTAACACACTTGGTCAGGAGAAACACCATGGGGGTCATTTTGACCTCGGCGGTCTTTTGCCAAGACTGCCGTGCTGAAGACCGCCAGTGGTGGCGGTTTTCCGCTTGGCGTATTATGACTGTTGGCAGCCCTCCGTCCTTTTTCGGACGGAGAGCCGCCAACAGCCATACTGGCGGTCGGCGGGGAAGTGGAGGTTGCTCCACCTCCACCGCCACGTCAACAGAACACCGCCCACCGAATCACGTTCTGTGATTCGGCGTGGCGGTGTTCTGTTGATGGTGTGGTGGCGGCGGAGCAGCCCCCATGGATCCCGTCCCCTCCCGGAGGATCAACGGACCAGGTAAGTTGATCGTCCGTTAGGGGAGGGGGGCAGGGGGGGTGTTGTGTGGGTGCAGGGGGGTGTGCGTGTGTGTATGTAGAGGAGGTGTGTGAGTGCGTGTATGCTTGCAGGGGTGTTGTGTGTTTGGAAATGAGTGCATGTATGTCTATAGGTATGTCTGTATGGATGTGTGCGTGTATGTTTGAATGTGGGTGTGTGTGTATGACTGTGTGTGTGGCTGTTGGCATGTATGTCGGTGTGTGTGCGTGTATGTGTGTTGGTGGTGCCTGCATGCGTGTCAGGTGTGTATGTGTGTTGTGATTTTGGGGGTAGGTGTGGGGAGGGGGGGTCCTGCCACCTTTGGGGTGTGGCAGGGGTGGTGGGGGGTGTAGGGGAAGGAGTCGGGGTGGGGTTGGGGAGTGGGTGAGACCCCTATCAGTGCCAGGGAAGGAATTCCCTGGCACTGATAGTGCTTACCGCCATGGATTTCATGGCGGTTCAAATCCGCATGAAATCCATGGCGGTCAGCCGGGTCAAAATACCGCCAGCGGTATAGTGACGAACGCTGGGCTGGAGACCCAGGTCTCCAGCCCAGCGGTCGTCTCTGCCCTGGCGGGCGGAACGGAGAAGTGGGGGATGACCATGGCGGAAACCGCCATGGTCACAATAGCAAAACTTTTACCGCCATCCTGTTGGCGGTCTTACCGCCGCTTCTCCGCTGTCCGCCAGGGTTGTAATGACCCCCAAAGTCAGGAAGTAAAACATAATACAGTTATTGGGGTTGTCTTCACTAAAACAACTTTATTGCTAATTAAAGGAACAAATTGAGAAAAAACAAATAAAGGTCTAAACCAGTGCTTCCCAAACTTTTTAGAGCCACATTTAATTTTTAGAATGATAAACTAGACCCACCTAGCTTTAACAGACATGAGACGGGCAATTTTTTAACATAACTAAAGCACTGTGTAGCAGGGATGTGTCATTTAGACAGCACATGTCCCATTGACATGGACACTAAATTTGCACAGACATATAGTGTTACTGATAAAATTATATTGCACATAAATGATGTGTGAAAATCAGGTTTCAGTGGATATTTGTGCATAATCAAGTAAAGTGTCTTGATTTGTTTTGATCCTATTGAACACTTTGTGCCCTATTTCAAGTTTGGTGGACTTGAAAGCCTGTCCGCCAAACCCCTGACAGGGGGGCCGCCACCTATGCTGCTACCTCCCCGCTGGAGTTATTAAGAGTTTACTGCTAGATCGTCGCACGGAAACACGAATTTCTGCCCTCTGGTCTAGCGGGAAACAGGCTACAGCATTGTCTCCGGCTCATAATCGAGCCAGCAACAATGCTGTAGCCTGCAGGGTGCTCCAGCACCCTCACAAAGCAGACAGTTAACATTGCAATGGTGCTGGCCGGGGGGAGCCCTGCACTACCCATGTCAAGTGCATGGGCAGTGCAGGGGCCCACCTGGGCCCCCCTACACCCGTTCTCTGCCAGCCTTTTCGTGGTGGTGCTACCGCCGTGAAACCGCTGGTGGAGAAGGGGGTTGAATCCTCAGGGCAGTGCTGCTTGCAGTGCTGCCTCGGCGGATTAGGACCGCCACCATCCTCCAGACCGCGGGTATCTGAGATCCTGGCAGAGCTAGCGGTCCGACCGCCAGGGTTGTAATGTGGCATACGGACCGCTGAATTTCTGGGCGGTCCAGACTGCCACCATGAGTGTGGCGGTCTATGGACCACCACACTCGTAATCAAGCACTTTGTTTTCATAACACTCCAGAATTACAAAAAAAATGTGCTTGATTTTTGCTTAACTAACTGCTATATGTGTACCGTTCATTTACATGCATTTAGATTTTGTGTGCTACAAAAGAAAGACATCCTAAAGCCCTTCCTTTCTCAGTCCCTGTACCCCAGCATGATTGTCTCATAATTCACTTTATGTTTCTTTCTCTGACTGCAAAGTGAGAGGAGTTTCTAAACACCAATCCCCATTTTGAGAAAATACACGGATTTGTCTGAAGACATAGCCTGAAATGTAGCCTCTGTCTTCCAAGCACAGTAAATGTGACAAGATAAATACAGAATTTAAAGGAATAATTACTTATTGCTTGGAATTTTCCGACCCTCTAAAAATTAGCCCACAACTCAACAGTCAGTTGTGACCCACAGTTTGGGAAACACTGGCTTGATGCCGATTCATAACTTACTATGCTCCATTAGAAGGGCTGAACCTTATAAACTGAGAGTAACAAATGGATCTCTGTCTCAAAACAGTAGCCCACTTAGCTGTCAACATAAAACACTTACCTTCTAACATAAAATACAAATCTGCAATCTGCATGTTACACACTGTGCTCTGCAGTAGGCACAATAACTCTATTTGCTATTTTATGAGTCAAGACTGCGAAAATTGAACAAAATATAGAACTCTCTCTAAATTTCATTATTGTCCAGCATTTTTTTACAGTTGCTTTAATCCCATGAAAATTATTTGGCAACCAATCTCTCCAGCAGGTGTCTTAACCCTATAACATAATTTAAAATGCACCCTCTTTGTGACCAATTAAGCTAGAACATAATTACTGTCACATTTGTCCTTGCTGCCAGTTTCTTATCCACAGAATGTTGTATTAGGTGACAGTCAGATACCACTTTTTTGTGACTCCACCCCTCTTAACTCTATCCCCTTTGAGTTGCCACAGCTTTTCCTCCAATTTATTGGTCCCTACGGTATATTTTTTCTAAGGACAGCACTGCCTGAGTGTTTTCAGGTGTGTCTTGGACCATCAATTAGCATTTTGTTTCTATGTATATTTATACTGTTACTTTGAGGGACCTTCTTAACGAAGTTTGTCAAAATTGTTTGATAAAGGCAAACAAATGAATCAATAATGTGTTATAATCGTATGGTTAACATTCTGCAGCACACACTTAAAACTGATAGAAAGTAAACTTTTTATTTTATAGTTGATGTAAATCTAGCTTAATTAATAAATGTTTTGATAGTTTTTGTGTAAAACATAATTGGGAACTGAAATGATTCAGATTGGCTCTATGATACAGTTAGTACAAGCATAATCTTACCTTCAATGTGAAATTTCAGTTCAAGATGAAATTGGAATTGTTTCTCTAGGGAGGAAACGCGTCTATATATCTTCCTCCTTGCAAGGATTGTCATAACAGTAACGTACTTGATCATCGTAGAAGTTAGACTGAGGAATAGAAGAGGAAGACATTTCCCAATGGACTGCTGCAATGTGGACTGTTTGGCTTTTTGCAGAGAAAGCATGCTCCTAGGTTCTGTTATTTGCTCTGACAAAATAATTCAGCCTTTGCCCCATCTTTTGTTAATTTGCTTGTACGACTAACCAGACAACTCATGCTATCTCTATTGGCCTATTTGTTACTATATGACTTTGATTATAACATTTGCCATGGGTTTATTTTTCTCCCAGCCCCGTCACGTTACAGTGAATTGAGCAGTATGGGATTAAGTACGTAGGGACATATTTGCACTCAGTATGTGGCTGTTCAGAAACAGCAGTGGATAATTTATGAAGTAACTTTGTGACCCCTGTGGTCTTCCTCATGAGACACACCAACCTGAGTGACCCCTCAGAAGAGAGAGCGTGAATGCCAACTGAAATTAGTGGTTTTAGCTTTGGGAACACAGATCTTTTTTACGGGGGATTATTTTATTGGTACCCTATTGGGATTCTATACTTTTACAATAGCTTAATATTTGCCAAATGTTTTTCGGAGGTATTTCTTTTTTGGGGAGGTCAGGGCCTGTTAGAGCCCGCCCCCATTAGTTGTATTGATTTGGAGGTTAGCGTTCTAGTTGTTTGGTCTCATGAGCCCAAGCTCACCTGACCCAGTGCTTATTTATTCTTCCGGGATGCAGCCACGCAGTAGAAGAGAGAGCGTGAGTGCCGACTGATTTTTAGTAGTGGTTTTAGCTTTGGGAACACAGATCTTTTTACGGGGGATTATTTTATTGGTACCCTATTGGGATTCTACAATTTAACAATAGCTTAATATTTGCCAAAAGTTTTTCGGAGATATTTCTTTTTCGGGGCGGTCAGGGCCTGTTAGAGTCCGCCCCATTAGTTGAATTGATTTGGAGGTTAGCGCTCTAGTTGTTTGGTCTCATGAGCCCGCGCTCACCTGACCCACCGCTTCTTTATTCTTCAGGGATGCAGCCGCGCAGCAGACGCCCGCAGTGGGCGCGCCTAAGGCAAGCCCGTCTGCGCCCGTCCACGCCCAACCGGGCCCGGGGGCCGGAGGCTATGCCTGTTTTCAAGATATTCCCGATCATATCTCGTACTCTTCCCGTACCCTACACGCACTAGCAGGTGGCCCCTGCCCCCATAAAATAACACCTGATGTCCTTACAGAATGGAGCTGCAAACAGTCTTGTTGGACGCTCCAGAGTCCTAATGAGGTTAGGGCTCCTGATAAGTGTTTGCCTCTAATAGGTAAAAAGCTAGCAAAGGGCGGGTCCGCCTCACAGACACACTAATTTGTGCTCTGGTGAATGCCCGCTCTTTAATTAGACATAAAATGGAAATTGCAGATCTAATCGAACAACACAAACTTGATTGCCTATTCATTACGGAAACCTGGGCAAAAAATGACTCAAATCCAGATTTTATAGAAGCTACACCTGGGGTTTATGTATACTATAGACTCAATAGAGCGGTAGGTAGGGGAGGAGGTTTAGCCGTCATTTGTAGGTCATACCTTACATGTCACTGGAATGGAATTTTTCCTTTATCTGAGATGTGTGAAGGGATGTATTTTAAATTATGGCACAATAGAGTTGCATTATTTGAAGGACTTTTAGTCTATCGGTCCACTGGCCCTTACTTGAATTTCATACAGCATTAGCCAAATCTAGTAGAACCCCTTACTATGGCATCTAAAGCCATTATATTAGGGGATTTTAATTTGCATTTTGATGACATTAAGAACCCTCATATTGAAGAGTTTTTAAGTTTTATGGCAGCTTTAGACTGGGAGCTGAAAGTCACATCAGTTACGCATGTAGTGGGCCATTTACTAGATGGGATCTTTGCTCGTTCTGGAGATCAGTTAGATTTGACTAACTCCCCCCTAAGCTGGTCTGATCACTCTCTCCTTATTTGTAATTTTACTGAGGTTCATGCATGACAGCAATCTTGTACTAAAGGAAAATCTGTCAGACATTGGAATCACATCAAGAAGGAGCAGCTAGAACCTGCTTTGAAGGCAGTCTGGGCAGCTACAAAAAATCTATCCCTGTCCGCTATAGGTTGGTATGGCCATGGAACAATTAGCTCCACTTAAGCCCTGTGTTCCACGTGTGAGGAAAAGTCTGAGACATCTCTGGTTTACTAAGTATCTTAAGATGCTTCAAAGGAAAGACCGCCAACAAGAACGGCGATGGAAGCTTAGACCTAACTTGGCTGAGAGATATATTTTAAGAGACGATTTGAAAATTTACAAAGAGGCAAGTATTAAAGCCAAATCTGAATATTTCAATCAGAAACTTAAAGAGGCACCCAATACCCCCAGAGAACTTTTCAAGGTAGTTAGGGCTCTGACTACTCTTACTCCTCCTTTGTAGTTAGAAAACTCTCAAGAGTCTTGTTATAAGGTTGCAGTTTTTTTTTAAAATAAAGTTTTACAAATCCATTCTAATTTTAAGTCTTTTGAAGGAATGTATGGTCTAATTGAGGCTGTGGACAACAGCTTAGACATAGATTGCCCCTTGTTAACACATTTTCAACCCTTATCTCCGGTGAAAATGAAAAAACTCATGTTAGAAATTAAATCTGGCTCTCCTAAAGATCCTTGCCCTTCCTATGTTTTACAACTTGCCCCGGATTTGGTTTCGGAAGCTCTAGCCCCTATTTATCGTGAGGTCCTCACTTCAGGAATCTACCCTCCTGCTTGGAAGGATGCTACGGTGATTCCGTTAAAAAAGAAACCGGACGGTGCTATACAAGAGCTGAGTATTTTACGGCCTATTTCTTTACTTACTTTTCAGACCAAGATCTTTGAGAAACATATTAACAAGGAATTAGCCAGTTTTCTAATTGCCTCAGGAGAGCTAGATCCCTCCCAACATGGCATTAGGCAAGCACATAGCACCGAATCAGCGCTCATCACCACCTCAGACAAGATCCGTAGATTGGTGGATGAGGGACATGGAGCCATATTGGTTCTGCTAGATCTATCTGCGGCTTTTGATACCATTTCACCTCAGATTATGATATCCCGCCTTTATCAGGCAGGGATTAGGGACACCGCTTTAAATACTCTTGAACCTTTCCTTAAAGAGAGATCGATTAGAGTGAATTGTGGAGACTTTACTTCCCCAGCTTATCACTTACCTTGTGGTGTCCCCCAGGGCTCTTCGTTTAGCCCCACGCTTCTCAATCTGTATGTTGCACCTTTGGCTAAACTAATAAGGACTTTTGGTTTTTTGCCTACCTCTTATGCTGATGACACTCAATTGATTATCCCAGTATCCAAGAACTGTGAGGAAGTGGCAGATTGTTTTAAGAACTGTATGCAAGAGGTCAATAGGTGGATGGGCTCAAATTGGTTTAAATTAAACAGTAACAAGATGGAAATTCTATGTTTTGGATCCGCTAAGGGTTTGTGGAATTCTTGCTGGTGGCTGGCAGAATGTGGAGCCTTACCGGCTCCTATTGTTGCCACTATAAATTTGGGCGTCATTTTTGACAATACTCTTTCTTTCAAGCTGCAGGTTAATCATGTTATTAAAACTAGTTTTTGGATTCTGAAAATGCTGAACAAAATTCTCCCTCACTTGCAGAGGGAGTGGAGAATCACTGTTATTTTAGCATTTTTCATGTCTAAATTGGATTACTGTAACGCCTTAATGCTTAATCTGGATAAGGCATCTCTCAAGAGGCTTCAGTTAATTCAGAACACAGCTGCTCGTTTTATACTCAATCTTCCGCGCTCTGACTCTGCTAGTGACAGCCTGAAACAATTGCATTGGCTACCAATGGCGAATCAAATTAGGTTTAAAACCCTATGTTTGACCTACAAGGCCACACAGGGAAGTGGATCTGATTATTTATCTTCCAGGTTATGCTGGTATAAACCCAACCGGCAACTCAGATCCATGGGATCCTTTCTGATCCAGGTTGCTTGCACTCACAAAGCCAGATAGGGTGACAAGGCATTTACGGTGGAAGCGGCCAGATGCTGGAATGCACTCCCTCTGTGCATAAGGAAGGAACTAAACTTTATTGCTTTTAGGAGGCTTGTTAAAACCTGGCTTTTCCCGCGTCAATTCAGTTGTCTTTTGCTCCTCTCTCGAGCGCTTCGATGCTTCGGCTGGAACGCGCTGTATAAGTACCAAATACATATATACATACATATATTCTTCTAGATGGCTTGCACTCAAAATCTCAAGCCTTATTAGGAGAGGCTTTATATGGGCATTTACATACAGAGCCTCTTGTATGAAGCAACTATAACCAATGTGCACAATAACCAGTTTTAATTATATTATTTGGGGTTTACCAGAAATCTCAAACTACTTAACAGCAGGAATCTGGTATTATTGTCACACCTGCCACTCTTTCTGGACATGTCTGTAATGGTGCAGAATGGAGAATATTTGTGGTAAACAATTTACAAGATGTATTTTTTACCTTCACCAATATTTTCACCGGTTTTGGCATGAAGGATATCTCTTACAGATGCACAAATACCAAAAACATAAACTGTGCATACAGATGTTCCCAGAGCAAAAGAAACTCCAGGAAAACATATCTTTGACATGGTGAATGTAGCAATAGTAGTGGCTGTTATGAAAAATGAGCATTGTTATTGCCAGTAGGTCTGGCTTTAAAGGAATGTTGTATGGTTGCCAGGATTCTGCTATCCTGCCACAAAGCGGCGCTCACTTCGGCCCTCTGGACTCCTGCCTTTATCACTAAATATGATGTTATACACTTTTCTACACCTTGCCTTGCCAGATACACTTTGTATTCCAGTCCAGGATTCCACTCTATTGTCCTGAAGCATTATGGTCCTTGTAGTTCTGTCTTCAGGCCCTTCCTAGATCAGGTCCTGGTGGTGATTTCTTGTTCACTAAGTTTTCTCCTGGATCCTAATATTATTTTGAACCATTTATGTCTGTTTTCTGGACCCGTCTCAATGTTTGCTCTGATCCATACTCTGTTCAAGGTTTTCCTATTCCCTGTCTTATGTCTCCAGGTTCCTTGGTCTTCCTTCCTACAAGCCTCAGGTCAGCCTTCCCTTTATTGGTGGTTCCCTGAGTCCCTGGCCCTCATCAGTTCTTTGCACCTGACTCTCCCTCTTCACCTGTGTCCCCGAGCCTCCAACTATTTTAGCCCTGTGAGCACAGAGTGCGCCAGCTTGCAACTGACTTCTGTTGAGCCTCTTTGTGCTCTCTGTTCCTGCTGCTGTTATTAGAGGCTTGCCTTCTGAATCTGTTTCCCCTTTTCTCTGTACCCATTTTCCTGTTTTTGGCTATCTGCAACATCTGTTTCTGTCCCTAGATTTCCTGCATCTCTATTCCAGTGTTAGCCATAGTTCATAGACTCCTGTCTGCACTCTTCTTGATCTGCCCTGTTATATGCAGACTACCTGCCTTGTATCATGTGTTCCTGTTTGTCTGCATAGTTATGTCTTGCCTTGTTTGAGTGTCAAATGTTCCTTGCCTTATTCTTTGAATTTCAGTCCTGTCGCTGACTCTGATTCCAGTCCTGCCTTTCCTGTTCTGTCTTGTATTGTTATTCAAATTTTTACTGCTTCCAAGGGTGCCAGATTGATTCCACACACAGAGAACCGTCCAGCACACCTTTGTCATCGGATCTGCTGGGTGTCTTCCACAACTCGGTGAGATTAATCTGCTCCTTGCTTTGGTAAAAGATGTTTTCACCTCACAGAGAAATTATTACCAAGGAGCAGACCAAACTATCACTTATGATAGTTTGTCTATCGTTTCACTACTTTATATTCATTTCGTGTGTTCTTGTGTTTTCCCTGCAGACTTCCAGTGCCCTATTCACAGCTTGTTCCAACTTACTTCAGTCCTCTGCTTCTGTCCTGCTTCCCTTCAAGCCTTCTGGTATTCTCTAGCTTTTATTCCTTTCTGAGACCACACACAAACCTAGTCTTGTTCCCCTCTCACCAAACTAGTCCTGTGGCCAGTCACCCAGCTGGTTCCCTAATAAACCCTCTAACCATGGCAATGTGAAACATTACAAGTAGATAGCATGGGAATGGATATGTGTTTGTGTGTAAGCAAAGAACTGTAGAATAATATTGTTGTCATGTGACAAATACATTGTCAAGCCAGATCTACAAATTCATGTAGATTAATGACTGTGCTGCTGCCAGAGAGAAAAACACCATAAATTATCTAGTTATTTAAGACACTTAATAGCATTAAAATCCGAGGTGTGTTCCCCTGAAAGTTCAAGCTCAGGTAGCTGGACAAATAAATGAAATTATCACAGCTGTGTGGAGGGCTGACACTTTTTTGTGGAAGCACACAACTTCTGCCCTATCAAAACCTGTACTTCTGGCTCCCAACATGTGGGCGGAGCCAAAGCTCCTCTCCTGGTGATTCTCACATAATTGTCTAGCGACAGCTGTGCTGTGAAGTCAGCCCATAATCATGTGAATGGCTGGAAGAATACATGCAATATAAATAAAGAAAAGCAGTACAAGTATTCTTAACAAGCAAGAACATCAATGTCACTCACTCGCCTACTTTCAACCAAGGAGACAATGCTAAACCTCCTATCCTCCCAAAGGGCAGCTAATGATCAAGGAAGCACACCCCTTAAATCATACACTGCCCATGAAGTAAAGAAGTGTTGCAATAAAATAAGAAAAGATAGACTTGCGTCACTGGGTTTGTTCTGCTCCCTTGTGACACTGTACCAGAGTGTCTGTGCTCCCTGGACTTTTCAGTGTTGAGCAGGTACAAAAAAAAAAAGCTGGAGTTTCTTACACTTCCGAGACTGTCTTAACATACGATGTAGAGTTCAAACTCAAATGTGCGCTCAAAGTATTTCCATGTTCTTGATAAAAACTTGTCAAAACATATGGACGTGAAGACCTTCAGTTCTAAGGCAATAAAAGTTCACAGCACCCATGAGTTAAAGTGTCCGGAGCGCTTGAACTTTCAGAAACGTCGAAACAAATAATGTCCGATTTTCAAGAACATGTTTTCTCTTTCAAAGAACTCAGTCTCAACTTAATCTCTAGCTATCTAAGGATTAGTGTGCACTAATCCAAGGATCAAGTACTTAGCCTACTCTTTAATTCTTCAACTGGAATCTAGAGGAAGACTGGAGGCTGTGGTGCAAGAAGCCCAAGAGGAGGCCGAATCATAGCGCTGGATGTGAACATACTGGAAACATCGACAGAGTCAGGATCACAGGATCAACAGGAAGGCTTGGAAGACTATAGCGCTGGAGAGTTCCGAGCTACTAGAAAGGTGAGTGCAGGAAAGATGCTAGCGCAGGGCTGGAGCAAGGCCAAATCCTGACTCAGGATCAGATGGGGTATTTATACTTGATGGGAGAAACTGTTCCAGAAAGGTGTGTGGCTCACATGGGATACTAGAAAGTTCTAAAGGAAACCTGGGAGAGGGCATGTGTCAAAATAACGAATGTGAACTTTGCTGATGGCAGGTGCACATGACGGTTGGAATCAATTAATCCATGCAGGCAGAACCAAAGAACAAAAATGATTATGTTCAATGGGTAGGAGTGGATGGAGCTAATTAGCTAAGAAACAGCTTCTCCAGAAGAGTGCAAACAGAGGGAGATAATGGCTCAAGGAGGTGGTGAGCTCTGGGAGGGGGACCATGAGTTGCAGGAGGGCGAGAGGTGCCACAGGGGAAAGACAACATGAGCCCTGTGTGCAAAAACCCACATACCAAGGGTACAAGAGGGGGTTGTGACAGTCAATGCGTACAGCCAGTCTTCATTAACAAAATGGAATAAATTACCATCAACTCACAGCATGATCGCACAAAGGTTGCAAAACCAAGGAGCAGTTAAATGGAACAAATACACTGGCACATATTGTGTCTACTTCTATGTATTTAAAGTAGTAAAAACTGCTGTAATTAAAATCAGATATTAGACAGCACTAGAGGCTGATGAAATACTTTTTACAAATGTAAACATGGAAAAATCATTATTTTGTCACTCCAAGGAAACAATAGCATTGTGCCTTTGTTGCTCTACCCATTCCCCTCAACCACAGAATTAAATCAGAACATTTTCAGGCAGGAAACTGTAACCCTGCAGTATGCCTGAAACATAAACTAGGGTGTTTTTTTGCAGCCTGATACCAGTGGGTAAGTCGATCTAGCAAGAAGACCTGACATCCTTGGTGTGGTATTCCCCCAGACTTTTTGCTTTCACTGCCCTATTTTTGCTGAACCTATTTTTGTTGGCATTAGGACTCTGTGCACTTTACCCCTGATTACCTGGTGTGAAGTGCTTGTGTTATCTCTCCCTTAAACATGGAAAAAGTGGCATACACGCCACTGGCACAATACTTTTGCCTATAGGTTCCTAGTAACTGGTACTGCACGTGCCGAGGGCCTGTAAGCTAAATACCTTGCATCAGGAACTATCACCACAACTCCTGCCAATGGAAAGTTCAGAGGGTGATCTACTCTTCCCACCAAGAAGCTACCACCTGTGTTTCCCACCAACATGAAGCTCTACTGATGAGCTGCTCCTCACAGTGTCAACGATCTCCTCATGGCCTTCACCAATTTGAAGCTCTAGCTGAGACTCCTCACATAGTCTTGAACTCTTCATTGGGACAAACCTGACCCTTGTATCTGGCCCGGACTCCATCAGGGTTGGCCTTTTTGGGTTTGTTTGGCATTATTTTCACCTAAAACGTTAAATGTTCATAACTCTGATTTTACTTATTGAATTTTGCTCATTGTAGTGTGTTTTTAGTTATAGACATATTCTCTATTTTTATCAATTATTTTTTATTATGTTTTGTTTTCACTCCCTTAATGTTTGAATGCTTGCATAAATATTTCTTTACAAATTGCCTCTAATTTAAGCCTTACTGCTTTTGTGTAAAACTACCAGAGGGTTAAGCATAGGTTGATTTTAGTGACTTTTGTGGTTGACCCTGACGAGACCTGTGTTTATTGTTTAAATGTAGCTCTCACTCTTTTCACCTATTTCCCAATTTCCTACAAGGAGGCCATGCTCTCTCCTTCTCAGGTGTATCCTGAAATAGGTGGCTTGAGAAAGTGCTCCTCCTGAACACCACATTGGGGAGGAGAGAAACGTTTACTAATAGCCAGACCCAAAAAGCACAGATAGGAATAAGGAAGAGAAATGCAACACTGAAGGCGTTCTAGGATATCAATTGGTGAGGTACCTCTTGGGACCTTCTATTTTCATTACCTTCTCAATCCTGTTGAAAAGTGTGCAGAGATATGTATTGTGCACAACGTTACACCTTCCAAATATTATCCTAAAGAAACAGTACATAAACGTTGTCAGATGTTCTAGTTCATCTCAGTATCTTTTATAACGTGGCTCCTAATGGAAGCACTAGGAATGAAATCCTTCTTAGATTGAATATTCTGGGAGAACCCTAAATAAACAATGGTGTTTGAAAAAAGGGAGAATAGGTAAGACAGTCTAACAATTAATGCCCTTGACAACCTATCATTTTTTAATTGGTCTCATCTAAAAGTCGCTCATTCCGAATCATGCGATGGAGTTTGCTCCGGCCTAACTGGTGGATGGTTTGATCTTGACATTACAAAATGGCTGCATTTCTACGATTATGTTGTTAAAGAAACTTGGGCTTCATCCCTATTTATTATGAAGTGGTGCAAAGGTGTCTTGTAATCCTGATAATAACTGATGTGGCTCCTTATACAGTGGTTGTCAGCAGGGATGAAGCCAACAGGTAGAGATGGTGTATCTGATACAAGTAGTTCTTGAGAGGTCTCTTCCATTCAGGAATATCATTTATTCTATTCAGGAATATCATCAAGGTTTATAGTGTCTGTTTGAGCTTGCATTCTTGACGTGGTATCCTTGGACGTTTTGCCTTTAGACCTTCTGTTTTGCTGTCCTTGTTTTTGCTGGCTTTAGGACTCTGGGCATTTTACCACTGGTAACCAGTACTAAAGTGCATGTTCCTTATGCTTAAAACATGGTAACAGTGGCTTATCCACAATTGACATATTTAATTTACTTATAAATCCCTAGTAAAGAGCACTACCTGTGCCCAAGGCCTTTAAATTAAATGCTACTAGTGGGCGTGCAGCACTGATTGTGTCACCCACTTAAGAAGCCCTTCACATGTCTCAGGCCTGCCATTGCAGACTCTCTGTGTGCACTTTTAAACTGCCATGTCAACCTGGAAGGTTAACCCTCTTGCCAGGCCCGAACCATCCTTTTTAATACATAAAGGTCACCCTAATGTAGGCCCTGGACAGGGTGCACTGTTTTTTAAAAAGTAGGACATGTCAAGTTTTACATTCTGAGTAGAGAAAAACTCTTAAATTAATTTTTCACTGCTGCAAGGCCTATCTTTTCCATTGGATAACATTGTGATTACCATATAACATTTCATAAGTGTAATTTCCAGTTGGGAAGATATGGGACCCCTCCAAGTTTGGTGTCCCTAGAATCACAATTTAAAATCACAACTTATGATAAAGTCAGATGTTAAATTGTAATTCTGAGAATATCACTTTTAGAAAGTTGGTATTTTCTTACTTTAACCATTTGGTGCCTTCTGTCTGTCTCAGAATAAATATATGGGGTACATGACAGCTAGGCTTTGTGCATTCTTTCTAGACAGCCACACACAAAGAGAATTTAGGTGTGACTAATGGGCCGTCCACATCCTGATGGGTCATCCTGGGCAGAATGGGCAGGAGGCGCTGAGACTTACACCCTTACAGAGTAGGCTATTCCTGGTCCCCTCACAAAGGGCCACATACCCCTCTGTAGTGAGTTTGGTGGCAGGTCAGGGCAGGGAGGGACTCTGTGCAATTCAAAGGTCTCATCCACTTCAAAGGCACAGCTGGGTATAGGTATTGGGCCTCAGACACCACCAACTCAGTACACTTCTGGACTTATGGATACACTGCCATGACAAATGACTGCTGTGCTGCTGCAAGGATGTCCACTCTGCTGGACTGCTACTTTGCTGGTCTCCTGCCCTGTAGTGCTGACCTGCTTACCTCCTTGCCTGGTAGTGAGAAGGACAGGACCTGCATCTCTCCGACCCAGACCCAAAGTGACTCCATGGGGGTGCTGGCTTGCATACTGCTTTACAAAGTCTCTGGGACACTAAAGACTTCCAACTTACCGACTATAGCACCTGGGCTCTGCTTTCTGTGAGTCCTGCCCTGTCAAGTGGCGCCAATCCAGTCTTAGGTCCTTGGAAGTGGGTGCAAAGTGCTGCTCTATTCAGAACTGATGCAGCACCACTGCTGCGTGGCTCCAAACTGGCACATCAGCCTATTGTGTGGATTTGAGTTGATGCATCGTCTCCCCAGTGCAGATTGACCTTGGTGAATCACCTTCAGAACAGCCACATCACAGATCTGACACATTACTGTTGCATGGGGAAAATAGACAAATCTCCGTAACTGCGTGAAAAAGACCAACACAGATGTATTGATCAGACTGTTCCCCACATCCTCAATATTGACGCAACCAGGATTAAAGTACTTTTCTTCAGCGGGTGTCACTGGGTCCCTGGAGACAGACTGCATTTGATTATTTCCAGTGCTCACAAGTAATTCTTGAGCACAATTTCAAATGTACTCAGATTCATAAAGCAGAGTTGCTCGTTGTCCTCTACTGCTGTGCATGTATAATTGTGTCATCACAATGATTTGCTTGTAGCTGCTGTAGGGAAAGGGGGCATGAGGTTCTACTACTACATCACTACATGGAAGTTGATCAGTAGTACTCTGCATGCACTTGTGTAAATATCTGCACATGTGCACTTCACTAAATGGCCAAATATGTCCTCTTGTTCTAATGTTCCCAATGCTAATTGGACTCATGGGATTTATTTTTGCAACTTCATAAGTTGTAATGTTAAATATATAATAGTTGTCTGGCTTTGGCAGGACGTATCCTTGAACCAATACTTGTCCAGAGGATAAATATCATATTGGCTCCTCTTCCCTCCTTCAATTTCAGATTGATGCAAATTGCAATTTCATTGAATCAATAGTTCTGAAATGTTCTGTGAGCAAGTGGTAAATGTGTGTGGTACCTCAGTGGGGATTGTGAATGGGCATCAGGATAGGTTTGAGTTTGAACAGCTGAGGCTGTGCCTTCTGGCTCTTGCCTTGGCACCAATGTTTTTCTGCACCTGATGAAATAGGGCCGAGTGTTACCACACCCTCTAATCCTGGGAGCAGAAACACCAGTTCAGATGTAATCGGCCTCCTAGTTCATATTATCATGGCAGAGGCATTCATGCTTGACGCATGTAATTGAGCACATATTACCTTGTGGTGGTCGCAACTAGGTAGTTAGAGTTAGGGCCATGTTTCCATAGAAAAAGGGTTTTTTAACTTGCCTATATCTTTGGCACTGTCTGACGAATCTTCACAAAAGTTTGGAAATAAAGTGTGCCGGTTATTCTTGCTTCCAATGGGAAGTTTCGGCGTGATCCATCAAGCGGGGTCCAAGAAAAAAGGGGGGGTCCAAAAACGTGTGTTTCCCACGCTAATTTTCATCGGAGTTTTGAACACAACTACAGTCCAAACCACTCTACGAAATTACACTAAATTTGGCAATAAGGTAGCTGTCAGTACGCGGATTATGGTTTCAGTTATTTGGTGTAAATCCATTCAGTAGTTTTTGAGATATAAAAGGAAATCCAATTTTGTACATCTCTGGACGAGATGACTTTGCGTATAATGACAAGCTTGTGCAGGGAAATTCAAAGCTCTGATTGGCTGCCAACCTTCATCCAGGTAGTGTTGGCAGCCATCTTGGGACTCGGCTTCAGCTGAGTCCCACAATAAAAGGAAAATAATAAGAAATGGGGCCAGAATAGATGCACCCTGACCCCTTCGCTCTGGTGCCTGGGTCCCAGAGGGGCCCCCAGGGCTTAAATAGCATTTTTTTCAATTTTGGGCATGAATCAGCTGAAATTGTTTTAAAAAAACAAGTGTGGGCTCCCGCACTTGATTTGTAAATGGCCCCCAAGTGGGCCAGGTCCTGGGAGCGATTACATTTTGAATTGGCTCCTGGTACCACCACCTCTCTGGGGGGGGATGCCCCTTGCAGCCATGGGGACCGCATCCTCCTCGAGGCAGAACTTTAAATGGAATGTTTGCCCCCCCACAGCCCTGGGCACAAATTAGAATTGAATGTTGGTGGGCTAATTTTAAAAAAGATAGGGGGTCTGTTTTGGTCCCACAGCCCTGTGGACTCCACCCCCCCTGGGGCTATTTGTTGGAGGGGAGCCATCTGGCCCCCCGGGAGAAGCCACAGAGAGCCCTGGGGGCTGGCTCCTGCTATGTCCCGGGGTGCCCACCCTGGGACATAGCTGTTTGCTCTGACATGGCTTTGTCGGCTCCCTCCAAGTCATAGCAAACACTCCGCTCACAGTGAGAGGGAGCTGTCAAACAGCTCTCCCTTTCTGCAAGCGGATATTTCCTATGTTTCCCTGCCAGCTGAGATGCAGGCAGGGAAACAGAGGAAACAATGCTCTCACAGAGAGGGAGCTGCCTTAGGAGGTGGGGAGCTGGCTGGGACCATGGAGGCCTTCAGCCTACTCTGCGGCCCCTGACATTGTGACTTGGTGCCCTGGGGGGCACCCAGGTCACATGGCCAGGCCCTGGGGGATGGGGTGCCCGGGGCAGAGATTAGCCCTGGGAAATGGAGCTGCGGCGCCCACCTCCCCCAAAACAAATTATATGTTTAGGCCAGGGCCTGGGGCATGGTGTCCCCAGGGCGAAGATCAGCCTGGGGGGTCCACGCAGTCTCTAAAAAAAAAAAATTACATCTTTAGGATGGACCCCAGGGAATGGGTCCCTGGGACCAAAACTGGCCTGAGAAGGTGGGAACGCGCTGCCCCACTCCCCTCCAAAAAACATGAAATGTTTAGGCTCGTCCCAGAGGATGGGGTTGGGTGGTTAGGGGTGTTGACCACAGGGACTGGCCACAGTGCAGGCCCTGTGGCCAACTCCACCATGCACAGTCAAAGGCCAGGTGCGGCACAAGGTTGGGTGGTTATACTGGCTTGGCTGAAGGACCTTGATGAAGGCCAAACCCTGCATCCAGCTCACACTGCACAAGGCCGAAGGCCATGCACAGCACAGGGATGGGTTGTTATAGGGGTTGGCTTCTGGGCCAGGCCCTGTGGCCAACTCCTGCTGCGCATGGCCAAAGGCTGTGAGTGGCACAGGGTTGGATGGTTATAGGGGTTGGCCACATGTCCTGGCTGCAGGCTGAGCCCTGCGACCAGCCCTCACTGCGCACGGGCATAGGCCATGTGCAGCACTGGGATGGGTTATTATAGGGGTTGGCTGCAGCGCCTGGCCGCAGGCTAGGCCCTGCAGCCAACCCCTGCTATGCAGGGCTGAGAGCATGTCTGCAGCGTGGGGTTGGGTGGCTATAGGGGTTGGACACAGGGCCTGGCCACAAGACAGGCCCTATGGCCAACCCCTGCTGTGCATACGCAAGTTTAGATTGTTGTAGGAGTTGCCCGCAGGGCATGGCCAAAGCCCGTTCATGCTGGTGGTTGGGTTAACGTATAGTAATGAAAGTTATTTTACGTTAAAAAAAAACATAGAAATTCACTGAAATTAACAAAGGTCACAGGGACGCTATAGTTAGGAAATATAATTGAAAAACCCATCAAAATGTACTCAGAAAACCAAAGGTTACAGGGACGTTATAGTTAGCCTCATATTTTAAATGTAGAAAACCATAGAAATTCACATGTTTCAAGTAACTATAGGTAACTTTAACTTGCGCCCTCGCTATGCGCTGCTAATTACCCCACAAATTACAGCACTCATGACATCTTTGATAACATAATTGATAATTTCACTGTAACATCTGCAATAAAATTATTGATCAGATAACTGTGCATGGGGGAGCGCTAGTTTACAACATTTGTGAATAATGGATTACTCTAGGAATATGATGGGAAGGTGTCATATCTTTTTTTTTGTGTTGAGGAGCAGAAGGCTGATATCCCTTAGGCACTTGATGGTAGATGGCAGGTCCTAAGATTTTGACGTCTGCACTGCATGAATTGTATGTCATTAGCAAATAGATCATCACCGGGAGGGGAGGGCATAGCGGGAGCTCTCTTGCTAAGAAATAGCATCAGTATGAGACACGTGAAACCTCTTTTTTAAATTATTCATGATGCTTAAAGGCATGGAGGGAGAGTTGAAGCATGGTAACTCAATAAATCAGGGTGTACGTAAGGTTTCATTAACTTGATGACATTTCAAAAAAGAAAGGATGATGCAACCTTAGATTAACTGGCATAACAATAATGCCTGCAGCCCATCCTCCTAGCAGTTGTAAGTGGCTCCTGTGATTTATGAATGTTTTGTGAGGTCAGGCAGAATGGTTTTCTACATATTAAATCACCTTCGTAATCATAAATTCCTTCTCTGAGTTGAATCCTTTTTATGATGATATTGTCCACTCTGGTTGATATTATGACACTTAGCCTATATGTACAACTATGAAGAATTCTGCAATTCTTCTCTTGTGTGATCTACCCACTGTACAATACTAATACCATAGATGGAAACTCAAATTAAATCTTTATTGTCTGGCTAATCCAAACCATGGTGCATTTCCACTCCCAAGGCGATTCTCTGCCCCCAACTCCACCCCCCCACCCCCCCACACCTTTTTTTTTTTTATGGCATTTTAGTGAGGAAGAACCACATTTTTTACCACTGGGTCTAATGTCTGGATAGAATTACATTATGGAAGGAAATCGCTTGCCACAGGAGTAAACAATACAACACGACCGTGGGGCCTGCTTGACACATATTCTGAGGGACTGTGTAAAGGCAGGATGTACAATTCTTTTATAGTTACAGTTGTAGTAGTAAAGGTTAGTGTTAGAGGTGGGAGAACGCTTGACTCATTCTTTACCTATTTCACATTACATCAAAGTCTGAGGGCAGAGCTCATTTTCGTGACAGCTCTTTTGCATGGGACCTCACCAATACAAACAAGCTCCACTCACAGTGATGCTACCACCTTCATACGAAATACAGTGCTAGCAAAAGAGCAAGTGAGTATTTCACCTTCACTGCTGCACACTGCCTGTTGGCCAGTAGCAGACAGATTTTCTATGGCTGTCATGATACTTTTCTATAAAATTTGCAACCCCTTTTCCCATTTTTGTAATCATACTCATAACGCAGATATTAATTACAAATTATTAGTAAATATTTAAGTAGTTTGGGTGATTAGCGAAGAAAAATAATGTGTACGTTTAAAAAATGGGCCCTCGAAGAGTGGCTGCCATCACTCACGAATTTTATTAAAAAGTGACTAAAACATGTGAAATGTTGAAAATGCATAATAACGATGTAGTACTATGACATATTGATATATATAATAATAATGTATGTTTGCATTATATCGTAGTGCTAACTTAGCCGAAGTTGTGGCCTAGTTTTGCCAGGCCTTGTGCAGAAGCTGAATATTTACGCGCAATGTAAAAAAACTAATGTGCTGGACTGACCATGAACCGCTCATTGTTTAATAAAATCTGCTCAGCTACAATTCTCTGCGATGAACCGATGGACAGGAGATGATGGAATCAATTTTATATGAAGGACTGTGTAAACCAGGCTGGATGTACTTTCCCAAGACTCGAACAATTGAGACACTGACTGGAGAAGAAGATGCAACATTTTCGATACCTGACGAGCCGGATGATGAGGACACCGTACAGTGAACCAATCGACACCTTGAGAATTGTGTAATATTAGAATTCATAGATTTTATAAACTAAGAATTATTGGATATAGTCTGGTGATTAACTCCCCAATTAGGAATTAGGGGATAGTCTGGGTGACTTTGATATAATGACATGACAGAAGGGGAGAGTTCAGATGTTAGGTGCTGAAGTCTGGAGACAGATCTGATGGAGAGATGTTAGACACAAGATCAAAGAGATTCGAGACTTTGTCATTGGGCTCATGCTCTTGAGAGCCTGATGTGATGCTGATCGATTAATGACCTGAAGACGAAGACTGACTTTGTTGCTGATCCATACTGTGGATAGGTAGCTATGACAATGTGACTGAATTACCTTTTTGTGCCTTTTCTTCCTAGGTACCAACTGCGCTGTCTAAATAGTTTTTCTCTTAGCTAGATGTTTTTCCAAATTCATGTTCTAAATTGTTTTCGCATGAAGTCCCACATGCTAATGCTAATTTGGGTTAGGTAAGGTTCCGATTCTGAGACGTTGGCATATACAGTGACAATTGATTGACGGACTGCTTTGCTGAAATCTGCTACTAATGTTGATTAATCTGATTTGATTTGAAAAACATTTGAAATAATCCTGTGATTTAGTATTGTAACCAATATGGCAATAAAATTGCTAAAACGTATATTGAGTTGTGGTTATTCACGAATGTTGATTTATTAACTGCTGATTAATGTCCTGCTTAGTGATTATTGGTTTGTGTATTTGATTGTTGATGGACATTGGTTATTAAATAACTTAGATATTCCATGCGAATCAAAAAGTTCATCGACCTATACGCGTCCCCTTGTAATTTACTTATTAAGGACCGGGCGCGCTGACAGTTTTTGGTAGCAGCTTGATGGTTTGTTTCCTTGGAAAACTAGTTATGTGGTGACTGATGGCTATGGTGGTAGTTTGATTTAGGGTTAGTGTTCATTATTATTGTATTTGGACTTTGTTTTCGTAATGGCAATTGTAGCAGGAATGATGTCCCCTTAAACCTAGACATGACTTTCCCAGATCCTAGATCCTGTTAGTAAAGTTGGGTATGTTCTCGGCGTCTTAGTGATAGTGTGAAAGTGGTAGGTTGCGCTTGCAAAGGCTTATGCAAATCGCATGTGAATTGTGACGTATGTGAGGGAAGTAGGAGTCTGCGTACTCCATTTGAGGCTTAGTAGGAGTGTGCATACTCCAAAGTATGAGAGTAGGGAAGTTGTCGAACTTCACATGTGTGTGGCGCTTTGTGCTAAAAAATTGTCCACGTGATTGTTGATGATGTACAGACCCTGCATGGTCTAAGACTCCGGAGTATATTGACAAGTGTAGGAGACACTTGGTTTTATGCTGTAATCTGTCTGGTTTAGTAGGTTGATCAGGTGTGGTCAACAATTTGGTGTATAAGTTAACGAGTGAGAGAATTTCTTTTTACTGAGATTTGGCGAGTCCTATGTGCACTAGGACAGACCCACTGAACAGTTGAGAGTGAAATTTGTGGGTCAAATTTTGCTTGCAAATGTGAAGACTGAGAAAGAGGAATAGCTGCATGAGCGAAAGGCCATCAGTGAAAATCTGTAAGGTCTCTGAATCGATTGTGTACCTTCCAGTAATAAGCCAGCTGATTTGTTTTTTGGTTATTGGTTTTTGGTTAGTGCTCACAATGATTTGCATTAGTTTCGTATGAATTGAAGATTAGGAGGAAGAGGCGCAAGACTTTGCCAGCCGCAGTTTGTGAGTGTGACATCAGAGTAAGCCGGGCTGGGATAGGTTAGTTAGTAAGAAGAGTCGCAAGCGGATTGGCAGCCGTCTGTGAGAGGCAATAGGTTGAGAAAGTGGGTGAAGGCAATCTTGGGAGTAAAAGTAATTTCCTTATTGAATCGAATAAATACACAAAAGATAGAAAAGATGAAGTTTTTCAAGGCGTTTAGGAGTGCCATGAAGGGCAATACATACATTAGGGCGACAGTGTGGGAGCCTACCCCACTGGAAAATTCTCCGGCCTATATATATTGTGATGGAGGAGCGAGGTGTCGCACCATGTCTATGGTTAAATCAGTGGTGCAAATTGACAGAGAAACAGGGAGCTTTAGTGTTTCCAGAGCATGGAACATTTAATTTGAGAATTTTGGACCAGTTACGGATGACAATTTAACTACTAGGAAGGGGTGGTATTAAGGAGAAATGGCGCTCACCATAGATGTAATCTCAATAAGGTATACAGTGCTATTACAAGGTACCTCCCCTGTAAAACCTTGTATAAGGAAAATCCTAAGATTGTTCTTAACAAATAAAACCACTGAAAGCACCCGTATTCCATGCAATGTACAGACAACAAATTGAGAGTCCCAAGATATGTTCCAAATTGTTCTTCTTTATTATTTCTTCACTTTTGCTTCAGCCAAGCCAACACGTGTTTCTTCTGGGTTAAATCTCCCCTTGACTTCCTCAGGACTTTAAGGCTGTCAACAGTATAAACAAAAATATCTATTATATCTCTTCCTATTCTCTGTTTCTATTTCATACATAAACCCACTATAAACCTTCACATTAGTGCATACAATCTAATTATATAGTGCAGGTGGAAATCAAACAAACTAGTGATCTACACAAATTGTTGTGAAAAGCCGATTATTTTCCAATATAATTAGGTCAATTTCCTTAGTGACGTGTCAAAACTCCATATGTTCCAAACATGCACACACAAGCGAATTTGAGTAGTTTGTTTGATTTCCACCTGGCACTATATAATTAGATTGTATGCACTAATGTGAAGGTTTATAGTTGGGTTTATGTATGAAATAGAAACAGCGAATAGGAAGAGATATAATAGATATTTTTGTATATACTGTTGACAGCCTTAAAAAGTCCTGGGGAAGTCAAGGGGAGATATAACCCAGACAAAACATGTGTTGGCATGGCTGGAGAAAAAGTGAAGAAATAATAAAGAAGTACAATTTGTAACACATCTTGGGACTCTCAATATGTTGTCTGTACATTACATGGAATACGGGTGCTTTTAGTGGTTTTATCAGTTACGGATGACGTTATATGAGATGAAGCCTCTTCCGAGATACATGATTATACTAATGCTCAAGGAGAGCTTTCTTCTAATGTTTTCTATCGCTTGTTGAGTGAATATGATGAAAGATGGATGCAAGTGATTGTCTTGTGTGTACACAAATTCCTTAATCAGTAGAGGAGAGAGTTACGTACCACAGTCTTCCACTAACTTACGGAATAAGCTGTAGTCTTCTACTAACAAGGTTCTATAATCAAGAGTATATACAGTATTTGTATTCTAACTACGACCTGGTGTTTTTGTTTGTTCCTATTATTAGGTATTTGAGTAGAGTAGCTAAGGATCATGATATAGTATTAGTTAGAGGATTCCTTGAGCCCACACTAACATTTGGAACTGCATATGCGCATAAGAACAACCTCACATGCTTGCTTACACCTTTAAAGAAGAGCTTCATAGGGCATACTGATGACAGGAGAAAGGTATTAAAAGAAAAACTAGAAAAAGGCTTAGAGAAAAGGACTTATAAGAATGATTATGCTTACACTGCAATTAAAGCACAAGGGAAATTAGCACTAGATGCATTACATGTAGGGAAGCTTTGTACATATAGGCCAAAATCACGCACTGACACTTTATTTGTGGGAACGAGTGAATGTAGATGTGTTTTTGTTTCAGAGTAAATGGACCTTTATGCTGAATGGTCAGGACCCTGTGATTCCTGGTATCTATTATATTTGTGGACTTAATGCTTATTACCGTCTTCCAAGAGGATGGTATGGGACATGTTATTTGGGGATCGTTTGCCCAAAGACTTATCAGATAGATGACTTAAAGAAGTTTCCGAAATTGACTGAATTACATAATAAGCGACAGCGGAGGGAATCCTCTTCTGCAGTTGTAGGAGATATATTTGGTGCAGTACTCCTTCACTGGGAGTCATCCTGAACTCGATCAAGGTACGAAAGTTGTCTACTATTGTGGATAACATGCTGACAAATTTTACGGGGCAATACTCCTGATAGATACTGAATTAGCTGCGGATAGAGCTATGGCGCTTCAAAATAGCCTTGCTTTAGACAACCTTCTAGCACAGGACGCCGGGGTCTGTAAAATGATTAACTCTAGGCATTGTTGTTCTTACATACCTAACAATAGTAAAGAGATAAGAGACTTAGGGCCAGATGTAGGAAGCCTTTTGCATGTCACAAACTGCAAAAAACGCAGTTTGCGGCATGCAAAAGGCCAAACGCGATGCTCATCCACAAATTGCGAGTCGGTACCGACTCGCAATTTGGGGATGCGACTCGCAAATAGGAAGGGGTGTTCCCTTCCTATTTGCAACCGCATCACCATGCTGAGTTGCTTTGTGACCGCGAATGCGGTCGCAAACCAACTCGCAGTTACCACCAGTGTCACACTGGTGGTAACTCATTCGCAAAAGGGAAGGGGTTCCCATGGGACCCCTTCCCCTTTGTGAATGCCGAAAGAAATATGTTTTCAGAGCCGGCAGTGGTCCTATGAACCACTGCCTACTCTGAAAAAAACTAAACCAAATGGTTTTGGTTTATTTTTCATTTTGCAACTCGTTTTCCTTCAAGGAAAACGGGCTGCAAAATGAAAAAAAAAACTGCTTTATTGAAAAAGCAGTCACAGACATGGAGGTCTGCTGACTACAGCAGGCCACCATCCCTGTGAGTGCAGGGACTCGCTATGGGGTCGCAAACTGCGACCCACTTCATGAATATTGATGAGGTGGGTCTTTGCGACCCCATAGCGAGTCGCAGAAGGTGTCTGAGACACCTTTCTGCATCCCATTTTGCGAGTTGCAAATTGCGAGTCTGTCAGACTCGCAATTTGCAAGTCGCAATATTTTCTCTTACTACATCTGGCCCTTACTTACTAACCTGACTAACTCAAGGAAGGATTTAAAAGAATTGAAGAAACCACATGTTTGGGAAAAGGTTGGAAAGGGATTTGCTTCATTGGGAAATTAGCTTTGTAACATTTGGAATGGGGTATTATTAAAAATCATACAGGGAAGATTAATTGTCATTGCTTGCATATTAGGATTATGGGGTTCATGTACATTGTGTCAAAAGATTTAAATTGAGAAGGTCTAGAAATAATCAGAAAAGGGAAGATTGAAACAGAGAAATAATTTATAGGGAAGATTTTAGGAGACAAAATACTGAAGAGATAGAATTATGACATTGTTGAGGGTAAAAGTAGTGTAATGACATATTTAGTCATCAGAGGAGGGACTGATAACACAGAGATATTAATTAAAAATTACTAGTAAATGTTTAAGTAGTTTGGGAGATTAACAAAGAAAAATAATGTGTACGTTTGAAAATGTGTCCTCGAAGAGTGGCTGCCATCACTCACAAATTATATTAAAAAGTGACTAAAACATGTGAAATGTTGAAAATGCATAATAACGATGTAGTAATATGTCTTATTGAGATATATAACGTATGTTTTGCATTATATCGTAAGCTAACTTAGCCAAAGTTGTGACCTATTTTTGTCGGGCCCCGTGCAGAAGCTGAATATTAACGGGCAATGTAAAAAAACTAATGTGCTGGACTGACCATGAACTACTGATTGTTTATTAAAATCTGCTCAGCTAAAATTCTCTGTGATGAACCGACGGACAGGAGATGATGGAATCAATTTTGTATGAAGGACTGTGTAAAGCAGACTGGATGTACTTTCCCAGAACTCGAACAATGGAGATACTGACTGGAGAAGAAGATGCAACATTTTCGATACCTGACGAGCTGGATGATGAGGACACCGTACAGTGAACCAATCGACACCTTGAGAATTGTGTAATATTAAAATTCATAGATTTTATAAACTAAGATTATTGGATAGAGTCTGGTGATTAACTCCCCAATTAGGAATTAGGGGATAGTCTAGGTGACTTTGATATAATGACATGACAGAAGGGGAGAGTTCAGATGTTAGGTGCAGAAGTCTGGAGACAGATCTGATGGAGATGTTAGACGTGAGATCAAAGAGATTCAAGGCTTTGTCATTGGGCTCATGCTCTTGAGAGACTAATGCGATGCTGATCGATTGATGACCTGAAGATGAAGATTGACTTTGTTGCTGATCCATACCGTGGATAGGTAACTTTGACAATGTGACTGAATTACCTTTTTGTGCCTTTTCTTCCTAGGTACCAACTGCGCTGTCTAAATCGTTTTTCTCTTAGCTAGATGTTTTTCCAAATTCATGTTCTAAATTGTTTTCGCTTGAAGTCTCACATGCTAATGCTAATCAAGGTCAGGTAAGGTTCTTATTCTGAGAGGTTGGCATATACAGCGACAAATGATTGATGGACTGATTTGCTGAAATCTGCTACTAATGTTGACGTATTCATCTTTGATTCACATGTTGGCTTATGCTGAAGCGTCAGAGTGTATTGTTTTCTCAAATTCTGATTAGATTATGTTACTGGTGGTCACTAATGAATTAATCTGATTTGATTTGAATAAAGTTTGAATTAATCCCATGACTTAGTATTGTAACCAATAAGGAAATAAAAGTGCTAACATGAGTTGGGGTTATTCACGAATGTTGACGTTATTAACTGCTGATTAATGTCCTGCTTAGTGATTATTGATTTGTGTATTTGATTGTTGATGGACATTGGTTATTACATAACTAGGATATTCCATGCAAATCAAAAGGTTCATCTGCCTATACGTGTGCCCTTGTAAGTTTACTCATTAAGGACCGGGCGCGCTGACAATACCTATTGCATCCTCCACCTGTATACCTAAACAGTTCATTGTAGAATAAGGAGGACTTTCCAGTGATAAAACGAAAAAGTGTAGAGACTTGTTGGACTGGTCCCTATCTGCAGGGCCATCCTCAGACTTTTTGCCTTTTCCCTCCACTTTTTACTGAAATCGGTTTTGTTGTATTTAGGACTCTGGGCACATTACCACTGCTAACCAGTGCTAAAGTGCAGGTGCTCTGTACTCCAAACATGGTCAAATTGGCTTATTCAAATTAATTACATGCTACTAGTAGGCCTTCAGAGCTAATTGTGCCACCCACTACAGTAGCCTTTCAAACATGGCTCAGGCCTGCCAGTGCAGAGCCTAAATGTATAGTTTTAGACTGCAATTTCAACCTGGCAACTGCACCCACTTTCCAGGCCCAAACCTTCCTTTTTACCTTCCTTTTTATTACATGTATGTCACCCCTAGTTAGCCCCAAGGGAAGAGTGTAGTGTATTTAAAAAGTTGGACATGAACTTTTAAGTTTGCGTGTCCAGGTAGTTAAAAAGTTTTAAATTTGTTATTCACTATTGCAAGGCCTATTTCGTCCATGGGATTCCATTTGGATTACCTTAAAACATCTTTTAAGTGTTGTTTCCTAATTGGGAAAAGAAGAAATATGGAGTTTGGTGTCTCTGGCTCACAATTTAACAGCATAACTTCTGGAGAATTCTTGAAAGTTGGCATTTTCTTACTTAAACCATTCTGTGCCTCTGCTTGACACTAAATACACATCTTGGGTGGATGACAGTTGGGCTTTGTGCATTCTCTTTAGACAGTCACACACAATAGAAGCTTAGGTGTGACTTAATGGGCCAGGCGGAGCTGAGCACTGCCTCACTTACATCTGAATAGGGCTGTGCCTCTCCCCACACAAAGCACCCCATACCCCCCTGTAGAGTGTGTGGAGCCAGGGAAGGAAGGGCAGAGCCCTTGGGATAATCAAAGACCTCTTTAAAGTCTCCCACACTTCAAAGGCACATTTGGGATTAAGTACTGAACCCCAAACTCCACCAAATCAGAACTCTACTAAAACCAAGGACATTCTGGCAGGAAGAAGGACTGCTGTGCTGCCAGGAGGGACTGCCACTCTGCAACTGCATTGCTGTGTTGGCTTACTGTTAGACCTGACAGCATTAGGGTGGTCACCCTCAACTTTTTGCCTGCCTCCCTCCACTTTTTGAGAATGTTTTTGCTGGTTTTAAGATGCTGCACACTTTACCACTGCTAACCAGTGCTAAAGTGCATATGCTCTCTCCCTTAAAACATGGTGACATTGGCCCATACCCAATTGGCTTATTTATTTTACTTATAAGTCCCTAGTAAAAATGCACTATGTGTGCCCATGGCCTGTAGATTAAATGCTACTAGTGGGCCTGCAGCCCTGATTGTGCCACCCACATAAGTAGCTCCCTAACCATGGCTCATGCCTGCCATTGCAAGGCCTGTGTGTGCAGTTTGACTGCCAATTCAACTTGGCATTTAAAAATACTTGCCAAGCCTTAAACTCCCCTTTTTCTACATATAAGTCACCCCTAAGGTAGGCACTAGGTAACCCATAGGGCAGGGTGCTATGTAGGGAAAAGGCAAGACATGTTCCTGTGTAGTGTATATGTCCTGGTAGTGTAAAACTCCTAAATTCGTTTTACACTGATGTGAGGCCTGCTCCTTCATAGGCTAACATTAGGGCTATCCTCATATACTGTTTGAGTGGTAGATTCTGATCTGATAGGAGTAACAAAGTCATATTTAGTATGGCCAGAATGGTAATACAAAATCCTGCTGACTGGTGAAGTTGGATTTAATATTACTATTTTAGAAATGCCATTTTTAGAAAGTGAGCATTTCTCTGCACTTAAATCATTCTGTGCCTTACAATCTACTTCTGGGTGGGTTAGTTGACAGCTCCCTTGTGCATTGCACTCAGACAACCCCAAACACAGGATGCTCAGTCACACCTGCACACAGCTGCATAATGAATGTTTTCTAATCTAAATTACCTCACTTTATTTATTACAGCCTTGAGAAAGCCCTAGGTGGACTCACCCTAGAGGGCGAAACACGTGTTGGCTGAGTTCTTTTGATGTTTTTGTTACTCTTATGCAACATATTGGAATAAAGCACAACTACACTTTATAATTTTCACCAACGTCTCTGAAATATTTCCATAAAACTTTGGAACACCAAATGATCAAAGGACGGAGCATATAACTATTGTCTTGTGGGAGAATCATATACCTGATAGATAAATACCAAATATTCTAAGATACGCTATTATACACTCAAGAACCAAATATAAGTGGGATCTCACCTCTTACCAGTTAGTACCACTTTATATATGGGGGATTAGGGTCCATTCCCCTAGCCTGAGCTCCCACAATAAAACTAGGTATCAAGCAAACAGGCAATCACTCAGGAAGTAAAACTGGACCCTCATCTGTGCATAAACTTGCATACTGAATGGGTCTTCCTGGGATGGGAGGGTGGAAGGCCTGACACTTACGTGTCAAAGGCCAGTGGCCTGCCCTCACACAGTGGACTGCCAAACCCCCTTCTGGGACCCTGGCAGACAGGATGGAACTGAAAGGGAACCTTGTGTACTTCTAAGCCACTCTTTAAAATCTCTCCCACTGCAAGGGCACATTTGGGTATTTGAACAGGGCCTTTGACCCAACCAACCCAGACACTTCTTGACAAGATACCTACTGGGAAAGCAACTCTGAACCAGAACCTGCAACCTGCTAAAAAAAAAGCTGCCTGGCTGCCCAAAGGACTCACCCGGCTGCTTTGCTGAAAAGGACTACTGCCTTGCTGTTGCCCTGCTGCCTTGCTGTCCTCTGGCTCTGCTGAGAAGTGCTCTCGAAGGGCTTGGATTGAGTTTGCCTCTGTTATGACTTGAGTGCTCCTTACTGCCATAATCAGCCAGTCTCTGGACACCATTTGGTTTCTTGCTTGATCTGGATTGACCAAGGTAGGGGCGAGCCTTTCCAGTACCCACGGTTCTGCTGATAATATAACACCAGTAACTTTCAGAAGGAGTCCCGGAGGAGAAAACCCCAACGTGGGAAAAAAACCTCAGAATCAAGGACTCCTGAAAAAGAAGAACAAAAACACAAAAAAGTTATGGAACAAACTGCAGGAAGAAAAAGAACAGGAGAAGTTCAAAATCACAGGATTCGGGAGTGAGGAGCACAACCACGAAAGAAATGTTTGCAGCGCAAGGAACAGAAAACAAACTGTGCTTATATACTGAAAAACAGGACGTGACATGCAGGAAATTACAAAGACACCATCTTGGATTGGGAAAGACCACATTCAGGTGAATTGAAAAATAGCCGTAGTATAGAAAGGTAATGAGCAAAGCATGTGGGGAAAGGAACACAGACTCTTGGGAAAAAACATGACCAAGGCATGAAAAAAGGAAGAAAAAAGAAGAAAAGTGGAAAACAGCAAGAACAGGTAAGCAACTAAAGAGGGCAAAGAGCGGGGCAGCATAAAACAGTGCCCAAGGGGAAAGTTTAGCCAAAAAGCGGACCACAGCAGAAATGGCCATCCGAGACGTGGACTGCCAATCTGACCGCAGCCCATAAATGAGGCGCCGCCGGTCTTCGCAGCGTCACAGCCTCCTGTTTTCTGAAGTCTCAGGGCCAAACAGACTTCATCTCTGCAAAGAAGTCCTTGTGCGGTGAAAATCGACGCACAGCCTGCAGGAATCGACACACAGCTTGCCCTGCTGTGAGAAAATCACCACAACGCCGAACCGGAATGATGCAGCCCGGCTCCCCAAGTGGAGATTGATGCAGCACCAGCATTGCGACCGTAACTTTGACGCACGGCACACTGGATCAACGCATAGCTGAGCCGGAATGATGTAGCCCGACTTCCTGCGAGAGGAATTGACACAGTACCTGCCATGCAACAGAAATTTCCACTCATCGCCCACCGAATCGACAAAGCTCCTGTGACTTCACCCTGCACACCCAGGATTTCTCCGTATCGTCCCCGGGGCATCCAAATACCCCGCAACCCAGAGAGGATCCAAGTCTGCGTGCCCGAAATCGACACAAAGCCCCTGTTGCATGAAAAAGCATCTACACATCGTCTGTGTGCACCCGGAGAAACTGACTCACACCTCCCCTTTTTCCACGCATCTCCTCCTCTGCGGTCCCGTGCAAGTAATGTAGACGCAAACCAGGAACTTCGTGCTTACAAGAGACACCTGTTGCTTTTTCAGAACTAAAGACTCTAGTTATTATTACAAAAGTGATATTTGAACTTATACTTATCAAACCTTGATCGTTTTGACCTTATTCTACTCAGATAAATATTCTATATTTTTCTGAACCTTTGTGATGTATTTTTGTGGTGTTTATACTGTGTTTGTGCATCATGTTTTGCACAACTACTTTACACATTGCCTTATAAGTTAAGCCTCATTGCTCTGTGCCAAGCTACCACAGGGTGGGCACAGGATAATTTGGATTGTGTGTGACTTTCCCTGACTAGAGAGAGGGTCCTTGCTTGGACAGGGGGTAACCTGACTGCCAACCAAAGACCCCATTTGTAACACCTACTGCTTGCTGTGACATGTGGTATAGGAGTGCCTGCCACTTTGCTACTTGCTGTGCTGTGTTGGCCTGCTTCCTACTACTTCTTGCCTGCAGTGAGAAGGACTGGACCTGTTCTCTACATCCTTGAACCCAAGATTCCTCAAGGGCTTGTTGACTTAGCACCTGTTTTTACAGTCCCAGGGACATTGAAGACTCCCTTGTACGGCTGGACTTTGCCACCTGTGAGTTCTACCCTTGCCTGTGGTGCCCCACTCCAGTTCTGGGCCTCAGAAGTGGGTTCTGCAGCTGATTTCTGCAATAACCAACACTTCGCCTTGAGTGCAGGAGATATTCTGACATATCGCTCCCTCAGCGCTGATGCAGAGGTTGCTTGATGGCAGCGGATTTACAGTCTGTGCAGCTCGATGAAGACCCCCTCAACAATTACGTATCGCATTCACTTCAGTGGAGCCCGATTGCGTGGAAAATACTGATACATTGTGCCATCAGCATCAACGCTTTGCTCCATGAAAGGTACTGTTTCAGCAGGCCCGGTATGGGTTCTGTAGCCGGCCTACCCTCCATCATGGTCGGCCGGGATTTTGGATAAGCATTGGTCCCTCGCAACCTCAAGTAACCTTTTGACCACTAGTGACTTCTAAGCACTGTTTTAACATTTAATCTTTAAAAAATCATATCTCAACTTCTGCTTATTGAATTTTTGTCATTTTGGTCTTGTTTTACTCATATAAATAGTCAGTTTTTAAGAAAATGTAGTCTTTTTGTGGTGTCTTTCACTGTGTTACTGTACTTTAGGTGTTGCACAAACACTTGCACATTGCCTCTTAAGTTAAGCCTGACTCCTCTGTCACTAGCAGAGGGTGAGCACAGGTCAATTTAGGTTGTGTATCTAACTTAACCTGACTAGGATTGTGGTCCCTACTTGGACATGGTCCATACCTCTACCAGAGACCTTGGAAGAAAAATTGATGGTGTAATGAGTTAAGTACTTCCTGCTGTCATCTAATGTGACCTGCAGGTTACGGGTACAAATGTCACCAAGAATGACTCAGACTTTCAACATTATTAGGTATGTACACTGAGGAGCAACACATTGGTTTGTTAATTACAGCAAAATTGTTGTAACAGAAGCTATCTACAAATAATTAATAATAATTTAACTGACAGTGAAATGTGAACATGATCCAATTAAGCATAGCATAACCGTACTGCAGAGTGAAATTTGCAGTGCATGCAAATATATGCATTCATGATAATTTTAGAAAAACTGCAACTTACCTTAAACTTTATGAAAAATATTTCATGAAAAAAAAAAGTTTTGAGTTTTACGTTGGTGAAAGAAGGACATATACTGCTTCCAAAGAGAGCTGTCATCCTACCATCATGTACAAGGTGGAGGCAGAATTTGGTATATAACCAGACTGATGGTGATTCTCCTACCACTGACACCACTAGGAGTCTGACAGAGGCCATCCAAGTAATGAACTGTAGCAGTATTTGCCGATCCATTTATGCATAGCCTGGTGAGTCAGGGTGGTGTTGGGTTGGTAGTGTAGCCACCATCTAAGAGCTGGCTGTAGTTCCCACCATCCCCTTCCCAGGGCCCATGGGACTCCAGTAGCTCATTGTGTATTCCCCGTGCTCTAGGCAGGGAGTGATGACATCCGTTACCCAAAGACACAATTGTAATCCTTATTACATTTGACTTCAGTGTGGCAGATGATTCTTTCTGTAAGAATTATGTTTTACAATTTATGTTTAAGGACGGGTATAGGGGCGGTTCATTGGTCATAAGCAAGATGTTCCATATGCTTACCACAAAGAGAGAGTGGGGCAGAGAAGTGGACAAATAATAGGAAATTCAATTGAAAGGTGTAGATTTTAAATTGTTGGGAAGTTTGAGAAATGTATATATGCCTCTCTAATGGACAGACCAAAAAAAACACGAAACTGTCATAGCTTGAAGATGGCAAAGATTGGGATGCATTTAGGTTAAGGGAGTTAACGGCCTGACAGATGGTAATACTTAAAGGTCACTCTGCTTAGGTAGTTAAGCTTGACAAGGTTCAGGCAGTGATGGACAAAACAATCACATGTGAGCATCAACACTAAAAAGGATTAGCAGAAGGTAAATGAAGAAATAATTTAAAAACATGTAAATGGTATAGGGAAATATTGGACCTGGCTCACTATGCAGAGTCACTCACCAAACCTTATGGCTTTACTCTCCAGATTTTGCAGAATTATTTTTGGCTGTCTTAAGACTCTGTGCACTTAACACTGCCAACCAGTACTAAAGTGCTTGTGCTCTCTCCTTAAAACATGGTAAGATTGACTTATCCCCAATTGGCATATTGTTAGACCTGACATGCTGAGGTAGTGGTTCCCCCAACATTGTTTTTGTTTTTTCTAGGAGGTTTAGCTGATTCTCTTTGAATGGCCTAGGGGCCCTGAGCACTTTCCCACTGTAAAGGTACAGGGTGAAAGTGCACATGCCTATCCTACATCCACTAGGACGTGGTGCTAGCTAATATATGTACACTTGTGAAATGGTGGTTTTACATATACGGAGCCTGGCACAACTTTCTAGTATGTGCACACTTGCACATTGGTGTTTTCAAATATACTGAGCCTGTCACAGCAGGCCTGTATGGGCATACTTGCACCTTTTTGGTGAGTCTAAACTTGTATCCAGCCTTCTCCTGCAGGCTTGTGCATATACCAGGGCACATGTACCCAGGGACAGCCAAAAAGCTATGTGTGTTCTCACTGGCCATGAGAACTGCTCTCCCCATAGGTTAACATTGGGGAAAGTTTATAATTTATCCTGGATGCAATAGTGGATTTCAGTGGAGCAGCCTTACCATGTTTACTATCAACGGGTTCACAAAGACAAACTCTTTCTCATTGTAAAGGTAGTTTTGTCAATGATACCCTAGAAATTCCACTTCTAGAAAGTAGACTTTTCTATGTTCTAAAATCTCTTTGTGTGGGTTTTTTATTTCAGCTTCATTCAGCTGGAAGCGGGGAAAAGCAAATCTGTGCAATCCCCAGCCGATAGCTATAAAACTTATGCAACTGAAACAACGGACCTCTGCCATTTGAGTGCCTGGCTGGATAGAATGCAAGGAGATGTTCTGACACTTGCCTCTCGGAGCCAGGTCTTGGTCCCACTAGAGATAAAGGTCGGCATTCCACAGCCCCATGGCAGACAGGACTGAAATTTAGGGTAGACATCTGTGGTTCAAAGGGGATAACTTTGAACCACCCCCAACTTCAAAGACACACTTGAGTATAACTATGAATACCACACTTCAGCAACTTAGAGATACACTATCAGGGACACGGGACGGGTACTGCTGGACTGCATGGTGCACACAGCCAGAGGAATCTAAGTAGTTACTGTCCTTCAAAGGGATCCACACATCATTCCTGCATCATGGCTGGCCTGGGCAGGTTACCTGCTGCTGTGTGGCACTCTGAAGTGTGCGCTCTAGGGCTTGTTGGCTTGCCCATTGCTCTATCTGGAGGTCTCAGGGACACCAAAGACCTCCTGTAAGGGATCTACACCATCTGCTGGTGTCTTCTGGAGAGTAGTGCCCTCCTCCGCACCTACATCATCCTCTGGACTCCACCTGGTTGCAGAGGTGTGAGCAGAGAATAAGTATTGCACCTGGAGACCAGAATTGCCTCTTACAGAGCCTTCTATGTACGACCCGCACTTACAGAACGTAGCCCTCCATCGTAGGGCCACTGCACACCTAGACATCTTGTTTGTTGTGAGCAGGTTCACTGGTTGTGGGACCCCACGTGGCCTGCTTTTTTCGAGTGCATCGCATTTCTCCTGTGTGATACCCGACTGCAAGCTCATTGTATACGGTGCCCGACTCATAGGTTGCAACCCTTAGAGGTGAGGGTGCATCCGGACCGGTGCCGCATTCTACCTTGTGTGGCACCATTCAAATTTACTCTTTGTGGGTGACCGGATTGTCTGGTGTGACTCAAGTCACCGAGCACCAGAGGTTTGCCTCATTCCTGGGAGGTATGAAATTTGCATCTTTGTGTGTGACCGAATTGTTTGGTGTGATTCAAGTCATTGTGTACCAGATGTTGTGCCTTATTCCTGGGAGGTACGGGAGTGGAGTTCTTTGTGTGTGACTCGATTGTCTGGTGCGACTCAAGTTATCGCATACCAGAATTGTTCCTCATTCCAGGGAGGTACAGCATTGGAGTTCTCTGCGTGATTGTCCGAAATTTCTGGTGTGCCACAAGTCATCGCACACCAGACTTGTGCCTCATTCCAGGGAGGTACTATGTTGAAAACCTGTTTCATGTGTGATTTAACAGCCTGGGGTGACTCAAGTCATTGCACCCCAGACGTTGTGCCTCATTCTTGGAAGGCACTGCATTGAGCACTTTACGCGTGGGGTCGGCATCGTCTGGTGTGACTCAAGTGATCAAACCTCAGATGTTGTGCCTCCTACCCAGGTGGTGCAGACCTGTTAACTCTTCGTGTACAACCAGAGTTGTCGGGTTGGCTCAAGTCATCAAGCTCTGACGTGCGCCTCCTTCCTTGGAGGTACGGAATTGGTAACTATTGGGGTTTTGGAGTGCCTGGCTGAGCACTGCTGTGACCAGCGTGGGGCTCCAGTGACCCTCCCCCCATGCTTTGCAGACCTCTGAGTAAACCTCCTGGTTGGTGCCCAAACCTCCATGTGTTAACTCCTGATCAGCTGTTATCTCTTTCTTCCCCCACCTTGTCCCCTGGATCCTGATAAGTGTGACTTCGGCCGCTAGAGGCCTAGAATCCAGGGAAAAGGTTGCTTTCATCTTCAGCTGTTGGAGGCGTGGCTCGCAGGAATTGCTTGGTGGGTGGGGGGCAGTTTGGGGCCTCAGGTGTCTGCGAGCACAGAGACAGTAATCAGCCGGATATCAGTGCACTGCATTAGGGTGCTAGGAGCGTGTGTGTGCAAGTGTGTGTGTATGAGCTGCCTGATATACGTGGCACTGCTTAGCAGTGCAGAGTGAATGTCAGGGAGTGTGTGCGGGTGATCGTTGCTAACGTTGTGAACCGGGGTGTACCCTGCCACAGTGTGTTATTGAATTAGGACAATCTCTAGGGTGGGTCTTGTGCTGACAATGTTTGGCACCGCATGAGGGTGTTTGAAGGGAAAGTTTGGAGGGAAAGTGTTATTTTTCTCATATGTACATACTGGTTATGTCATTTATCACAGTTGGGCCTAGCATTTATTATGCCCACATTTACATAATGATGGTGCTGCATTAATAGTGTATATGTTGAATACACATTTTGTTTACATATACCTTGTGTGAAGTCTCTTTTGTGACGCTCAGTGCGCATGTTGTATGGAACTGCTGTTCAATTGCTTTACACATTGCCTCTATGATAAGCCTGACAGGTCTGTCCCAAGCTACTCATGGGTGAGCGCAGGTTATATAGTAAGTGTAATACGCCCACTCCTGAATCTAGTGACAGGTTCTGCCTGGCTGGGGCCCGTCTCAGCCAACGAGAACGCGCCTCTTCCAATACATATTTAATTTACTTCTAAGTACCTAATAAAGTAGCACTACATATGCCCATTGTTGGACTTTTTTGCTTATGCAGGGTCATCCCCAATCTTTTTACCTGCTGCCTCCTATTTTTTCTGACCTGATGCTGTTGGTTTTTTAACTCTGAGCACTCTACCACTGCTAACCAGTGCTCTCTGTGTAAATTGTATTGTTGATTGGTTTATCCATGATTGGCATATTTGATTTACTAGTAAGTCCCTAGTAAAGTGCTCTGGAGGTGCCAGGGCCAGTAAATCAAATGTTACTAGTGGGCCTGTAGCACTGGTTGTGCCACCCACATAAGTAGCTCTGTAATCATGTCTCAGACCTGCCACTGCAGTGTCTGTGTGTGCAGTTTTAACTGTAAATTCGACTTGGCAAGTGTACCGACTTGCCAGAATTAAACCTTCTCTTTTCTTACATCTAAGGCACCCCTAAGATAGGCCCTAGATAGCCCCAAGGGCAGGGTGCAGTGTATGGTTAAGGTAAGACATATAGGGGGTCATTCTGACCCCGGCGGTCTCAGACCGCCGGGGCCAGGGTCGGCGGGAGCACCGCCGACAGACCGGCGGTGCCCCGCAGGGCATTCTGACCGCGGCGGTTCGGCCGCGGTCAGACAAGGAAAACCGGCGGTCTCCCACCGGTTTTCCGCTGCCCTACAGAATCCTCCATGGCTGCGGAGCGCGCTCCGCAGCCATGGGGATTCTGACACCCCCCTCCCGCCATCCTGTTCCTGGCGGGTCTCCCGCCAGGAACAGGATGGCGGTAGGGGGTGCCGTGGGGCCCCTGGGGGCCCCTGCAGTGCCCATGCCCATGGCATGGGCACTGCAGGGGCCCCCGTAAGAGGGCCCCACAAAGTATTTCAGTGTCTGCTATGCAGACACTGAAATATGCGACGGGTGGCACTGCACCCGTCGCACCTTTCCACTACGCCGGCTCAATTCTGAGCCGGCGTCCTCGTGGGAAGGTTGATTTGCCCTGGGCTGGCGGGCGGCCTTTTGGCGGCCGCCCGCCAGCCCAGGGCAAATCCCAAAATACCCTCAGCGGTCTTTAGACCGCGGAGCGGTATTTTGGTGGGGGAACTTCGGCGGGCGGTGGATGTTAGAATCACCCCCATAGTAATGTGTTTTATATGTCCTGACAGTGAAATATTGCTAAATTCGTTTTTCACCGTCATGTCCCTCTCATAGGTTAACTTGGGGCTACCTTTAAATCTGATTAAAGCATAGATTCCCTTTGGGAGTGGATGGACATGTGGAGTTTGGGGTCTCTGAGCTCACAATTTAAAAATACCTCTTTTAGTAAAGTTGATGTTGAGATTGTGTGTTTGAAAATGCCACTTTTAGAAAGTGAGCATTTTCTTGCTTATACCATTTCTGTGACTCTGCCTGTTTGTGGATTCCCTGTCTGGGTCAGTTTGACAGTTGGGCACAAAGGGACCTGGGGTGTAGTCTGCATTTCCTGATGAGCCATCTGTGCTAGGAGGGAGGGGAGGAGTGGTCACTTACACCGGAAAGGGCTGTGCCTGTCCTCACACAATGCAGTCTCCGACCCCCTGGATTAGTATCTGGGGCCTGGCCTGGGCAAGGCAGGACTTCACATTCCAAAGAGACTTTACTTTGAAGTAGGCCTTCTTCAAAGGAGAAATTGGGGATAAAAAGGGCACCCAAAACCACAGACTTTAGATTACTTCTGGACATCAAGAGGAACCTCTTCCTGGAGAAGAGCTGAAGAGCTGAGGAGAAGTGCTGCCCTGCCTGTGACTGTGCTATGTGGAGCTATCCTGCAGTTGCTGCTTCTGCCAGAGTAAGAGGGCAAAGACTGGACTTTGTGTGCCTTCCATCTTGTGAAGAAATCTCCAAGGGCTTGATTTAGAGCTTGCCTGCTGTTGTTTGAAGTCTCAGGGACAGCAAAGACTTCTCTCTGCCAGCACCTGGAGTCTCTGGAGAGACTCCTGCTCTGACAAGTGGTGCCCTATCCAGTCCCTGGGCCCTTGAAAGGAAAGCTGGTGGAAATCCAAGGAAATCGACTTCGGACGACTTCGGACTGACGCCGCTGCTGAATCCGGTGACGTCACCTGCAACCAACTCTGTGATCTTCGCTGGAACGCAACGACCTTCGCAGGCCCGACGCCGCTGCAGCCTCGCTGAAGTCTGCGACTCCGTGGAAGTCGCTGCACCACGTCGTAACCAACGCCGCTCGAAGTGTGCGGATTCAACGTTTCGTAGAGACGCCACGATCCCCGACTTCAGTCATCGACTTGTTTTCACTCTTCACCAAAGGTACTGTACTTGGGGGTCTACGCGACTCCGTGTCCGGCGCCGCTGGTGTCGGCTTGTTGGGAACTACTCCGTCACGACGCCGTGTCAACACCTCATTGAAGCATTTTGTGTTTCTAAGTGCTATTTTTGAGTTTAATCTTTAAAAATGTATAACTTGACTTGTGTATGTCGGATAATTGTCGTTTTGGTCTTGTTTTGTTTTGATAAATATTTCCTGTTTTTTTAAATTGGTATTGTGTCATTTTGTAGCGTTTTCATTAAGTTACTGTGTGCGTTGGTACAAATACTTTAACCTAGCACCAATGTTCCCTCTAATTATTTTTCTCTGTGGGCAGCAAAAAATGTTTGTGTGCACCATTTTCTAAGCTGCGTGCAGTATCAAGTGTCAGGTGGCCCACAATAAGAGTCATTATTTGTTTTTTGGAGCAGGATATCCATTGAAGATTAAAAAAAGCTATGAGCAACATCCAATACATTCTCTGTAAATGCAGTAAAAAATAAGTAGCACCTGAATGGATTCGCCCTCAAGATCAGTGTCATTCAGCATGTATCTTCTATTTTGCCTATTTTTCAATGTTCAGCTCTGGCATCTCCTCAATCTCAGTAAATGTTCTAAACATTAGGCAGTGATCCTTAATTCCAGCTTGCAAATGTAGCAGATAATGTAGTCCACATTACTTCGTGCCTAGCTCACATGTTTGATAGTGAGAGGAGCGTAATCCAACTCATTTTCCTTTGCCTGGCCAGGAGGCCTACATTGACTTCTTTAACATAAAAAGGGACCTTTAAAGGTACCCTAGGAACTTTGACTTCTTGCTCCCCTCTGCACCACGAATCAATGCAGTGGATAAGTTTATCAAAATGCACCTCTCACCCCTCCAGAAAATCCTCCCACTACTCCATCTTGTACTGAGTGGAGCTCAAGAAAGCCCCAGCCTTGGCATTCCTCCACTACTATTAGGACAACTGGAATTTCATGATTCAGTTGCATTTGTTACATAATTATGTTTACAACACTCTAGCGTCCTGATTTCGTTAATAGACTGTGTTAAAGGGATAGAATGTCTTTTTAGAATAATAACTGGATAAATGGAGATGGGGACACGAGCTGCTTACTGTCTGCTACTTGTAAAGAATCAAAAATCAGGATCTGAAATTTTAGCCAAATGGTTTAGTCTTTCTGCATACATGTCACACACTGTTGCCACATAATTCACCTTCTGCTTTATAATTTTTAGATGGGAGGAGAAAAAACATTAGTTTCGAGCTCATACAAATCAAAGGTAGCTAAACCAGCTTGACCGCAGCATCCTTATCTGCGCAAAAGCGTTATAAATGAATAGGCTCCAGAGTTTACATAAATCAGGCTTTCTGACTATGCATGAAAGGTGAAGTTCAAAGTCACCTGTACAATTGCTACTGAGACATGGGCCTACAATACCCCTGCAGATTGGCCTTCCATTGCATTCCAAGCAGGAACTGACTCTTGTCTTCTGCACATCTAATCCATACACAAGCCTTCAGAAGACTAAAAACACTGTCAGCTACTTAGGTATGCAGAGGCCAAAACTCTGGAAACCCTAGAACTCACATCTGAGAAATAAATCAAACCACATACTGTTCAGGAATCATCTAAAATTACTTTTGTGCAAGAATTCGCTCCAGTAGAAAGGATGACCTCGCAAGGGGATAAGGTCAAAATACGGTAGACTTGTTGACATTTGTGCGCGCTTACACATGCATGTGCAGCAGAGGCTACAATAGGGCGTGATAGTTGAGAAGCTAGATACGCACCTTCAGTTGAACTGGCGCATTGTAGTAATGCAAGCTGGTCCGGAGTTGCTGCAGATTTAAAGGTAGGCACAGAAAGATATTTCTGTACATACATTTCTAAGATGCCAGGTTTCCATTAAATCATTACACTAACAGTCATTTCAGACTTTTATTATTAGGATCAATCTTTTTTTCTTAAACAGAAAAAATGCATTTCGGGCAGGAGTGCTACTTTTTAGTGGTCTTATTACAGTCTAATATTACTAGACTCAACTCTTTAACCACCAGCTAAGTGATTTAGAAGCTTTGCAGTAGGTCTTTATTACAGAATACTGCCCTGTGAGGCTGCAAGCTGTAGGAGGAACAAATCAATATTGAGAGGATGCTGTACTCTTTCCTGTCACTGGAGGTTACATTTGCAGCTCCTGTTTCAGCATTTCATTCAGTGCAGGAGTAAAGCCCCCACATTGACTTTATAGTGCCAAACCAAGTTAAAACAAGGGAAATATGGTATAGTGTATAGCAAGACAGCACTATTACCGACAAGAATATGCTTTGAGTTATTTCTGTATTATAGCTCTCAGTTGGAGCAGAGCTGCTCTGCTTAGTGAGCTCTGGCGTCTGTCCTTCATGGGAAGCTAAAACGTTGAGTGCATTTACATCTGGTCAGTGCATATGTATGTGAACAGCAAGGCCAATGACTTTTAACAACGACAAAAGAAGTGGCAGACCAGTTACCAAACAAGCTGCGGGTTTAAAAATTGTAATGGTTTTACTATGAAATCATTTTAAATGCAGAGACTATCTGTGAAGACACGTGCACCAGTAAGAAATGAAAACTTTTGTGCGTCAGTCCCTGGAATACTACTGTAAACTTGCAAAGGGCTATGCAAGGATGCCATATGCCTTGGTACAGACAAGAAAACGCCCCCCACGCCACCACTCCAGGTTGGGGATTGAAATACAACAATCTGGGTTCAGTGGATCTCTGGGCCCTCGTGTCCAGTGCCTCTACAGCTGCCTCGTCATTGATAGCTACACCCCGAGGGCTGCAAGCACATAGACATCTGCACCCCACCGTTTTTACATTTTTGGCTCAACAAATCTGTGTAACTTGCAATCCGGTCTATCAGAACATGAAGGGAAACTCTTTTCTTTGGCGTGTGTTTTGTCTGTGAAGCTTAAAATAGTAGGTGTGTCAGTTGTATACTTTTGACTTTTTATATGCCTGTGCGCTCGGTACAATTTACTGTGCTGCATTAGGTGGGAAGCCGGGCGGGTGCGCAAGCGCTCAGGCTAGAGGGAACATAGCCTAGCACTCTGAAGTTAAGCCTACTGCTCTGCCAAGCTACCAAGGGGGTAAGCAGGGGTTAGCTGAGGGTGATTCTCTTTTACCCTGACTAGAGTGAGGGTCCTAGCTTGAACAGGGGGTAACCTGACTGTTAACCAAAGACCCCATTTCTAACACCATGACCTATAAATTAAATGCTACTAGTGGGCCTGACCACTGATTTTGCCACCCACTTAAGTATCCCATTGTCACAGGCCTGCCACTGTAGCCTGTGTGTGCAGTTTTTAACTGCCATTTCGACCTGGCAACATAAACCTATAAGTCACCCCTAGGGTATGCCCTGGACTGCCCATGGGCAGGGAGCATTGTAATTAAAAGGTAGGTAATGTACTTTTAAGTTTTACATGTCCTGGTAGTGAAAAAGTACTGCAAGGCTTCCCTCTCCATAGACTAAAATTGGAATTACCTTGTTACATCCAATAACCTATAATTTTCAAATGGAACCAGTTCCAGTTCATGGTTGGAGTCTTTGCAATTGTAATGAGAAGTCCTAACTTACGGTGAAGTCAGATTTTAAATTACAATTTAACAGTGCTCCATCGCAGTTTACCTGAATTTTTTTATTTTTTGCTGATCCGGTGTGACCAAATATCCACAATCAGCACTTTGTGCCCTTTGGCGCTATTGTCACTAAGATCTTTAAAAATGACTATCTCCTGTTCTACTGATTGGATTTTTGTCATTTAGGTCTTGTTTTATTTTGTAACAATTACTCTATTTTTCTAACTCTGTTGTGTACTCCATTTGTGGTGTGTGTTCTCTGTGTTGATGTTTGAAGTGTTGAACAAATACTTTACACACTGCCCCTGAGTTAACACTGACTGCTCTGTGCCAAGCTACCTGAGGGCTGAGCACAGGTTAAATTAGAATTAGGGTATATGTGTGACTTCACCCTGGGAACAATTGTGGTTGCTGTTTGAGAAGGGATTTATCCCCACCCCCAATCCATAACCCAATTTCTCACAAGAAATAAGAGAAAAGTCCTCCAACAAAAGCAACTGTGGATGTATTGATTTTAAAATTGTGTGGGATTTTCTTCGATTCTTTGCACACCATGCAGGTTTGACCACTAGTGTCAGTGCTTTTTACCATTAAAAGGGCTGATTGGGTTGATCGGGCCATGTGCGAGTTACAAAAGAGAAAATATAAAATTACAAGAAAACCCACACTGGAAAAACCACATGGTGCAAGCTTCGAATACAGACCAAAATTCTCCAATGCAAACAAATGTGAATTAGTTTAGCCAATAGAAGCTGGTCACTGTTCTAGTTAACAGCCAGAATCAAATGTGCTTCAGCACGAGGGAAATAATGAGTACAAGAGAAAAATTGTCATAAGGACAGCTGAGGTTAAGGGTAAGAGAGAATCATAACAAATCTCTAAGCACTGAATCATAGTGTCAGAACCTCTTTCTTGGGGCAAGCAGGGACTACTGGGTTCAACTGTGGTGGTTGAAGCATTTTACTCCTGATATCCTGTGGCTCTACTTACTATGGATTCTGTGTAACTGGACCAAGTATACCTTCTGCATTTGACTCTCAGGGCTAGCATGGTCTGAGCAGTCCAAAGCTCCCATAGTGGGATGTGTAGACACAGGATTGTAAACATGGGCTCACAACTCAAAACGAACGCAGCAGCAACAATAAATCATTGTCCAGAAAAATAGTCTATTTTTCTAACTCTGTTGTGTACTCCATTTGTGGTGTGTGTTCTCTGTGTTGATGTTTGAAGTGTTGAACAAATACTTTACACACTGCCCCTGAGTTAACACTGACTGCTCTGTGCCAAGCTACCTGAGGGCTGAGCACAGGTTAAATTAGAATTAGGGTATATGTGTGACTTCACCCTGGGAACAATTGTGGTTGCTGTTTGAGAAGGGATTTATCCCCACCCCCAATCCATAACCCAATTTCTCACAAGAAATAAGAGAAAAGTCCTCCAACAAAAGCAACTGTGGATGTATTGATTTTAAAATTGTGTGGGATTTTCTTCGATTCTTTGCACACCATGCAGGTTTGACCACTAGTGTCAGTGCTTTTTACCATTAAAAGGGCTGATTGGGTTGATCGGGCCATGTGCGAGTTACAAAAGAGAAAATATAAAATTACAAGAAAACCCACACTGGAAAAACCACATGGTGCAAGCTTCGAATACAGACCAAAATTCTCCAATGCAAACAAATGTGAATTAGTTTAGCCAATAGAAGCTGGTCACTGTTCTAGTTAACAGCCAGAATCAAATGTGCTTCAGCACGAGGGAAATAATGAGTACAAGAGAAAAATTGTCATAAGGACAGCTGAGGTTAAGGGTAAGAGAGAATCATAACAAATCTCTAAGCACTGAATCATAGTGTCAGAACCTCTTTCTTGGGGCAAGCAGGGACTACTGGGTTCAACTGTGGTGGTTGAAGCATTTTACTCCTGATATCCTGTGGCTCTACTTACTATGGATTCTGTGTAACTGGACCAAGTATACCTTCTGCATTTGACTCTCAGGGCTAGCATGGTCTGAGCAGTCCAAAGCTCCCATAGTGGGATGTGTAGACACAGGATTGTAAACATGGGCTCACAACTCAAAACGAACGCAGCAGCAACAATAAATCATTGTCCAGAAAAATAGTCACTTTATGAAAAAAATAAGTATTTTCTTTTCCACAGATAACCAACACAAAGGAAAAATATGCCATTCACAAATAACTACTTAATCCCCCTGGAGGTCAGGGCTTAAAGTGTAACTGTGGTGATTCACTGTCCCACTCCGTCCTTGTGTTAGTGATAGTGGTTATTTCCTATTCACTATTGGAAACATCCAGGGTATGCCCCATTAGCTGTCTGAGTCTCAAGAGCACACTTTGACTTTAAGTTAAAATCAACCATGCGCCAGTGCCACAGCGCTACTAGCAGCAAACTTCCCCGTGGCCAACAGGCCCAAAATCAGTCTTACCCACACTGGTAGGAGTAATCAGTCTGGAATTTTGAGTGCACCCTTCCCATAGGCACTTGCAGCAGCTGAAGCAGAGTTCAGGTATGTTGGCCCATCCAGCCCAAGTGGCTACACTCAGAGGATGCAGAGTCTCACACTTGTGCTCCCGAAGCAACTGAAGGCTCTTCATCTGCAGGGCAAGTGTCCGCTTCCTCTCCCAATGGGAGTGGACTTTGATGATCCTATCTGGGTTCTTTACCTGGATGATTGTGTGCAAGTGCTTCCTGGGTGTCCTCACATCTTGGGTGGGCAATAGCAGATCAGGTCACAGTACTTGATGCCCCTGGCAACCCCCTCTGGTATACGGAGTCAAGCACTTCAGAGCACACAGGCTCCTGCCCAATCGTCATGGTGAAATCCTTCACAGTGGCCCTTCCTAGCATACCCGGTCACCATCCTCTACCACACAGGGCCACAGCCCTTACCCCACAGCAGTCTTTTCAATGGCGGCCCCTCGTGGCATACAGGCTCACTGTCGTACAAGACCACAGTCTTTACCACACAGCAGTCTTTTCTAAGGTGCACTTCCTGGAACACAGGGTCACTGATTTAGCACTACTCACGGGCTCCAGCCTGACACACAGCTAAGTTCACAGCAGCCCTTTATTGGCATATCTGGGTCTCCCACTTTCTCTTGCACATGCAGTGAACTGATCAGTGCAGAAGGCACAGGGAGGCACACATCACACAGATTCCACTCAACAGGGCTCCCCACTGGGCATTATTCCCACCAGCATTCTCCTCTTACTCTCAGGGCACACTGATCTTGAAAGGCAGGCAGGCGCTGGTGCTTCAGGCTCCAAGGCAGGTGGTCTTGGGTTCCTGGGTGATGTCCCCTCACCCAGCAGGGAGACTAGCAGGCTTTGGGCCTCAGTCCTGGGCCACAGGCAAAAGTCTTTCAGAGCTTCCCCTTCTAACACAGCCCATCTGGCTGCTTCACAATGACATTTTTGGCTTCTCAAACTCCCCTTCTTGTAATCCATCTCCAGTCACCAAATGTGAATTACAGTGTGAGATCTTGAAGTTTTATGTTGGGGTTCTGAGTTTTGAAGTGTCCACTCCACTGCTCCATCTTCCTCCTGAAAAGCAGTCTGTCACAGCAGGAGTGTCTCCAAAGCAGATAGTCCCACATCACAGGCCATGATAGTGACTGGATACCAGCCACACTGATTTGTACATCAAAAGGTTAGCCCAGGGCCTTCCAGTCCTAGTCTTTATGATTCCCTCATCAGCCCCCTCTATTTCTTATGATGTCAGTAGGCTCCTTTCTTTTCTCACTGAATCAAAGAGCACCCATTGACGTGTACATGCGAAGCTTGGTCTTTCCCACCAAGTGTATGTCTCACCCAGCTTTCAGGAATACATCAATACACAAACCTATCTTAGAGGATCACTCTAGCTCCTCTCCATGTTTCACCATCCAGGCCTGCGCCCCATAAAATGGAACCTAGGGCTCTCCATGTAGGATACCATTCACAGGCACACATACACCCAGGGCTTTTGTATACAGCATACCACGCACTGCACAGTACTCTGTCCTCCACGTACTGTACCACTCAAAGGCACACATACATCCAGCATATGCATTTATCATGGATGCACTGCACATTTCATGTATTGTGCCACTCACAGGTACACATACCCCCCAGCACATGCATTTACCCTGCATGCACTGCACAGCACTACATCCTTCAGGTACTGTAAAACTCATAAGCAAAAATACACCTAGCACACTGCTCATTACTGCATTATCCCTGTACTGTACCCTTCCCAGGTATACGTACACCCAGCACAGATACACCACTTCTGCGGTGCGCAGCACTTCACACCAATCCAATGTAGGCCAAGGGTGAGTTAAGCACACAGCAGTAGAACTTTGAAAATGAGTGAGCTTGTAGGCCTCATTCCAATAGCTAAAAAAGACCTGTTCATTTCTACCTTCTACCACTATGAGGGAAGAGCTTTGGACACCTGTCCCGGTCCAACAAGATTGAAATCTGTGAGACAGGGCTATATCATGACGTACAAGTGTGATCCGTGTTTGCCTATGACAACAAAAATCAGCATTAGGGAGACATTGGTACAGTTGGGCATTCAGGGCAGGGTTGCACATCTATTACTATGTAGAGGATGTTTCTATCTCAACAGATAGGAAAACTGGCAGTGAGTCTGCCTTCAAAGAAAGTAAGGCAAAGACCTCCAAAAATATTCTAAGTTTAAAGTCAGAGGACAAAGTAACATGGAGTTTGCTATGTAAGGAAAGGATGAAACTAACTGGGAAATATTTTTTAAAAAGCACGCTAAATACGTTTTCAGACACGGGAATCATACTGTCACTGTAGTGTGAAATAAATGATACATTTATACACCCAGTGTTAAAACAGAAAACACATCACATAGAAAATAAGAACATTGTCATGCATAAACAATAAGCAGTGAAGTTTGCGATACATTGCAAACAATGGCACATTTGAAACTACATATGCATCTTCTGTTAACCAGAGAAAGTGGCCTTGTAAAGATACAGTGTAGCACTGCAACAATGTATGTTAAAAAAGGACAATTTATTAGAAAACTCTGAAGACATAGTATAAGTCGAGCTCCACAGATGAAGAAAAGAAAAAACACATTTAACTTGCACACAGAACAACACATGCAAGTGGATTTGAGGCCTAGTTATGTCAACTTTAAAAGTTAAATACAGTACATTTATATAATTTGTAGCTCATCCATGTTAATTAAACACACTCACTTTGCAAATATAAAATGCCGGTGGTCGCTGGCTTGTAGTTACAGCGGTGGGGCTAGGGTTACAATAATAACAATTTTTAAAAATGGCACTCACCTCATGGTGTCCTCCTCTCTTCTCCTTGTCTCTCCTCAAAGCTCTAATGCGGGACCAAGGAAACTGCATTAACCAGTCCAGGTTCTGCTCTCATGCTGTTTAACAGCATGAAAGAAGCATCAAATTTGGAGGGTAGCTGCCTCTTTCAGCACTTTTAAGAGCACTGGAGGCCTCAGCTTTCTCTAACCCAGCTGTTTTAAGACAACTGGGTTAGGGAAGCAAGATAGCTGGCCAAAGGGACATGCACACTTTAAGCTAAAGCACAGAGCTCCCTGCTGCCACTCAGCAGCAATTGTCCTGCCCCCTCCTGAATTCAGTTCAGGAAGGGGTGTTCTCCTGGAGGAGCCGCCCCTGTTAATTTCTCTTCCACAATAGCAAATTGTGAGAGGAAAGCACTGCACAGATACATAGGTGGAAGGGTGATGACTAGGCAATGAAGAACAACATGTTAGTATAGTTTCGTTGTGACATTGTTTTTGCATGGAGTGGGTGTGCATGTGTGTGCAAGAACTTGTCTATATGTCAAATCTCTGGGTCGGTTTATAAGTCTGTGTGAGGGTGTGTGTGTGTATAAATATATGTAAGAGAGAAAAGGATAGCCTAGAAATTTCTCACGTAACTGCACTGGGAGACTGCTATATTGTGCCCAGTGCAGTGGAAAGACCCATTTAACTTACACAGTGCTGGGGCCTGCTGCAGAGGGCATGCACTTTGGCAATCATTACGAGTTAAGGTGTTATTTATTGCACCTGATAAATAATGATACCACAGTGAACGTTATGTATTGGGTGTAAACATTGCACCTATTACAAGTGGGTTGGGAATAACATGCATATTTTGGTGTTTGGTGTTCATATGCTTTTACCGTGGTTTTACCTGCCATATTTTCACTAAGGCTGAGGTATTTAACACATCCAATAAAGGGCCAGATCCCAGCAGTGTAGTTTGTAACATCATCCTCCGTTGGGAGGTTCCACAGGCCAATGGGACCAAACTTGTTCCCTCCAAAAGCCTCAGTGGGTGATAAACAATTAGCATTTCCTCCGAGCTGAGAGCATCCCCTCACACATTTTCTATGATCAGACAAACAAAGGGAATTAGGGATTACTTCGGGGACATGGGATAACGTCATCCTAACAAGTGAAATAATTTTTATGAGTACGCCAAAGAAGACGTCCGCTAGTGCTTGAGTTTTGCTGAATAGGTCACACAGGCCCTCTGTAATAATGACCTGGGGGAATGAGCAATAGACAACCTGCATTAAAGTCCTCAAAGACTGCAAAAACCTCAGTAAGCAGGTCTAGAACCCCTAGCATATTGGCTTAGAGATAAATCAGACTCACTTCAGGGGTTTCACTTGCTGAGAACATTCTCAATCCTGCATATTTGCATTCTGGCCACTTCATAGTGGAAGCAGGATTACATTTAATGGAGCCTTTTCTTTAAATCTGTGGTTCTTAACCGGTGGTCTCGGGGCCCCTGTGCGCTGTGAAGCCTACTCATGGGGTCCACAACTGCTTAGAAAATTAAATAATATTTACAGATTTATGACAGGAGTGTAAATAAAGAAGCAAAAAGTACTATTTACGTTTTTTAAACGTTCTGTAAATGTGAAGGAATTTAAAACTGGAGACTAAAAATTAATGTTGTATTCTCAAATTAATTTGTGGAAGCAGTGCAAGTGCATCAACCAGAATATAGTCTGGATGTTGAGTGGCCTCAATTGAATTTAGAAACCTCGAACCTTCCTATTAAAATTAATTTATTTTTATAATTGTGTGAAAATTTCTGTATTTGTTGTCTGTTGTTTTGGGGTACAAATCATCTAAAATGGTTAGGCCGGGGTCCTTGGCTTCCAGTAATGACTCAGTGGGGGTCACAGGATTCCCCTAATGATTCAGTGGGGATCCCTAAGTTCCAGTAATGATTAAGTGGGGGTCCACAGAAGTCAAAAGGTTAAGAACCACTAGTTTACATGCATAACACAGTTTGCCTTCAATTTAGTGCAGCATTAGCAATTGCATCTACTGAGCCTACCATGGAAGTAAACACATTAAAGCTCATAAGTAGGACAGATTCACGTTCATGGGGCCACATGTACGAAGCTAAACAATTGTGAGTCTGAAGTAGCGACTCAATGTGAATTGCTATTTCTGACTCGCAAATCAGAATGTAAGAAAAAATTGCAATTCCATTTTGCTATTCGGTGCCAACTTTCATTGCAATTTGTGAAATCGCAAATTATGAGTTCCTAAATTGCACATGGGTGTGTCACAGAGTCGCAAATTGCGACCGTGTCGCAATTAGTGAATGGGTGCAAAAGAAAAGAGAAAACAAACTTCCTGGTTCTGGATGATGACATCAGAACCAGGAAGTACCACCCATGGAAGTGGGAGGAGTCTAGCCAGCACATACAGCAGAGGCACACCCAGCTGAGAGGAGCAACTGCAGCCATGGAAACTCAAACTAAGGAGGCAACCACTGCAGAGAGGAAGAGAAAGCTCAAATTCTTTTGAGTTGGAGGACCTGACTGAGGAGTGCTGCCTGCACCATGAGGATCTGTTTGGCAAGGCATCAATGAGTGTCCATGACACATAAAAAAAGAAGACTTGGCTGGAGAAATAGAGCAAGATTAATGCCATAGGAGTGAGCCACCGCACCATTGAGGAGGTTTGCAAAAGATGGTACGACCTCAGGTCCAGGACCAAGGAAACGGTGGCAGAGCGTTTGAGGGATGTGCACGTAACAGGTTGAGGACCATCCACAGTACCTCCTCCTACAGCTATAGAGAGCATGGTGGAGACCACTCTGGAGCCAGAGGCTGTTGTAGGAATTGGGGACCTGGACAGTTCAGCACCTGGAACCTCCAAAAGTAAGTAGCAAATCTCACTTATTTACACCATTCAAGGCACCATGCACACAACCACAGTCCACAAAAGCATGCATCATCCAAATTTGTTCCATGCCAATATGCCAACCTGAAGGACAGTGCATTATGGGCAATGTAGTTCAGTAGTCCAACTGTTTAGGAATATTTATTTTGATATGCCACACATCAGAAAGGCACTGACAGTGTATTCCCTGTGTCCCACAGGTCTCCCTCAAGTATCCACCGATGACCCTAGTGTGGAGGTAGATTACGATGCCACCATGACAGCAGGCGAGGCAGTCAGCATATCTGCAGGGGAGTGCAGTAACCCACTGATTGTCCACCATGCACGTGAGACCACAGAATTGACAGATGTGGACAATGAGGCAGGAAACCTGACACCGGGGCCACAGATGGGTGTGAGTCGGCCACTGCGAACAGCTGGGTCTGGGCGTAGACGGCATTGTTGAACACATGAAGCAGGTGAGGAGGATGTCACACCTGAACAACTCCTTGGACTTGAGGCATCCCTACTGAGCAGTCACCACCTGCAAAACAAACAAATGCGGATGATGAACTGGAACCTGCATAGAATGCAACAGACCCTCACGCAGGGATTTGCCAATGTTGAATTTCAATTTTCCAACATGAACACCACCATGGTAAACCTCACCACCGCCATCAATGACCTGTGTAGGGAAATGGTTGCGGATCGGGCCCATGCAAGGCGCAGAGAATGCTGCACATTTGGAGCGGCTCAGTCTGTCCATTGGCCGCCTATCCACCACAACTACCTGCCTGTCAATGTGCACTGTCACGCTACTGGTGGAACTAGGCCATTTTTCTGGAGATGTGGCAAGGGGACTAGGGAGCATTACTGCTGCAATTGACCTCATACATACCTCCCATGCAACAAGAGGTATTGGTGACACCACTCAGGACAGTGAGGACATATCAAGCGTCAGCAGCATTTCTGCCTCAGATGCCCACATCCTGCATAGCAGCAGTGCCCGACAGACATCAGGGGACCAACCAGGCACAGGCCATGGTGGACATAGCAGTAGAAGGGTGTGATGTTGTCTCCCTGGGTTTAGCCTGAGGCACATGATATTAATGTGTCTGACTTTTTTTACATATTACTTCTTTACTGCTAGCTAAACGCCTACATTTCAATAATACACTCCTGACATTAAAGGAAAGGGTTTTTTTGCACAACCTGACTATGTGTGTTTTACATTTGTGAGTGCTGTACCGGTTGCCCTGTACCTGCCAAAGTCGTGATTTGCAATATGGTCCCGTCTCCGACTGCCCTCCATTGCGATGCTACCATCCCAGGGCTGTCATTGTGGTGGCTCTCGCTCCTCATCGTCCGAATCTGTGTCATCTAGGGTGAGATGTAGCCCACATCTGGTTGCTATGTTGTGTAGGATGGCACATGTTGCAACAATCTTGCATGCAGTCTCTGGGTCATACTGGAGTGCACCTCCACTTTTGTGCAGGCATTGGAAAACGTGTCTTTAACATGCCAGAGGTCCTCTCAAAGACAGTTCTAGTTCACCGATGTCCAATGTTGTAGCGCCTCTCATTTTGATTGGCAGGTGTTAGATATGGGGTGTATCCATGGCCTCAAAGCATATGCACTGTCACCTGCGGAACAAAACAGCAGATATGAGCATGGCCTCAGATGGTTATGCAGTGACACGTATTCATTACATCGGTGTGTACTACACAGTACCTAATAAATATCCCTCACCAAACTCCACTCCTTCTAGGCGTTGGTGTATCCCACTGTGCATGAATATGTATGGATCATGTGTGCTCCCTGGAAATTTTGCCACTATATCAGTTATGACATTATGGGCATCACATATCACCTGGATGTTGAGTGAGTGAGTACATTTCCTATTGCGGAACACATATTCCAGATTTGCAGGTGGACATATGGGTATATGTGTCCCGTCCACACACCCTATTACATGGGGAAAGTTTGCAATTCTATAGAAGTCCAATTTGGTGTTTTGTATTTCCTCCTCATTCCTGGGTAGGTATATGTATCTGGACATGTGTGTGAGTATGGCATCTAAGAACGGTCTAAAAAATCATGATAGGGCACTTTGGGACACCCCACCAGCAACAGCAATCACCCCCCCAGTAGCTACCTGAGACCAAGAGGTGCAGTGAGCAGAGCACTTGCACATGTGTGGGGACGGAGCAGCTGCGCAAGGTCTGGCGTTCTAGCTGAGGTTTCAGCAGTTCAATAATCTCTAAGATAACTGCGCTGCTCAGTCTGTATTTGTCATATAATTCCTCCTCAGTTTGTTGAAATATGGTCTGCCTGGTTTTGAAATAGAGACTGCCTTGTGCATTCGGTTTGTGACTCGCAAATTGCGATTTCTTAATTGCGAGTCGCAATCTTGAGTCGCAATTTTTTGCAATTCGGTAAATAGCCGCATCGCTATTTGGGACTCCGAAATGGCATTGGAACATACCATTTTGCTTTTTGCATGGTCGGAAATAGCGCTGCGACCGATTTGTGAGACGCAAAACGTACGGTCCATGGTCTTCTAAACAGGCAAAAATGCCCAGACTTTAAATTGTCTGGAATTTACCCCAAGGTGTGACAAAAACACAAAATATGTAACGGTTTATTTAATGTGATGTGTTTTTTACGGTTTCACTCGATTGCATTCACACAAACAAATACTCATTTACTTGTCAGTCTACTAATTAACTACAATTATGCAAATACAATTGTATCAAAGTTCTCATGTTGAAATTGTTGTCAGGTAACTATGATGTTGTTTAAGCCCCTAGGATATTTGGCAGAATATTAGTCGAAGTCCAATGGCTGCTATGTGTAACATGAGTCGATCAATATGTGTCACAGTTTATGCTGAATCGCGTTGCAGTTTAGAAAATTGCCATATAAACAGTTTGGGGAAAAACTGCTGAAGTGCGTGAAATAAATGAAATAATGCAATTGGAGTGGCTCTGCTGTTCAGAACTTCACATTTTGTAGAAGTATTTCTTCATAACTCGACAATAATACTAAAGCAAACACATGAAATTCTAGTCTTGCGATGGAAACTAATCCCTGTTATGGACGAAAATGATGTTTGCTTTGAATTATGGTTTCTTAGTTTTCTCCAGATTAGTTTAAAAAAGTACAGAATCGCTGAACAGAAAAGAAAATGATTCCGATTCAGAACGTGAATGGAAAAAATTAAGAAATGTGCGAAATGTAAGTCCATAAATTTCTGTTCGCAGTAAAGTTGCAATCTTCACAAAAATCGGAAAGAATTTTACCTGCAGTCCTGAAAACCTCTGCCAGCCTTACATTTCTAAGGGTAATTATGTGCTCAAAATACAGAATTTGTACCTGGTGTACAATTCCCCTTGCAGAAATGGGTTTGTAAATTACGGCTGCACATTTAAGTTCCTTCATTATAGGCTACCGATTCTTTAAAATGGCATGCAATAGGCATTGGCTTCAATCAATTATTTTCCATGTCTTTTCCCAAAGTCTTTAAAGTAACCCCCTTAATTGAAAAGTCCCACCTAAACTTTAGACTTTGCAGGTGTAATCTCAACTGGAGGTCTAAAACTGCTTTGGTGACTTTCATGTGGTTTTCTGCTTTTGTAGAGTAACATAATCTGCTCATTTTTATGATCATTTGGCTGACCCACAAATCCTGGAAGATGTTGAGGCAGTCATCCCCATGCTATTGGATTGATCAGCTACACTCAAAGCCCTTGACCTCAGGATCCCTCAGTCCAGCAACAATGCTGTGACAGGGAGGGTCGGGACTTACACTGTACTGGTAGTTTTTCTTTCTGAGTTATTGACGCTCTACAGATTGTTCAGAAGAGGAATTACCTCAGTAACCAGCAAGGAGCCTGCAAGTGAGCATAGGGATCTGATGTTTATGTGCAGCCTCTTTATCAGCTATAATGTCCCCATTGGTGCAATCCAACTGTTAGGCTGATGACATCCATGAGGTGGAAAAAATAACTTGTGGAAATTACTTGCTGTTTTCTTGCAAGTAGGTGAACATTCCCCTTTTGTAAAGTGCCTATGTAATAATGCAGCTAAACTGTAACTTTCAATGCTGGAAATAACACGTTTTGCTGAACCTTACCGGAAATTGTATAAAACGTAATCATCTTCCACAGCACCAGAAAGAGTTAATTGGACCATCGGGAAAGAGCAAATTGTACAAAATGACAGTTATTTAGAATCTGACGTGCCTCCTACAAATGTGCTCATAGCAAACCAAGGTCATTAGAAAAGGTAACTCCAAGAGCGGGTGCTTTTTAAAAACTTTTTTTAGCTAGTTTTTTAAATATCTACTTGAAAACTACATAAGCAAAATGTAGGATTTCGCGCTGCTTGTAAGGTTAACTGTATCTTTTTGTAGGCCTTATTAAACGTGTGTGCTTTTAATAAGGCTTCTGTTTCCATCATCAGTTCGGAATGTAATATCTTTGAAGAAGTTGCCTGAGCAATTAGGCGGGAAACGTTTCCCCCTCCTCTGTTCGGTTAAAGACAACTGTAATTAAACTGCAGCAGACCCTTATTCACCACTTAAAGGGTTCATTTTCCTCCCTAAAACACGGCTCTAAACGTCTATCATTTACAGGACTAGTTTATCAGTTGCCAGTAGCTTAAAGACAGTCATTTGGCTACCTGGTTTATTCAGATTCAGTGGTGTCTGAGACAACAAATGCTCAATTAAGCATGTAAAAGTGAAGCAATCAATCATGCTGAAATCAGGCCTTCAGAAAGGACAGGAAGCAAAAGATAAATGTGCAAAGGTGCTGATGGAGCAGATATGTTAATTAAGACATTTCTAATGACTTATGTGTGTTTATTAATGAGAAATATGCATAGAGAAATTAATCTTAGAAAAATAATGTGTACGTTTGAAAATGTGCCCTCGGGGAGTGGTCATCATGTGTATTAACAGACGCAAAATAATGGAAAGTGTATAAGAAAAATGCATTAATATGTCATAACGAAATGTATAACTTATGTTTTATATTAATTCATCTTCTTAAATTAGCTAGATTAAGGGCCTGGTTTCACTGGGCCTTGCTTGCTCTGAACATGGAGAATTTGAGTGTCTTGCAAAGGACTGGTAACCGGGGACTACAACCTAGAACCGCTCAGAATTCAAGCCGCTCAGCCAGAAGATTCTGCAAATGTACCAACGGACAGGAGATGATGAAGACAATTTGATACAATTATGTGTAGTGTAGGCTAAATGTACTTTCCCAGGACTTGAACAATAGAGGCACTGACTAAAGACTCATATGCAACAATTTTGTTACCTGAAGAGCCGGATGATGTTCTCATCGCAAGAAGAATCAATCAGTTTTATGGGACACAAGACATATGCAAACTCAAAGATTTGGTAAACAAACACTATAGGTTAGAGTCATAACTTCCGATAGACTGACCAATTAGCAATTAGTGGGATGGACTGGCAGACCCTAATGAAAAGTCATGACAAGGGGTGAGAACTCAGAACTGCAAGGAGAAAGTTGATGACGTCAGGAGACGCTGTTTGAGGTGATGATATTGGGCTCATACTCCGTGAGCCTGATCTGTAGCTGACTATTGATAACCTGGGGACGAAGACTGACTGGTTGCTGATCCATCATGGATAGGTAGCTATGAAAATGTAACTGATGAATTTGGGCCTTTCTTTCTAGGTACCAACTGCGCTGTTTTACAAAGATTCACTCTTAGGTAGATTTTTTCCAAATGAATGTTTTTCTCTAAATTGTTTTCGCATGAAGACTCCCATGCTAATGCTAATCTTTGTTAGGTAGGCTGTTAGGAGTGACGTGGACAGTGACAAATGACTGACGAACTTTATTGCTGAGTTACATTGTTAATGCTGATATTCATAGTTTAGGTTGTTGCTTGGTCGCATATGTTTCCTTCAAGAGAATAATGTCTTCTAACTGATGATTTAATAAATAATTGATTGAATAAACTTTGAACTAACAGATGACCAAGAATTGTAAGCCATAGGGAATAAAACTTGTTAACCTTTTTCATGAGTAGTGGTTATTTCTTATTAGTATCATCTCTATTGGGGTTTCATAAAGTGGTTATCTTGGCTATTGAGATTGATTTTTGGTTCAGTGGTTACTGCACAACTACAATACTCCATACGATCCAAAAGGTTCATCGACCTATACGCGTCCCCTTGTAAGTTTACTTACTAAGGACCGGGCGCGCTATCAGTGCCTGCCTTGAACACTGCATAAAGTGATTGAACTAAAGCTTTGTTATTGGTATCAGAGTTGGAAACGTACCTAATGACAATTTGCAGCTTGGAGACTAATATTTGAATTTTATAAAGCCTGATATGACCATAGATATGAATGTGCCCCGGTGCTGGAACGCTTTTCAGAGTGGGGTGCTGCCATCAATGTTATATCACTGAAGTCATAGGGATTGTGGAAGATCCAAGCATCATATAAAAAACAAGTGTAGCAAATGTGCCACGCTCACTCAGCAGGAGACTGGCAGGGTGTGGTATGTAGCTGGTGATGCATTTTGGAGCACTGATGCAATAGCCCACAGTCATGTATTAGCAGTACATTTTCTGTTGAAATGGCCACCAAATTTGCAGAGACATGCAGTTTTACTAATAAAACTATATTAGGCAAAAACAAATATGTGTGGAACTCTTATTTCAGTGAATATTTATCATCTGTGTTTATCATCTGTGCATCACCAAGTAAAGTGTCCTGATTTCTTTTGATCATAATAAAATCTATTACCACTACATTCAGAATTACACAAAAGTGCTTCATTTGTGATATTTGTGCTTTCCTAATTACCGAAACAAGTTGACCTAAATGTATAGTTTATTGATATTAAAATGCTTTGTGTGTTAGGAAAAAACTGACATGCTACAGCATTTTCTTTCGTTTTCCTGTGCCCCATCAGGATTGTCACCTAGATAACTTTTACAAAATCCTCTCACTTTGCAGTCAGAGAAATAAAAGCACACTCCAGTTTCCCAAATAAGAAGACATTTGTCAGAAGATATAACCTGATATTTGACTTCAGTCTTTTAATGTGCAGCAAATGTGGCAGGATGCACACAAAATGTAAAGGCATCTTTATTGCTCATTCATTGTCTGGACTCCAGCGTGATTATTTTTGGGGGTGCTGCAGCTCCCCCAGCACCTCTATCTACTTCCAGCTCCTAGGTGTCTCTTGATTGGGGCTCTGTGGAATCTGAAAGTTACAGATTTGAATCATGAAAACACTAGCTTGTTATTTTACCTTCAAGGATTGATCAGAATAAGTATCATAGAGTTGCACTGCAGAGTGTGTAATCGTTTCCCTCAATATGTATAGCGCACTGATTTAGAAAATCATTGAATTCGAGCCCAATAGAAAAGCACCCAAGAGTTTGTGCTGTATTAGTGCAAAGCTTGAGACCTAGAACTGTCCTGTTTAATAGGGAGGGCATGCATGCCATACACAAGGAATTCTTGAGTCTCAAAGGATGGGCCACCCATAGGTTGCATGTCAAAATATTAACTAAATATGGAGCTATCAAAATATCATGGCAAAAATATCAAGGATCAAACAATTAAAAAACATGAAGTGCATATAGAGAGTTATAGATGTATTCTTAACTCTACATCTATGCAACTTGAAGAGATATATCTTATTGAGGTACCCTTATGACTAGTTTAATAGAGGAAGCTATACTTATCTATATATACTCACCTTGTCAATATTTTGGGCCGCGATATTTTGGTCACACTATTATGATACTAGGGTAAAATACTCATCAATTGAGATAACTAACACAGCCTGAACAGTATCTCGTCTCTTTGGTGCCTGGGGCCAGACATGGGAGCTGTCAGGAGTGGTTTAACAGTAATTGGTGGAAGGTTAGGTATCCCCATTACATGTTCCTAAACTTCTTCAGGCATCAGGCCAGTCCCTGCTGCACGCCACCTAAGGCTGATGGACACATTGCGTGAGGCCAGTGTGTGTCCATTGGAAGAGTCAGCAGTACATATATCAGCCACTGAGCCGCATACATGCTGTAATGCGAGCTACCAGTTGCAATCCATATTCCTTTCCCTCACTATTGTAGCCCATCCAGTCAACTTTGATGTAAAGAGCATGTAACCGAACAGAAATTCACACAGAGACAGACTCTGCACAGTCACAATTAATAGGCCAATTTAAAGTACCCTTTGGGTGCTGGCATAATTGCACCAAAGAGAAATAATGTTCCAGACTGTGTTCTTGAAACTGTTAGGTTAAGCTCACCATGTCTCCTCATCCATTAAAATATATTTCTAAAAACATTTACCATTTCTGAAGCTCTCACATATTGATTTTTACTTCTGCTATTACACAAAGTAAAATGCGCTTGGCCTATTGGGCTTTTCCTAATCAATAGTTGTTGTTTCCTTCTGATGCATGATACCATATCTCAGAGACAGCAAGTGCCTGCTAGCCTTTGGTCCTCATGCTTTGCTGAGTAATGTATCACAGAACATGCTCATACTTTACCATTATTAAGCTGTTGTCTACAAATAGTACTTCTCTTCTCTTTTTACTGACACATTCTTTTGTAACAGATTTAATTGCATTTTTGTGCTTGCCTACATTTTATAATGCACATAACTGTGGTCCTGAGGAGCCATGGTGGGAGATATGGGCAGCAAGGCCCTTGTAGTATTGTGTGTATGTCTCTATACACCGTGTTGTATCATGCTTTGTGTGTATTCATTCAGTGCTGTTTCAGATTCTGTTCATTTCAAGGTGTAATTTTGTTCCCTGGAGGGAAACTAAGGCCCAACGTCCTTGTTCTCTCTCTCTCTCGTTCTCTCTCCCTTTCTCTAGCTCTCACTCCCTCTCTCTCTTTCTCGCTCACCTTTCCACAATTGCGTCTTTTATCAGTCCAGACTCTGATGCCGTCTCCTTCCATTCACTCTAACCCTTCTAAAACTGAAATCTTCTTTTTTCCTGCCTGCCTTCATCAAGCCTTCCTCTTTTCTGTCTGTCCCATTTCCCCCAACAGTTCTTGCTCTCTCAACTTCTACCCAGTGCTTAATTTGTAAATACAAAGGTGCCGGTGCCCAAAGATCGCCTCTTAAACATGCGGCTGTTGTAATTAAATGTGTGAACATGGAATATTAAGACAGCGTAATCCTGACATCTCGGGCCTCTTCAATCCATATAAAGCCACTCGCTGCCCCTTCAGCTCACTCTTGAAGCTTTTTACTTTCTCCCTTTGTGACGCTTTTTCGTTTTTCCCTTCATCCGTCTTTCTTATATGTGTCTTTTGTTCGCAGCAAATGCTTGAGGCATAAGAATAAGCCCCGGCCCTCAAAAATAAGTGCCGGTGCTCAGCACCGGAAACAACAAGCACAAATTAAGCACTGCTTCTACCCCTAATCCGAACGTATTTGAAAATGTTATCTTTTAACTTCCGCAAAATTCGTTCTTTTTGATCTACTGTGGAACATAAGCCTTTATTCTTTCTTTCGTCTTCTCTGTGTTGGGTTATTTTTCTCTTCTTTTCCTGTTTCACCTGCTGGCTCTTTTAATCTTCGTTTCTAGCTCCTTCCCACGGCACATATTTCTGTGTTACTGGCTGCTCACCACTGGCTAGCATTCCAGACGTATCTTGTTTGGTGTTTCTCTGTATCACTTATAAATGTACCCATGAATGAAACATCGTAACCCAATCTGTCTTCACGAGGTAGGGTGTATGCTCCTGTTTGTAATCTGCACCCTTCCTCTCACTTCATATCTTCTCTCCCCATTCAAAATGAGAATCTGGTCTTTTTTTCTCTTTTAGCCCCTAAACATTAGCATCCTCTTCTTCTCTGTCCCATTTACTCTCATACTACATTGGTTGATATTAAAGAATATCTCTGACCCTTTCACCTTTGCTCCTCAGACACGATAGTTAAATCGTATTTATGCTGTACTTTTGATTTTTATCTAATCAATGTTTTTGAAGTAACTATAATAAAATAAAGGCGAATAGATGTCCCATATGGTTTTTTATACATGAGGGCCTAAATAAGCTAAAGGTATGAGCATTCAAGAAGGGATGAGTGATTGCTTTTCTAAAACAATGTTTCATTATGATGTACAAGCCCCGTTCAAGAGATCACTATCAGTTAATTGTGTGCTGATTTTCTTCTCCCCTCTTGCTGTTCTCCAAACTCCACTCCTACTTTAAATTTGTCTGAGAAGATACTGCAGACTGACACCAAGGTGAGACAGAGAGAGGGAAGGCCTCCTGCCGACACCTGTAACCATGGGTAGGATGTTTTGAGTGTTAAATGACAAACACCATTTGCATCAACAGCCCAATGGGGTTGTTTTTTTACCAGTTTGACACTTGCAAACTGTAGTATAGAATATTCTAGGGACCTAGAAAATGCTTTGCACCCGAAGCGTTTTGGTAATATGCACCCTGTAATTTAGAAGATATTTTATAGCCATAAATGTTGGACGTTCTGAGAAACACCAATGTGGACACACTAGAGCTCATGGGTGTCATTTAACAGTAACCAAGGTATGAGATACCACCTTGGCTTAGCCTCTGCCACCCTAGCGCTGCCCTTAGTAGCCCTGTTATTGGTTCTAAAAAACAGAAGCAGAAAGTAAATAGTGTTCAAAATTACTCTTCACTTTGCATTTTTCACTGAGGTGAAGCACATTAGGGCCTGCACAGAATCTTCATTATAGATTGCACATTTTGGTTTAGCGTCTTTTTCTGATGGTGGCGTTTTACATGGTTTTACACTCATGTGATAATGTACTAACAAGACACAGTACATGCAGCCTATTCCTTGTAAGTGTTGCTTCCATGAAATCTGTACACACTGCCCAAGGCTAGGCACAAAGAAAGCTATGCCCTTGTATCACGATTGTCCATTGGAGACAGCACAGTAGTCACAGACAACTCATCACATCAGCGCTGCACTTCAGACACAGTGCAATATGAACAATGCTTTCATAATATAAACGTCCTCTGTTCCTCATTCGGCAGAGGAGCACTTCCGCTGGGATTATCCTGGAACGCGGTGCACTGTGACCGAGCGGCACCCCTGCTGACTCTGACCTCCATACTGCAAAGGACGGTTGTCCTACATTCAGTGTTATGGAAATCTCTGTGGTCAAAGTACCTGAGTGTTTTGAGCCACAATTCAAGTCCTGAATTCCGCAGACTTTTTGAACTAAAGTGTGACCAAGTTAAACTCAGCCAGTCTGACTAGTCGATCTTCTTGTACGTTTTAAATATGTTCACTGACCTAAACCATAATAGCCTTAGGATAGTTGTCTAGTAGTTTGGCTCCTTCCGGTGTAGGTATTCTTTTGAAAGTAAATTTTGCCACGTTATTATTGCTACTTATTACTTCTAGGGTTCATGTCTGCAAGGCCAGGTAGTGATGTTTGGGTGGGGCCCTTTCTGAGGCAGCTGGGCGTGTGGGAGACGTGGTATTTGCTGTGAGGATAATGTTTACGCCCTGAGGATCAGGTTATTGAATTAAAGAATCTGTTTACTAGAAGCGAGCCAATTAGGTCTCAGGCCGGATGTTACGCGGTATGTATCCAGATCTTTGACCTTCGGAGACCTCCTGTCTCGGCAGTCCAAACTACACAAAGGGAGTGTCGAAGGGAGCACTGAACTTGCTTTGTTCTTGTGAGTGCTCAATGGAACGGTCGACTGGATTTGTAGTTGTGTTTATGGATACGTCTGGGGTCAGCTGTTCATTGGGTTCATGTTATACCTGGATTAACTGATTCTCACGTTTGTAATGATTCAGGAAATGTATGCAACAATGTGTGATTCTGGGAAAATAGCTTAATCTCCGAGTCTAAAAATGAATGTGACCTTGTGTAATATAATGATGCTTATATAAGGGCTTCGATTCCTTCGGTTTTAATTTGCGCTATATAAAACTGCAAAAAAAAAAAAACTATTTTGACACTTTTGGGGCATTGTCAATTTCTCATTTGATCACATGCTGTTTTTTTTAATATAGAACACGCACTTGTCATTCCTGGAGTGTTACTTGTTCCCAAAATGACTCAACATTTTCACATTTCTAGCGCCCTGTGCTTTTTGGAAAAATTTTTGTAATTCTTGTATTGCTGGCATCGTATAAGAAAGTAAAATAAGGAGTACATCGGTGTAAAATTTTACTTAAATGTGGTGCCGGCAATAACTAAGCACTAATCTTCTAACAGAAAATCAGTTATTTAAAATAGGAAAATCTGGATATCTCTTTGTAATTAGCATAACTCATATAGCTAGTAACAGATTTCTGCTAAAAGCTACGTTTGTTCTTGTTGACGCTGGTTCCTGCTGTCAGGCAGTTCATGGCACTGAACATACATATATATATATATATATATATATATATGTATATATATATATATTGACACAGGCAACTCAATGACGTTACTTTTCTCGCCTTGCATTCGAAAACGTTCGAAGTCGATCATGTCTGTTTTCTAATAAATAGACAACTAGCTTCCCCATCTGTTCCCTCCTAAAGGCAGCGGTAACATAACAATAGAGATGTGTTTCTTTGTGATAGCAGCTCCCTTTGGAAAGGCAATCAGTTAGATCTTGGCCTGTAATCCGCACGCTCCGGTAAGTAGCTTCTTGTCTTTGTGCATGACTCGCTAATTTCACAGTTAGTTGAAAGTTCTTCTTTGAATGCAAATCCAGGCTCCGTGCTGCAGAAGGGACCTGTTTGATAAACGAGAGAACGTCAGGAATAAAGCATGTGAAAAGACCTACCGAAGGCCTGGTAGAAATTGTGTGCATTTTTGCTCTGTTATTCTGCTCTCATTTTTCCGCTCCTATGACCCCCCGTCGCTGGATGAAAAGGCAGTGCCCCCGCGTACATGGCATGCACGCCCAAGTGCCCTCTCCGTGGTCGGCTCTATTCACAGAGCCGCCTGAGATAGGCCCAGCTTGGGTTTGTGTTTCCACAGACAACAAAGGATCTTAGGCCCCGCTTCAATCCTTCCAAATATTCTTTCTTATCTCAATGGGAGACATGCTCGCGCCTTATCACTAATGCCGGAAAGAAGTATCATTGGATAACACTGTTATTGAAAAAGATTTCTGATTTGTGATAATAAAACTCAGCTTTTATGTTGAAAGGGAACCAAGTTTTCCAGTATGCACATTCCAGCAGCCTTAATCCGATGGGTCTCCTATCAAAATCACTTACATTTGTGAATTGTATTCGTTGTCAGAGTGGTTGATTCTGCATAAATGGCATGCATGTGGGATGCTGTTATGAAAATGAATGAAATACCCACTAAGCCCTCAGAAGCCTCTGATGGCCTTCACCTAAATATGCTAAAGGTTCTCACTAAAATGTACTGGCAAGAAAACAACAATCAAAGCGGTTTGTCCAGCAATTTTGCATGGACCAGAAAGCTGATGAGCTGTGTGCCTCAGTCATGTCTCTGGCCCACAGACTAGTAGTTTCTTGGTGATGCCCAACACACTTGTTACTGGAAACTTGTCTACTTTTTCTCCTTAAATTATTTGCTATTTCTGATATATCAACCAATCCCCTCTTATTAGCACCCTCAAAGCGATAATGGAGCATTTGTGGAGGTGGTCTAATGGATCACACAAAATTATCCGAAATTGTCACAATATCATTGAACAAAACATATTTTAATTATAATGAATCATGGAGTTTTTTAGACAACTGACAAAGTGATGCTGGATTTTTAGGTGGACCGATACGAGCCATGTCACTATAGAAAGTTAATTTCTCTCTTTGTGGAACTTTCTGTTTTGTGGCCAGTTGGAACTAGACAGGGATAATAGTAAAATCCTGATGTTAACTATACAATTATGCTGACAATTTAATCAGACACATGACTATGTCAATCTGGAGATTACTTTTATTTCCGTGTTTTGTGGCCTACATACAAACTAGTTTTCTGTGACACCACTGAGGGCCTTACTTCTATATGTTTTGTGGGTAATTTTGATTTGAATAAGCAGTACATGATTTGGCTTTGCAGATCTGAAATTCAATGCAGTACAAAACCCTTTGCCATGCTTGAAAGGTGTCTTTCTTCCTGGTTGCATTGGGTTCCTCTTAGGGCATCGTGGGTTCAAGGTTCAGTTGCAATCACCTAGAAAAAACATTTGCTCGACATGGCATCCTGGGTGTGATCCCATCTTGCCTTGAGTCCTCTTGTTTTTCATGACTTTGTTTTTGCTAGCTGTGGGACTCTGCACCTGCTATCACTGCTAACCAGTGCTAAAGTACTTGTGTTCTCTTCTTTAAACATGTTAGATTGACTTCTACCCAAATAGCATATTTAATTTACTTGTAAGTTCCTAGTAAAGTGGCATTACCTGTGCCCAGGGCCTGTAAATTAAATGCTACTAGTAGGCCTGCATCATAGATTGTGCCACTCATCTTACCAGCCCTTTAAACATGTCTCAAGCTGCCATTGCAGCTTGTTTTGGTGCAGCTTTAAACTGCCATTTGCGGCTTGGCAAAAAAACCTTTTGCCTGGAACAATCCTCTCTTTTTATACACGTCCCCCCCCTAAGGTAGGGCCTGGGCAGGGAGCAGTGTATTTAAAATGTTGGACATGTACTGTTAAGTTCTACATGTCCTGGTGGTAAAAACGTCTTAAATTAGTTTTTCACTACTGTAAGGCCTACCTCTCCCACAGGATAACATTGGAATTACATTATTACTTTTTATAAGTGCAGTTTTCAAATGGTAACAGGTTGAACCTTCATGTTTGGTGTCTATGGAAATGGCATTTAAAATCCCAACTTAAGGTGAAGTCTGATTTTGAAATACAGTTTTGGCAATGTCCCTTTTAGAAAGTTGTCATTTTCTTTCTTCCCTTAGCTATGTGGTGCCTGTCTCTGGGTCACATGACTTGGTGTAGTTGATTGTTGGGCTTTGTGTATTCCTTCTGGACAGTCACACACAATCAGGAGATTAGGTGTGTCTGGATGAGATCTCACTAGGAGGATGGGAGGGAGGAGCTGGGCCAAGCCCACTTACACTTGAATTGGCTTTGTCCTGTTGCCACACAAATGGCTGCATATCCTCTGTAGTTAGTCTGGAGCCAGGCCAGGAAGGCAGGCTTGAGCACTTCAAAGGTATGCCTCTAGAAGCTTCTCCTGACTTCAAAAGCACAACTGGCATAAATACTGGACCTCAGACACCAAATATTCAGTACACTTCTGGACCTGTGGAAACTCTGCCAGGAAAAAGGACTATTGTGCCTCTACAAGGATCAGCAATCTGCTAGCCTGCCGCTCTGAAGGAACTGTTGCCCAGCTGTTCTCACCTGCTGCCCACTTTTATGAGTAAGGACTGGACCCTCAAGTCTTGAACCGGGAACCCAGAGTGACTCCAAGGGCCTGTTGCCAGTCCTCCTGATCTGAACCCTCAAAGACATAACAGGTTCCCAACAACCTTGCATCTACACTTGGACTCTGCCGTCTGTGACCAAATGGTGCCACCCAAGTCCTGGACCCTTGGCAGTAGGCTTAAGGTGCTTTGCCAGCCTCTGTGAATCCACTTGAACTAATGCACTTCCTCTGCTGTGCAATGCATCTTTGAGTAGAACCAGAGCATCTCTGCTGCTGTGTGGATTGGACCCATCGCAAAATCCTGCATCGCTGCCACAGCCCATTATGCCTTCCGAACAGCCGCTGCACAATACATCCTCGGCACAGGCTCCTACATCCCCTATTGATGGCAGCCTCAATGATGGTGCCGGACTCTGCATCCGAGACTCACAGCTCCTCTGACCCGACGCGTCACCCTGACTGAGCTATGCATCCCCGACACAGGACTTCACATCATAAGCCCTGTCCAGGGGATCCTCGATGACAATGCAGGCCCTTGCATTGCAGCCTTGCCACATATCAGAACCAACACATCACTTTGGCTATGTGAACCATCTTTAAATGCATATCCTTGCAACGCTTCATGAAACCAGGATTTAACGTACTTTGTTCAGAGGGCCTAACTGGGTCCCTGTAACCGACCTGCACTCCCAACAACGTCAGCCCTGCACTTGTGAGTTTTTTCCCAGTCCAGCACAACTAGATATCCACAGTTGGCAATTTGGCCTATGGGTGCTATTTTCACTAAAAACTTTAAAATTACATATCTCTAGTTCTACTGATTGGATTTTTAGTCGTTTTGATCGTATTTTATTTATTAAAGAAAGTTCTATTTCTCTAACTTGGTTTAGGATTCTTTGTGTTTGATGTTTTTATCTTACTACTGTCCTGACTTTGAAATTTTTCTGGAGAAAAATGAGTTCTTGACGAGTCACCGGTGGGCAAAGCTGCAAGCTGAATCCAAAGCAGGGCTCAACAACTTTGAGTTGCTGAAGAGGGGGAGTATCAGCGCAGTCGTCGATGAAGAAGGAAAAGCTCTGATTTGGGCAAAGTCTGTGCCTAGGTAGGCCTTGAAGCATCGCCAGTCTGCATCAGTCCCAGTATAGCCCTCAATTTTCAGCCTTGGAAATTTTTCTGGAACTCAGATCTCCTCCAAAAGGGCCAAACCAGCTAGTTGAGTCCAAAAAGTGATTCAACATAAATGGCTTAAGCTCAATGGCAGCCCTGATCTCATGACAATTCTCTGGGTCCCATCCATTGTAGTTTGGTCAGGAGGAGTACACTCTAACACCAGCAGATGGTCTAGGACTTGAGGGGTGCCACTTGGTGTGTTAGGATTCACTCAAAGAATGGATAGCTGCAGGGTCCAGGGCAGGTCTATTTGCAACTGTCAGCTGGTATAATCCCCATATTAAACTATTTTACATGAACCTAGAAGTTTTGTTTATTACGAAGGTACAAAATTCACACACCAAATGCATTGATGTTCAGCTTATAGTTCAATCAATAGGCTTAACGCCAAAACTGCATTAATAGTGAAACATAAGCAGGGTTATCATATGCAATAATCTTTATCATACCATCCTTGAACTTGTAGCCAAAATAAACATTTGCTCAATTACCTGAATCCAGACCCAGGATATGATAACTGCAAGCAGCAGCAAATATCCACATTTTCCTTTGATTGCCTGCTAAGCATCTAAGGTGATCATCTGTGAAAATGTCTTGTTAGGGTGAACACTATCAAATCAACTTTAACTAAGTCCTTTGTGCTATATTCTGGAGTATAACTGTGTTGGACAGCTGAACTCAGCAGTCTATTAGTATGGGTAGGACTATTTGCTGAAATCACATTTCACATTTTGACATACAAATTTAAGAGGGAAATGGCTATAATACGTGGATATTGTAGAATATCTGTCTTTTTGTTTTAGAAAATATATTGATAATGCTTACTTGTCATGTTAATAGAATATTTGAGGTTTTCATTGTATTGTAAAAAATATTAAAACAATAGGGGGTAACAACATTTTTAATTCCCTAAAGAGTTCACCTAGAATACAATTATGGCCAGTGGTTGTCATGGTACGAAGTGAACTGATCATGTTGCCTATTCCAAGGTCACTGTTTTAAGATTCATAATCAACTTGTCGGTATGTGTAGTAGGGCCTCATTATTAGATTGGCGGTCGGACGAGCTGACCGCCAAACTTGCAAGGAGGACACTGCCATCATGCCGGCAGCATCCCCCCTCATCGTATTACAATGTTCCCGCTTGTCTGTCCCACCGGACCGACCAGCGGGAACATTGTATCACAATCAAAAAAAGGACGGCTTCCTTGCTGGGCTTGGAGTCATAAGCTCATTACTGGTTCCCATGGTGTTAATATATCCCCCCCACTTTGTCAATTACTGAAGTAGTGGCCTATCCTACATGCAATCCCATTGAGACCTCCACATGATTTTAAAAATAGCACAGAATGGCAGAGACTTTGAGTCCATATGGCAGAAACATAATTCTTGGGTGCACTTTTAATTAAATTAATAGGTTTATATAGAGACTAGGAGGCATAACTAGTATCAAGTCTCAATCATTGTACTAGTGTGGACTGTACAAGGCTGTGCTCATTTTACAGTCTCAAGGAGTGGAAGTATACTAGAGGCTTTTCTCTCCAGAAGAGGTCTAGATAGAAATAGTGCACAGACAAATTCACGCTAGGGCAGGTGAGGCCTTTATGCATACCAAGTTATATTCTTTGTATTTATTTATTAAGTAGGAACAGTAGGGTCCCCACTCCACTCCTGAATTATTCAATGCAAACAGCCTTTCCTATCTATGTCTTTCTATGGTTTCAAATTGAGTAACTATTCTTTATTAACTGCACCTATGTGGAAAGGCCTAAGTGTGATAGATTTCAGGAACATAATACTTTTGTTGGTGTGTTTAGCAGAAGTTAACTCATTTTATTACAATTGTTTTTTTTTATTTTTACCCCACTTATTTTGTTCCTAAATATTTCTAAAAGAAATTCGCAAATCTCCCGACACCACTTTAAACGCAATCCTCTAGCGAACATTGTTGTAAAAAAACACCTGTGTCTGGCATTTGTACATAATGTAATTGGATTTTAAATGGGAACGTGAAAAACATATAATTTAAAATATTAAGGCCCATATTTATACTTTTTTAGCGCCACATTTGCGTTATTTTTTTATGCAAAAACAGCGCAAACGTACGAAGTACAGTAGTATTTTGTACGTTTGCGCCGATTTTGCATCAAAAACGACGCAAATGCAGTGCTAAAAAAGTATAAATACGGCCCTAAGTGCTATGCTTTGGGTGCATTAGTTTATCGTACAAAAAGTGTGCTGGAGAAGGTAAGACAGACATCTTCCTTTACTTTTAAATGCCTTGATAAGGATTCTGTGGAGAAAACGTTATTTATATATGCGGATGGGCAGTTCCAGACTAGGTGTTACCAAAGAAGCATCGCTTTCAAGGCCAGTTTGTTCTGATTCTTTACACTAAAGAATTACAATTTAAATAATTTATTTGATCTAGAAAATGATTTAACTGTCACAAGCCATTCTGAAGCTAAAATATTAAAGCAGGCTTGCAATGTTTGTGTACTGTAGTTCAATTGATTTTATTATATACACATTGTTGATTGAAAGGTAGAGAGGAGGGCTAGGTATCACAGGAATGCACTCAAAGCTAAAAGCACAAACTGTGAACAATAACAATAAACCTCCCCCAGAAGTCATTTACTTGATACATTTTTGTAAAGGGTTTGTCAGAGTCTCAAAAACTGCAATATTTATTACTTTATTGTCCATGAGCTGTGATTTTTGCTGTATGCATGCAGATGTTAGGACACTCGTTTTCTCTACTGCTAATATGGAGACCTCTGAGAAAACTCATAGCGAGTGATATGTGTTGCCTACTACAGGTGTTGAATGAATACCAGTTGTTATGTCACAAGACTTTCCCCACACATATAATACCACACATTACTCAAGAGTGTAGCGGGTGAAAAGCGTCGGTGGTGGGGGCACTTGTTATAGTTAAATAAATACAGCTCAAGCAATTGTTACTGGAGTGCAACGCTTCTTGTTTTTTGTAAATCTATCTATCTATCTATCTATCTATCTATCTATCTATCTATCTATCTATCTATCTATCTATCTATCTATCTATATCTATATATATATATATATATATATATTCACCAGTTATAATTAACTGAGCTACATGTAACTTGACCCACCGCCATGCACTGCTTATGACCTCCCATATAACATCACTCATGCTATGTTAAATGAGATAATCAATGGCAATACTGATTACATCATAGAGGCTTGGCCACCTAATGTGGCTTGGATGCCTGCTGTGAGTAAGGTCTCTGTGACGAGCTATGCACAGAGCAAAGGCTGTGTGTAGGGACCTTCCCACCTAATTGGGTTTGGGTTTGAGGAAGTAGTGGGATCTCCATAAAGAGATGTGTGAAAGCTGTACATAGTAGGAATTTGACCACCACATGGGGCTTGGGTGTTTTAAAGGAGTGGGCTCTTTGTGACGAGTTCTGCACAGTGTGTAGGCTGTTTGTAGTAAATGTTTTGGCACCTAAGGGGTCTTAGGTGTCTGGAGGTAGCGGACTGTATGTAAAAAGTTGTGTATGCGATTAAGGATGAGCATACTATTGGTTTAACAACCTGATAGGGCTGTTGATTTTCATTTGTGTAATGTCACCAATGCAACCTTTCTCTTGTAAACGGCTTGAATGAAGTACTTACTGTTCTCTTGTAAAGTGCCTAGTTACCCTTCTGGGTTTAGTCCACACTGTTTAAATTTGCGAATAAATAAAAAAATAATTACTCACTCCAAAGGTGTGGTATGATAAAACCATAAAGGAAATTCGGTAAAACTCAGAAGCCTGCAAATAGTGTGGCAAAGGAAATCGCTAAATCTTCTAGACAAGGTAAACCTTTTCAGGAAATATTACATCACATAGTGCATTAGTCCAAATAAACCTTTTAGCACCAGTGGTGAAATGAAGCCGCAAACCTGGGAAATAAGCTGATCAAAACTATAAAATATATAGCCCAGTGACCCTTTCAGCACCCTAAAATAAGTCAAATTAAAGGTGATGCACTCTACAAAATTATTGTGAGGTCACATTCAATAAATCAAAACAAACTATCATTCACTTTAGGATGCACACGTTTGTGGTCAAAATGAATACTATATATAATAATAAGGAGAGTTCATACTTGCAGAGCCTTTCATTTTACAATGTGTAGGAAGAAGATGCATTCAAATATTAAATAGTTTAAATCGTTAGATTGTAAACATTATCCATGCCCTTCTAATATTGTTCAAGAATATAGGAAGGAGGTAGTACGTGTTTTCACTAATTCTATCAATAGATCATTTAGATTAGGTGATGTTACCAACAAGCAGGTTTGTTCCACCCCTCCGATCAAGGAGACATCGCTGATCCTTATGGAGCTAACATATATTCTCGACTCTATTTGAGTGTACCATTTCACTTGAAGCAGGTAGAAATGTTAGGAACATAACGTTTTTGGAATTATCTGGAAAGGCAGAAATCATGATTTTGTTCACTCAGGGATATACTGTAGAAGCAGTCACAAATGAAAAGCAGTCTTCTAAATTAAACATCTTGTATCAAGTTGGCCTGGCAATTCAATACCCCTGATCAGGGCTCATATGATAGATAGGTGAAGGAAACTGACTGTATTTTAGGAGAAAGTAATACGCTGATTCGCAGTCTCTTTAGAGAACAGATTGAATAAAATGTGTTTTGGTAAGGCATGTTTTCCCTTAAAAGGTGTATAGTTGGCATTCTGCAGGGCTCATTACGTCTCGTCTTTTCTTCCTTATTTAATTATTTACATCTTGGTTCATGTTGCCCCTCCACAGACGCATTGAAGACCTAGCATCATATCCAAAGTTACTTTTTGCTTTCAGTGAATAAACCTTAATGTAGCTACAGCAAATCTAATTCCCATTCCAGTGTTCCACTGTGTTGCTTCTTGATAATACCAAGAAGATATGGTTTTAGAATGGAACTGTTTCCGTCATGTTATACAGGCATGTTACAGTGCTCTGAATGGCCATATGGAAATGAATATGGTATACTGACTTTGATTTTGGCCCAGGTATCCCACTAACCTAGCATGTGCACAGAGGTCTACATAGACCCCGAGATTGTGAGGTGTGTGGGACCTTTTCTATGACCTGAAGGGGCACCTCAATTCTACCCCCACATTTGCTAGATGATTACTGTCCCTGTCCTAGGTGTAGCAAATGAAGGGCTGGTAGCAAACAGTATGGTGTTTTTTGATTTATAATTGAAATGTTGTATCTATATGAATGAGAGTGTGTGAAATTGGCCTTTCTGGTGTAAAGCTCCTCTGTTATGTGAAACGCATACCCCTGCATTGGTATCCTATATGATTGCCCATTGTGTGTGCTTGTACAGTGAGGCTGTGATACAGGTGTGGTAATAGGAGTGTGTGTGTGTGAGGGAGAGAGAGTGAGAGAGAGAGGGACAGTGTGTGTGTGTGCATATGTGTGTGTGTGCATTGTTTGTGTATGCATGCGTTGCGTTCGCATACATGTATGTGTGTGTGTGCAGAAGCCAGTGAGATCCTTTTTTGGTGCTCAAAAAATTATCTTGTAAAATCAGAACTTTTAAAATCCGTTAATTTTACGGCTATCTCACTAGCTTTGATGTCTGTATTGCCATGAGATTTTCTGCCACATGCCTTGTGGAAAGCAGCCACATATGTATTTGATCCACCGCTGCTGAACATCTGTCATGACTCATTAAAAAGTGGGATTGCTCTTGTGGAGTGGAAAAAGTCCTTGTTGATGACACTTCTAAAAAAAGCTACCTTGTACCCAAAAATACTGTTAAACTATGTACTTGTTTCCCTCTTGTCTTTTGCTGGAAAATTCATGGAAAAATGTCAACCCTTTATGATCTGACTGGTTGGTTAAAATAATCTGCTTGAGACATCTTAGTTCAGGTTTTGTCCATTTACGAGCGGAGAGATGGCCATTGTAACAGTGGTATCTGACCTACAAATGCTGGCGGACCAAGGGCAGTGCATGGCCTTAGGGCTATTAGATTTGTCTTCTGCATTTGACACAGTCTCATGACATGTTACTGGACTGAAGGAGATCAGCCTAACTGGAGAGACACTTAAATGGTGTAGGTCTTAACTACAGGGAAGATCACAAGCAGTTTTCCTACCACTCCATAATTCTGAGTTTAAATATTTGAGAGACCTCAGCCACCTGACACATGCCACAACCACCTTGGGTGGGTTTCAATGTATGAATGAAACAAGGAAGAGCAGACCAGGTGTAATGAGGATTACATCTTTATCTGCTTCTTCCTGATTTTATTCATTAAATCATGAAGATGTACCACTAAAATACCCATGATTGTGGCATGACAAGCCCCATAATTTAAAATAAGAACACTAACAAATATTTTGGTGCATAAATGTCAAATTTATTTCATCATGAAGCCACATAATATAACAGAGCCTGACCCAAAGTTTCCACTGTAGTTGTTCATAGCTGCAACGGATAATGAGTGATACATGTAACTGGTGAGGCCCTCATGACTACAGTGCAAACATTAGTCAACCAGATATTGGATGCCTAAAGTTCTACTGCCCCTCTGACTGAACAACCCAGAATAAGAGGGAGTACTGCACTCTGCAAGTCATATACTATGGCAATTAGAGCCCTTACCTGGCCAGATGCCCTCTTAGCTGGTGACACCCATTCTTGGAGAAAACAAAACTAACAAAGATGTGTTTCTCAAGTTTGGAATTCAGCTGCGTTATCTAAATTGCCCAAAACAACTCCCTTAATATCAAACTCTCTGAGAGAGTCATCTTGTAATCCAAAATCTTTATGAGCTATAACTTGATCAAAAAGAAAACCAGGTAGAATCCTGGGCAAAAAGGACAGGCCTAGACAAAAAACTAATGTATTCCATGGGATACATACATATGGATCAGAGCATATCAAAAGAAACAAATGTCCAAGGCATATCAAGGAAGATATGGTTACTAGAAAAACAATCTTGTCAGTAAAGAATGTCAAAGGAATTGTTTTCAGTGGCTTTAAAGTGGCCTTTGCAGAGCATCTAGAACTAAAAGAATCCTCCACTGTGAAAGAGCCATCTTTCTGGGAAGATCTGATAACAAACCCTTCATTAACAAGGGAACCAATTAATCCTGGTCTGCCAATCAACCCATGAATTCCAAAATGGTTAGATAGCTACCCATTTTACCTTAAGTGTTGTCATTCCCAAACCCTTATAGTAAGCTTTCAGAAAAAATCCACAATCTTTGATGAGAACAGGAGAATTGAAAAGACATTTTCAGTAGTGAGTGTAAGCGCTCCTAAAACCTTCTGGACTGCTGCAAAGCTACTGCAACTCCACTGGAAATCCCACTAGTTAACAAGGCTAACTTTTCAGCCTCCAATTCAAAGACAATTCAATTTCAGCCAGGACAGCTGAATTTTTGATAATTATGGAGACCTTATCGGACTGAGAACCATAGATAATCTCCACTGAGGCCCCGAAGCTAACACTAGGAGAAAGGAATGTTTGCATGTTTAAAATGATAGGACTATCAATGCCTTGGTTTCCCCACCAGATCTTCCACACATTTTGGGAAATAAGGAGGAAATTGGAAAATGCATAAAGAAACTCTTTGGACCAGTTCGCTACTACTGTTTTCATCCCCTCAACCAAAGGATCCCGAAGCAAGGCAAAAAAAGTCAGAACACCTCTGTTTGATCAGTCTGCAAAGAAATCTATCATTTGGGGGAGTGAAATGGCTGCAAATCATCTAAAACACCACTGGATAGAACAACAGCCCTGGATATAAAAAAAAAAATCCTGCTGAAGTGATTGGCTGACATTGTTGACTACTTTTGCATGCTCTTCAACAATAGACCTTTGAACCACACCAGAATCTGGGAATCCAGAGTGGCCATGCCTGTTGAGATAGTCCTTGGCTACTGTGTTGTCTATCCTGAGTCCAACCATTCCCCCATTGATGTAAGGAGCAAATGCCAACAGCCCCATTCTGACCACCTTAAATTCCATCCAGTAGGATGGCTTCGCTTTCTGTGCACTGCTTCAGAATCCCTATGCTTCCATCTTTTCCATTGTGACTCTCCATCATCCAAACAGGACCTGATGTAGCAAGTAAACAGTACTGTTTTACTAGTTCTAGCCCTTCTAACACAGTTCAGTTCAACAATTTTTTTCGATCAAACGACCATAAAAGTACAATAAAAGCAGAATTAAAACCATCATATTGCAGTAAAAAAACAGTGATGCGATCAGGCTATAAATAGGGTGGTTGCTATATCCCCCTATAGAAGTGCACTTGTAAAATATGTAAACCATAAAATACAATTTCTGTTTTAAAACTGACCTGTCACACAAATACATATATTCAGTGTTTGACAGCTAACATTTCTCATATTACAGAGCATATTTCCTCCTCCGTTTCAGTGCTTGTATAATGAAATTCAGGACTGAACAGCAAATCAGTTGGGACTTGAGACAGTGAAGAAAGACCAGGCCCTCCTGGTGACTGTTAAAATACCTTCCTCTAAGAATCGGGAAGAGAAACTGTGACCCAAAGGAAGCATTTAAGGTGCAAAAACCATAAACTGCTTAGATGACTGATGTGATCTTCCATAACAAGGGCAGCAAGGTCATGTTCAAAACCAGGTACCTGGTGTGGAGAAGGCCACTAAAAAATGTATCTTATTGCCCCGGAGCCATGTAAGTTAAAATCTGTGCTCCAGGTCTTTTATCTGTATCAAATTTAGGGTCCATACCCATGGGGGTGGACAATGACACAAATGATTGGACCGTCACTGAGTGCAGCACTTTCATGAGCCTAGCTTCCTCTTTAAAGGCAATGTACTTTTCCTTGCCAAGTTTGTAAAATTGGGGGAGGAGGGGATCTTGCATGGGTCTTCAAAATAAGCAATCAGGCTGGAGTTGTGCAGTGTATTTTTGGTATACTTAGGCCAAGAGATCACTAGCATAGACAGTCTTTAACAATACTTTGGGTAAGGCCTAACTCTTCAGAGGTCCAACTTTTAATTCACATATGGATAGGGGCCAAACCTACCCTATCTTCCAAAAAGTCTACACCAAGTTCATTGTGAGTAATAAAACTTGGGGGACACTTTGGGGTCCCTAATAGCCTATTTAGGAATTAATTTTCTGCCCACTGTAGGGGCTCGGCTATTGTGTATCCCCAAGCTCATACTCCATATGTGCCAGCACTAACAGCTTTGCTTTTATGCAGTGTAATAATGTCTGATGCAGGCTTGTGTCTCAATTTCCTACAGAATCTAAAAATTAACTCAGAGGAAGCCTCCATCCCCTGTCTTCTCTGGTTTATTAATCTTTCCCACTGCATATTCTCACTAAAAATAAGGCCTAAATAATGAAAATCTCTTGCCTTTAAAATCTCTGTTCCTTCAATTAAACATTTTTTAGACCGGGTATTCTTTAGGCCACAGTCTGTAAGATAAGATTTCTTATAGTTCACCTTGAGCTTTAACTCTTGCATAAAATGACTGAAACCATTTAAAAGTGATTGTAATCCATTTGCTGCGTGTGAAATAATTCTGGGACTAGGTGAGAATCTATTTTGGGCATATCACAAGTGGAAAATATTTAAAAAGTCTCCAAAGCATTAATGTGAACTAAAAATAAAAAGGAGCTAAAATACAACCCTGACTTACGTCTCATTTTAATGGGCGGCGTGTAGTCTCCTTGTTGGGTGTAATGGACAGTCCTCTGAGTGTTTACAATGTGTAATAGTGCTGGGTCACCACTGCCTGACAAAGAATGTCCCACAAAATATCTCTGTCCATTAAGTTAAAGACACAGGAGAGGTCCATGAAAGCCATATGTATGGCCCCTCTCCTAGCCTTGACATATTTACCAAGGATCAAAGATACGTTTAACGCTTGCTCAGTCATGCCTAGCCCTGGTGGAACCCATATTGGGTTTCAGAGACAAAGGAATTCTATGCTGCTCAATTTTGCTACGTTTCCCTGCCAAATATTTTGCCTGAGGCATCTAACAATGTGATGGATCTATAATTTTAGAGAGAATTTCTTTCTCCTTTCTTAAAGATAGGGACTATAATGGTTCCCTCGTAGACTCTATGGATCCATCTTTTACTACTACTCTAAAAACATTAGTGACCAGGGGGCCCAGAGATGCTGTGTTTAAAAAGCTCAGCTGCGAGACCGTCTGGTTCCGGCGCTTTCCCTGTTGCGGAGCTTAAGATCACCATATGCACTTCAGCTACCTTGATTGTCTCGATAAATTAATTTGCGACTCTAAACAGGGTCGCAATTTTAAGGAATCGCTATTTTAGCGATTCCTTAAAATTGCATTCAAAATGCCTTTGATACATTCTGAAATAGCTTTTTGCATTCTCAAATGGGCATACTCACCGTTTGCGACTGCAAAAAGCTTTGATACATCTGGCCTAGAATGATTTAAGTGTAGAGAAATGCTCACTTTCTAAAAGTGGCTTTCCTAAAATAGTAATTTTAAATCCAACTTCACCAGTCAGCAGGATTTTCTATTACCATTCTGGCCATAATACTAAATATGACCTTCCTACTCCTTTCAGATCAGCAGCTACCACTGAAACAATGTATGAGGGCAGCCCCAATGTTAGCCTATGAAGGGAGCAGGCCTCACAGTAGTGTAAAAACGCATTTAGGAGTTTTACGCTACCAGGACATGTAAATTACACAGGTACATGTCCTGCCTTTTACCTACACAGCACCCTGCCCTAGGGGTTACCTAGGGCACACCTTAGGGGTGACATATATGTAGAAAAAGGGGAGTTTTAGGCTTGGCAAGTACTTTTAAATGCCAATTCGAATTGGCAGTGAACCTGCACACACAGGGCTTGCAATGGCAGGCCTGAGACAAGGTTAAGGGGCTACTGAAGTGGGTGGTACAATCAGTGCTGCAGGCCCACTAGTAGCTTTTAATCTACAGACCCTGGGCACATATAGTGCACCCTACTAGGAACTTATAAGTAAATTAAATAGCCCAATTGGGTGTGATCCAATGTTACCATGTTTAAAGGGAGAGAGCATATGCACTTTAGCACTGGTTAGCAGTGATAAAGTGCGCAGAGGCTAAAAACCAGCAAAAACAGTATTTCAAAAATGGAGGGAGGCAGCCAAAATGTTAGGGGTGACCACCCTAAGGCTGTCAGGTCTAACACTAGGTTATTAGCCTCACAGCCTAAATCTGAGAGGAAATGTATTTCTTTGCTGTAGCTCATGCAATCTCATTTGAGCACTAAAGATCCAGGTTATACCTTATCCTTTTTCTTTTTTCAAAAACAATTTTGTTATGCTATTTTATTGTGTATACAAAAGTGAGGACTGGCTGAATGCTAGTTAAAAATCTAAATACTTATGATATGTAGTAGCATACAGTGTGCAACAACTATAGATGCATTTTTCAGATACTTTTATTTCAACAAACATTGTAACTTTTGCTCTGCTGGTTTATTTCTTCTATAGAAGCTGCGTGTTCAAGCTGTGACTAACAATTGTTCTGTTTACCTTGATTCTAGATCACATTTTTCATGCTGTTGTCTGCTGTGTGTGTGATGCTGAACCTAGCAGGTTCAATCCTCTCCTGTCAAAATGCACAACTAGTAAATTCTCTAGAAGGCTGCCAACTGGTAAGTCTAAACCTAAATATGTCAATACTGTAAATTTGTTGGTATCTGGATTTCTTGTGATTGCGTCATACTAGTGATGAGTCTGTTTCAGTTTTGACGCTGCTGATATACTAATTTGATAAGTAAAGTCCTGTTGGAAGTACAGACAATTCCATGGGTTGGTTTCTTCTCTAAGTGCCCCCCAGCATGTGCCTAGTCTAAGACATTACACCAAACAGAATAGGTGTGTCCAACCGGATGTCAGAGGAAATTACAGTTAGTAGTTATAAATGGCTTCTACATAATCCAGTTGCTGTTTTATGGGTTTTTGGATCTCCAATGAACTACTACGACGAATACTTCAACTGATTTCACTTGCTCCATGTAACCAGTTGTTTGTGTCGATCTTCTTAGTTTCAGATGATGCCTGCCTTAGTTTATCCAGTTAAATGTCTCTTGCATTTACAGTGATGGTTGGTTCCCGTGTAGAACCTCCAGCACCAAGGAAATGAGAGGTATCCGGCACAGCTTAAAAGAGTAAGAAATTGATGCCGAGTGGTACGCAAGGGCCCCTCTGTAGTGCTGGAACATTCCAGCCGCAGTGCAGGGCGATTCTAGTCTCGCATTTGTTCAAACCATTACTGGCGAAGCTGGAGAAGTCTGGAAACGACAAACGTGTAAACTTTAAAAATGCAGCTAGAGGAAAAAACATCACGTTCACAAAAGTAGATATTGAGAAATTAGGAGCCCAGCATGGACCCCGCACTTTCAGTAAATTTACCACCTGGTGTAGCAGCCAGTAGCTCCTCCTCTTGGTCGATTTCCAGTAAGTGTTGCAGTAGATGTGATTGGAGTACCAAGCTGGTGCAATCACAGCTGTGGGGAAGGGTAACCCCTGCGGTCCCACGGCTCGTGTATCTCAGAACCTCATGCATTGTGCGATCTCTGGTGTGTCCTACCCGCTGCATCACTATACTGCCTTTCTGTGGGTTCTACGTCAGAATATCATAGTGAGGAACATCATTTGATGCAAGTATTATCTCCTAAATATCAGCTACAAAAGTATTGTCCCATTGGGTGTATCTTTATTTTCTACCATTGGGGTGGTGATTTTGCACACAAAATTAAGGGTGTGATATTAATGGCAGGCATTATTAAGACTATGATACTTTGGTACCACTCTCTCCTATGACTGGCCCCTATTGCCAGTCTTAGTAAGAGGGTGCAGGAGTGTAGCAGGACATTTATAAGGAGTGCGCTGTTTGCTGCAACATGATCTGATGGCTATCTTTCTGCCTGGTCCTTACATGTACTGACCAAGGCGTTCTCGCATGAAATAAATGGTTAAAAGGTCCTAACATAAGGAATCCTAATGATGCATCAAAAAAATGATGGAGAGAAAAGGCAAGACAAGGAGATAAGAAAAAAGAAAGAAAGAGGAAAATGAGAAAAACTTGCACATGTAATACACAAGAACAGAAAAACAACAGCCATAAGAAAAGAAGAAAAAAACAACAAAAACAAAGACAAAGAAAAAAACAACAAAGAAGAAAACAACCAAAACAAGCAGCCAACAAACAATTGTCTGAAAAGCATTACTCAATGGTATGTGTGTTATCATATTTTAATTCGAAAAACAATTATGTACATATACAGTGTAATCTATGAAGATGATGTAAAGATAATAAATATGTATCCTGGGAAACAAAACACAAAAAAGGAAATATAAACCGCTCATACCACAAATCACTCCATAAACAATTATATCGACCAGACGATTTGCTATAAAGTGTGGACACAATACATGTTCAGGGCTGATAGACCTGAATAACAAGCTACTCACTATATAGACAAAAAACATATGAGAGAATGGCAATAAAGAGTCAGCCAAATAGTATTTATATAACATATACAGTCTCTATGTTCCTATTTCATTAGATAATGTTTAATACAGAGAATTTCTTCCTCCATCAAAAACGTATGGCAGTCTGAACCTCATTGGTAAAAGGGTAGCTGGCAATTGAAGCCTTAATATCTTGTATTTCCAATGTGTCCAAATATGATTGTGTCTTGGTCCAAATCAAAAGCGTGCCCTGGAGGTGATGCCAATAGTATGCTAACTCCAATGTTCTAAAACAGAAATGAGGGCTGGTTCTAGGATTCTTGGGGGAGACATAGGTATCTGCGTAATAGTGCCTTGTTGTGGCACAGCTGGTAAGCAACTAACTGATCAAAATCTTTCATTCAAAATCAGTTCTTCATTGCCATTTATCTCATGCATGGACTACGACAATTCTGAGAATGGCAGGATTGTGAATGTTAAGTGCAACAAATTAAAAACCTTGTTACATTGGCATTTATTGCCACATTGTTTATTTGGTAAACTTTCCACATGACTGAGAAAAAAAGTCAGAATTTGCATATTTAGTAGATGACCAAAAGATGAGAAAAATTGCCAGTTTTAGTGACATCGACCTTACATTCTATTGCTTGGTTTGGGAGCAGTATAGTTAAATCCATTAATCAGGTCGTTTTAAAAATTATTACATTATCAATCAAACTCTCGGCTGTAGCCTAGCCTAACTCTGCTCTACCTAAAGTACTCTCAGATGAAAGCAGGGAAAAATGTACTTGAGCGAAAATCTAACGCAATGGAATTTCTGAGGGACAAAAGCTTGGGTCCACCTAAAGCAAGCAACCTTAGACTTGGTTTTAAAACACGCACTGTCTTTGATCGGTGTGGCTGTAAACTCATCAAGTGTTCTAATAAAAAGTAAGACTATTGAAAGTCCACTATCCATGGACTATGGGGGTTATTCTAACTTTGGAGGAGGTGTTAATCCGTCCCAAAAGTGACGGAAAAGTGACGGATTTACCACCAGCCGTATTACGAGTCCAATATATCCTATGGAACTCGTAATACGGCTGGTGGTATATCCGTCACTTTACTGTCACTTTTGGGACGGATTAACACTCCTCCAAAGTTAGAATAACCCCCTATGTGTTTAACAGAAAATTGAATGTTATGGAATTGGTGCATCTAGGTGCAACCTGTCGGAGCCGGTAAAACGTTTACATTGCATCCGGCTAGTCCAAACTGCAGTGGCTGGCTGATCTGTGGCTTATCCAGATGAGAACATATTATGCCGGCTCTCACATCTTTTAAGAGCCAAGTCTGTTAGAGCTTAGGAACTGACTTGAAACGGATATATTTTCAATAGGTATCTCCACTTCACCCTGTCGGGATTTATCTGTAGAATGTTAATCTTTTTTGGTCTTGCAACACGCAGCATTAGCTGTCTGTTAAAGGCAGCGTTGCATAAAACACTACACAGAGTGGGCATTGGGTCAGCCTTTGCTCATGACTGGAAGGCTTTCTTGTCCATTTCAATTCTCTGTCCATTTTCAATAGCGTTCCTTGGTATCCGTGTGTTTTACCATACCTGGTGCATTCCTTCTTTATCATCACCTTTGATTGGCTTGCTTCTGTTCTTCCACTGCTAACATCACTAAACTAGCCTATCTTTTTTCTTTCTTTGATAAATTCTCATTCCATCAGGGTGCAATCCTGGCACCTTCCTCTCGCTCATCCAGTGATACTTGAAACCTTTCCATTTACCCTCCAACCCCCACCTCTCTCTCTTCTACTCTGACACCAAACACTTTTTTGACTCAGTCTTTCACTCTGTGTCTCTTCCTTCTTCTTTCTCTCTCTCCTCTGCACTTCCCCTCCCATCTTTCACTTATCTCTCCCCTTCCTTTGTTTCTTTCTCTCTCTCTCCTGTTTCTCTTCCATCACCCCTTTCCTGTCTTGCCCTGCCACTCGCAGCTGCTCACAGCTCACAACTGCTAGCTTTGCCAATACCCAATAATTTGCGCCAGCATTGTCAAAGTCAATAGATGCAGCCAGACATCCTAAGAAGTAATGCCTATACCTTCAAGATGGCTGCCATGTGTGATGTATCGTGCTGTAATATGGTGGTTATTTTGAAAGCTTGAAAATGTGATTTGTTTATTTTTGTAATATTGCTGCCATTTCATGTGATGAGTTATGGAGTGAAACAAACGACAGTTATCTTGAAACTATAAATATATTATGTTCTGTACTTTCATGACTCACACCACATTGTGTGACACAACGTGGCAAACGTCTTAAAGATATAAAACATTTATCTTTAAAGATAACCATTACTGACATTGATTTGGCCTATGCTAAGGAAGATTTTAGTTGCAGGCAAAAAGCATTAGCAAAGGGAGATCAATTGGCTTTTTTAGCTAAGTCTTATACCTCTGTTAGCCTGTCTCTTTTAATGGAGCGTTAATTTTCCTGTATTTTTTTGTTATATAAGCTGTTGGTTGTGTATTACTTTTGCACCACCAAGAAACTTTGTAGACTTACTAAATGACATGTTTGTAACGTCTGAGCCTATCCCTTCCAGGTACTCACACATCCTATGGGTGAGTCTGATGTAGCAAGCTGTGAATGTACTGAACTATTTCACCAAGGACAGTAGGCACTTGCCCATTTTCCATGCATCACATGCACACACTAAGTAAAGAAAAGTGACGCAAAAGTGAAACTAAGGCCCTCATTCCGACCGCCCGTCTGCCGAAGCTGTGGGGTCAGAAAACCGCCAATGCAGTGACCTGACCGGGAAGGCTATTACGGGTTTTCTGTCGGCCCAGCAGGAAACAACCCACATCGTTGAGGCCAGCTCATAATAGAGCCAACAGCAATGTTGCGGTGTGTCAGATGCAAGCAGATAGTGAAAAGCACGACAGGGCTGGCCATGGGGGCCCCTGCATTGCCCATGCCAAGTGCATGGGCAGTGCAGGGATCCCCTGGGGCCCCTGGCACCAGGTCTCTGTTAGCTTTTACATGGCGGTGCAACCGCTGGCATCGCCAGGCCGTCAGCTGGTGAAAAAGTGGCAGGGCCGGCGGTCCTAGGACCGCCACACTTGCAATGAGGGCCTAAATCTGGAACAAGTGAGCAGAGTGAGAGGGACATAGGGGCAAGGAGATAGAGAGGTGGATTAGAGAGGGACTCAGTAGCAAGCCAGAGGAAAGGTAAATTCTGGATAAGACCGAAAGAGACTTTTCAGGCAGCAGGGTGTGGGGAAACTGGGGTAACCGAGGTCTTTACCGGAGACTTCCTCGGCACTTTAGCAGGTGTTCTTATGCAAATTGTGTAGGATTTGTAATAGTGTATTAGAACGCTTCCAACACATCTTTCTTGAGAGTATCTGATGTCATGCTAATATAACCCTCTTTTGGAGAGCTATGCTGAACCATCTTTTGTCAATAACTTTACACAGCTAACCTTCTCTGCCAGAGATTCCTTGAAATCGTACACGTTTCTTCTCCCAAATGGGCAAAATGGCGAAATGCCAAAAAAGCACTCTGGGATGCTTACAAAATAGAAATACACACCACGACGCTTACAAAATAAAAAAAAGCACACCGAGATGCATACAAAAATGAAAAAGCACACTGCGATGCTGACCACATTATATTGTTGAACTTGATTCTTTCTTAAATTTACAGACGATTGCTACTGTTTTATAGGGATAAAAGGGAATGGGACAGAGATTAAAAGCTATTGGTGTTACAAGGTACACACAAGAACACGACTTGGCTCGCTGACAGGATGTGTACACAGGGTCTTGAGGGTTGTTGCTTCACACTTCACGCTGTTTATCGACGGGAGTTGTATAGGGTTGCCCCTCTGACTTATAATCTATATATGTTTACATTTTTGTGACTGATACTCAAAAAGAAAGGGTTTAATTGGTTTCACCTAATTTTAGAATAAAACACATCTCTTCCAATCACCTTAGTATGGCAAATGTGTGCATTGTTTCTTTTTTATTAGTGCCAAGCAATTGCTCTTTTACGTTCTGGGTGTAACTGCTTAGTGGGTGAGAGAAGCCTATATTGCTGCTGTCTATGGTGTGTCTGTTCTGTGCGAGAGGAAAGCATGCACTGCAGCTGTCTAGGCTGTACCTAGTCAGTGTGGAGTGTAATCCTGCCATGATGCTATAGTGTACAGTTCAGCATGTAAGGGTCTGCATTGCTGTGGTCTGAGTGATGTAAGTGTGCGCTGCCTCTTTGGTGTACCTGCCCAGTGTGTGAGGTACTCTTGCATTGCTGGTGTTTGTGGTATACCATTTTTTTTGTGTAAGGTGAGCCTGCACTTATGCTGTGGTCTATTTGTTCTGTATGAAAGGGAAGCCTGCATGGCTACTGTGTATGGTATACCTCTTCTGTGTATATAGAAAGCCTGCACCAGGCCTTTCCATGGTAGGTTGGAAGGGTGTGAGGGTACTTTTGTTAATTGTTAGTGGGGGGGCAGTAATGTAGCAGTGCAGCACTTTTAAAAGCACTACAGAGCTCACTGTATATCCAACAATTTCAGGCAACAATAAAGATAACTCTGGTGATTAACATACCTGTTGGAGAGAGATCAGAGTTTTGTCTAGTGGCAGTTTTGACTCATCTAAGGTAGTACAGAGGATTAACATACCTGCTGCAAACAATGTGTGCTACACAGATCACATACCAGTATTTTATGTGCAATGCTCAGTGGGATATTGCTTTTGTCACAGAGATCCTTTTGTTACTGTACTGTTCATAAGTTGCAATCATAACCTAGCACAGTGAGCTGTGAACTGCCATTAAGGAGCTGCATGGACACTGTATGGTACAGGTTGGAAAGTTATGTTTTTTCCCAGTCTTTAGTATCCTCATTTTGCTAAAAGGGCTTGTTTGCGTTAACCACTGTGTTACGTTTTGAATCCTGAGTCTATGCTTCCCCAGACCAATCACTCTTAAAAAATGCCTACCAGTATGGATGACGTAAATCCTACACCTTGTGGTCCCCTTTGTCTTATGTAACATTTTCTATACACTGATTTACACATGTATGACTCATTGTCTTTGTATGCGTGTGTGATGTAAAGTGCCCCAACACCCTACACTGGTAAGAGAGGCAGTATAAAACAAATGAAATACATGTGAGAGATGAGCTATGCAGAGATGAGAGACACTGTTAGAGGGTGTTGGTGAGGGAATCATTGAAGAGTCCCTATAAAGAATGCTGTGTTCCGGTGCTCTGTAATGTCATCGTTTTCTGTGCTTTAAATACTAATACAATTGAACATATGATGAAAATTGTGTTTTAGAATGCACAGTTTCCCCATTTTTGTCCACATTTTCTTGGGGGTGAGGGGGAGAACCCTCCCTATGTACACTAGGGGGGCTGGTCTGACAACATTTGCCGGGTGTGCTTTGGGTTCCCAGTCCAGCCTGGCCTACACTGCTGCTATCTGTGGTGTACCTCCTCAGTATGTTATGGAAGGCAGTACTGCTGATTTCCATGACTTAACTGCTCTGTATGTATAGTGTGCTTGAAGTACTGCTGTCTACGGTATGATAGCTATTTAGAGAAGAATACAGTGCTGCTGTCCATGTGACTAATGAGTGCTTTACTGAATGAGGCCTGAGGTTATCCTTTCACTGTAGAAAATACAAAATGCGTGGGGTTGCAAGTGTTTCTATGCTTTATTTGCTGTCTTCTTTGACAAGAGCATCGACAAAGTTATCAAAGCATGACATTATAAAGTATAAAAGGGCCATGTTTGGAAGTGATAAGTAAGGCAGTAGAGGTACCTGAAGGGAAGATAATTCTTTCAATTGTAATTATTCCCATCTTCATTCTGTAGATTGTAATCGGCATACTACCGCTGTAACTTTTAAAAATCAGGTTATAGCCTTCTATAGATCGGAAGCAGGAGCACAGGAAGCAAATGCCCCTGCCGCTCCTGCTGGGCAGGGGAGGGGTCCCTACCCCTGAAAAGGCCCCCAAACACTCAAAAAGGGGCCAGATGCAGCCCAAGGTCAATGAATATCTGTGAGATACGTGAGACTCAGGGCCCCGTCATCACATTCTGCAGGGGGGGCATCATTTTTATTACGTCACTGATCTGCAGGGTGAACCAAGTCCTGTAGTATTTCACAGGAATCCAAGTAATTGATACAACTTGATAAGGGCCGGGTCAAGCCAGTTTTTCAGTTTTTTCTGTAAAGTATGTCTCGTTATCACAGTCTCTACTGATTGTTGTTCTGAAAACAAACAATCTCTTTTCGACATAAAACTCTGATCACAAAGCGGCCAGTAATCCAGTTATAATTGCAAAAACCTGTTTGCACTCAAAGTAGAATTACAGCCCTTGGCCCCAGTAGTTTGGCCTACCTATTTTCAGGAGGTAAAATGGCAGCAACTTGAGTTGATTAAGTAGCTTAGAAGGTAATTTTCCAAACACTGAAAGAAGAAAAAGCGTGTAATTTGTGTGGTATTCCTCATTCCAAGGTCTGCAACTCTACTTACCTCAACCGGTGCTGAAAACCAATATTGTACACCATATTAAATGAGCCCATTACTTCACCCACTTAGACAAATAATAAGTAGTGTAGTGAATCCTATCATGTTTTAATGGGAAACAGGAGTTAGCTTAGCTTCTGGCTTGCGGACCTGTGCCCCGTCACCTAGTGACTTTTACCCTACTTAGCTTGCTCTGTTTTAGAGCATTTATTTAATGATATGTTTCCAAGATGGCTGCATTGTTTCTAGTTAGGCCATTGTTTTACTTTCACGTTATCAGTGCCACCGTGCTGAGACGCAAATATCAAGCGACAAAGATAAACAAACTGTAGGTAGTCACATTAGGTACTTTCCTTCTTCACGCCTTCAAGGGAATTGTTTACATAAATTACCATCCCAAGCCTGTCTTGTTATCTATTGTTTGGGAACAGACCAACGTCAGGGGTCCGAGCAGATCTGTATAAATGCACCTCACTTAGACAGATAGTCAGAGGGATTCCGACCAGATGTCATTGCTGCTATCGATGGTGCACGTCGCCTTGATGCTGACCCAGTCTTCTCACTACGGAGTCTGAGCTAGAGACCTCATTCCAAGATAATGAGGGTTGGGGGGGCTCTTCTCATGGACATGGCATTGGCAGATTAAGTTTAACAAACATAGCTCTCTTTTAGATTAGAGATTAGGTACCTGACATAAGGGTATTAGGACATATTTCATGTCTCATGTCATTTGATTTTATTGTAAGAAGGTGGGGGTCTTTGTATTAATGACCTGTGTCTTTACCATTCTTTTTCTTGCATTATTCATTATCCTAATCATTGCAGCCCATACAATTTATCATAGATTGAAGTTTTGTTAAATAAAACCTATTGAAACTTTACTGCATCTCCTTCATTGCCTCTGATTGATTGAGGCATGTTGTTTGTGTGAGAAAGGGGTAATCTTCGTTTAACCACAACACTCCCTGAGATGTCACACTATTGAGACCATGCGTAAAGGTTGCCACAAGTCACCTTTTACTGTTTGGGTTTTTTTGTGAGGTGCTGTTTGTGAGCTGGGAGGGTTTGGTGGACAGTTGCGACTTGTTGTAGGACTGGCATAGTCACCTACAAACATAAGTACTGTCATCATCAAACCAGAAGTCTTGCCTAGAGCAAGAGTCAAACTATGATATGCTTCCACCAATGATGGTTTTGAGGCACTAATTAACGGATACCCTGACTATCACCATCTCACATACATCAGGTACCCTAAGTACCATTATACGGAGACGTCCATGGTTTTGGGAAAGATCCTCCTCAGCTTAACAGGGACCACCTAATTAGGCTGCAGGTTGTTTGAGCTTGAACTCATAAAAGGACTTTTCTCCCCATTTGTTGTTCCATCTCTTTACCCATCTCACAATATGGCTAATGCCATAGACATTCCTGAGAATGCTAGACAAGCGTTAAGTCATGCCTAGTAGCGCATGACTTAAGAGAAGAGGGCGGGGATGTTATGTTCATAGTGAAAGCTAGTGAAGCTTATCAAACAGAAACATTTTATTCCAGGGTTACCTTTCCTAAGGAATACAACACTACATTCACATTCCACACATACAGAATTGCAAATTTGCCTCAACGGTATCAAGCATACCAGTATCGTGAAATACTGCTCACTTATAAGGAGCATCAGAACTATAATGGTGCCCTACCACATGTAGTACAATCCGTGAGATTAGGTCCCTTAGGTAATAGCAGACAAACATGGCCTATGTTTGCCACATATACACCACACCCAGGCATACAAACTACGCAGGCAGCAGATCTGCACAATTTATACATTGAGCTAGTAACACTATTTAGATGACTTATTCAGTTCATAATGCAAACTCTGAACATGGCACCCGTGCGTCCAGCACCAACAGCACCTCGTGGATACCAATTGGCTACTACTGGGATTAATCCACAAACAGTACATAGTATCATGGGTAAGATACCCACAGAACAAGAGAAAATCCCATTCCGGATAGCCCAGAAAACAAATCAGCTGGAAGCTGTGTTTCCCCATACAGGACCACAGGAAAAACATAGAATTCTCACAATGTGCTAGCCCTTCATGATGGTTCCCTCTGTGGATGACTGCGCCACATGGGGTACAGTCTTTGCTGCAATTTATACTACCACACATGGTACCCCAACACTTGCCAATTTTCCGGAAGTGTTGAAACAAATTCAAGGTGAATACGGGGCTGCCTTAAAGGGGAAGCGGTTCGCATGCGGATCCGGGATTTTCCTCCACATGATCAAGAACATGAGCTGCCAAAGATTATCGCGGAGTCCTACACTAGTATTGGTCAATGTAGTCTGGGAGCCAGACCTACAAAACCACAATTCCAGGATAAATCTAATAAAGATTCTACCAAGCAAGCTCCTGAGGGTACTAAGAAGCGCTGGGATAAAAAACAACAAACACCCAAGAAAGAAAGGGGAAAATCTCCGCATACGGAGACCCCACAGAATAGATATAATCTCAGAAATAGAGATAATATACAAATGCCTGACAGATATCAATATACTGATACACGCCAATGTCATTCCTTTCGGGACTCCCTGGAAAGACGCAGTGCGAGAGGTGGGCGGTCACAGCGAAGAACTGAGTACGTGAAACTGAGACAGGAATCACAACACTCAACAGAAGTTTCTGTTAAAAAAGAAAAGAAACTTCCCCAACAAAAACCCCAAATAAGAAAGAAAAATTTGGCAGTGGTTGCAGCTCAACATGCCCCTCAAGAAGAGGGCTCTATTGAAGAACAAGAAGTGGGCATTAGCGCTATTAGACAGCGCGGCAGAGGTCACAATAGTTTGCCGGAATCTTCTAGAGCATCTGGAGGTGAAAGCAACTGATGACTTCCTACAAGTAGAAACTGTGGACATGCATGTCTCCATGCTTGATAGGGTGTATAAATTAACGTTACAGTTAGAAGCAGACATTGAACACACAATTGGCGCAATCTTTTGGGACCTCGTCGTAAATATATATGATATTCTACTAGCCGAAAGGGATTGGCCACCTAAATTTGTCCGTACCTGCCCATATGGGGAAGATGTTAACAAACCATCTTTCTCGCCCCTTGTTCCAGAGGAGTTTGCAGAGTCCTACGCCATCGATTGGGCATTGGTGCAGGCACCCGGGTTATATCGCAAGCACGTAGGGTGGGATAAAGACTCCCCCTATCATGTAATTCCTATTAAAAATCAACCTCAACCACAACTACAATATCAAATTAAACATGATGCAAAAGCACCTGTGAGGGAAATCCTCACACAACTGGAGTACCAGGGCATAATCTAACCCTGTGTCTCACCAATGAATAATCCCTTTTTCCCAGTAGCTAAACCGGAAAATTCGTACAGAAAAGTCTTAGAATACAGACATTTAAACAGACATACACGCACATACACTATACAAAACTCACATAGCACAGCACTCATGAACAACATAGTGCGTAACAAATACAAAACAACACTGGACATTTCTAATGATTTCTTCAGCCAAAATATAGGATCTGAGAGTAGAGACTTAACAAGTTTCAGCGTACTAGGCTCCCAGAAAATAATCTGTTGATTACCCCAGGGGTACAAGAACAGTCCAGGACTGTTCGCGGCTTGTGTGACTTCAATATTGCACAACATTTACCCGAAGTATTGTCCTAGCTAGATTATATTTATCTCATGGATGATGAGTTACTGCTACATCTAAGACGGGTAGCTCGCATTGTTGTAGGATTTGCTGAGTTTGGCTACAAATACAATTTAAAAAAAACAAAAATAGCCTTCCTTAGCTGTGAGAAAGTAGCCTCTTTCTAGCCTTGTTACCCCCACTTTTGGCCTGTTTGTGAGTATATGTCAGGGTGTTTCCACTGTCTCACTGGGATCCTGCTAGCCAGGGCCCAGTGCTTATAGTGAAGACCCTATGTTGTAAGTGTGGTTGTTATGTGTCACTGGGATCCTGCTAGCCAGGACCCCAGTGCTCATAAGTTTGTGGCCTATATGTATGTGTTCCCTGTGTGATGCCTAACTGTCTCACTGAGGCTGTGCTAACCAGAACCTCAGTGGTTATGCTCTCTCTGCTTTCCAAATTGTCACTAACAGGCTAGTGACCAATTTCACCAATTCACATTGGCATACTGGTACACCTATATAATTCCCTAGTATATGGTACTGAGGTACCCAGGGTATTGTGGTTCCAGGAGATCCCTATGGGCTGCAGCATTTCTTTTGCCACCCATAGGGAGATCTGACAATTCTTACACAGGCCTGCCAGTGCAGCCTGAGTGAAATAACGTCCACATTATTTCACAGCCATTTACCACTGCACGTAAGTAACGTATAAGTCACCTATATGTCTAACCTTCACCTGGTGAAGGTTGGGTGCAAAGTTACTTAGTGTGTGGGCACCCTGGCACTAGCCAAGGTGCCCCCACATTGTTCAGGGCAAATTCCCCGGACTTTGTGAGTGCGGGGACACCATTTCACACGTGCACTATACATAGGTCACTACCTATGTATAGCGTCACAATGGTAACTCTGAACATGGCCATGTAACATGTCTAAGATCATGGAATTGTCACCCCAATGCCATTTTGGCATTGGGGAGACAATTCCATGATCCCCGGGTTTCTAGCACAGAACCCGGGTACTGCCAAACTGCCTTTCCGGGGTCTCCACTGCAGCTGCTGCTGCTGCCAACCCCTCAGACAGGTTTCTGCCCTCCTAGGGTCCAGGCAGCCCTGGCCCAGGAAGGCAGAACAAAGGATTTCCTCTGAGAGAGGGTGTGACACCCTCTTCCTTTGGAAATAGGTGTGATGGCTGGGGAGGAGTAGCCTCCCCCAGCCTCTGGAAATGCTTTGATGGGCACAGATGCTGCCCATCTCTGCATAAGCCAGTTTACACCGGTTTAGGGATCCCCCAGCCCCGCTCTGGCGCGAAACTGGACAAAGGAAAGGGGAGTGGCCACTCCCCTGACCTGCACCTCCCAGGGGAGGTGTCCAGAGCTCCTCCAGTGTGCCCCAGACCTCTGCCATCTTGGAAACAGAGGTGTTGCTGGCACACTGGACTGCTCTGAGTGGCCAGTGCCATCAGGTGACGTCAGAGACTCCTTCTGATAGGCTCTTACCTTTCTTACTAGCCTATCCTCCTTCCTAGGTAGCCAAAACCTCCTTTTCTGGCTATTTAGGGTCTCTGCTTTGGGGAATTCTTCAGATACCGAATGTAAGAGCTCACCAGAGTTCCTCTGCATCTCCCTCTTCACCTTCTGCCAAAGGATCGACCGCTGACTGCTCAGGACGCCTGCAAAACCTCAACAAAGTAGCAAAGACGACTACTGCAACCTTGTATCGCTTCATCCTGCCGGCTTTCTCGCCTGTTTCCTGGTGATGCATGCTCTGGGGGTAGCCTGCCTCCTTCTTGCACCAGGAGCTCTGAAGAAATTTCCCGTGGGTCGACGGAATCTTCCCCCTGCAACCGCAGGCAACAAAAGACTGCATCACCGGTCCTCTGGGTCCCCTCTCAGCACAACAAGCGTGGTCCCTGGAACTCAGCAACTCTGTCTAAGTGACTCCCACAGTCCAGTAACTCTTCAGTCCAAGTTTGGTGGAGGTAAGTCCTTGCCTCCCTACGTTAGACTGCATTGCTGGGTACCGCGTGATTTGCAGCTGCTCCGGCTCCTGTGCACTCTTCCAGGATTTCCTTCATGCACAGCCAAGCCTGGGTCCCCGACACTCTAACCTGCAGTGCACAACCTTCTGAGTGGTCCTCTGGTGTCGTGGGACTCCCTTTTGTGACTTCGGGTGGACTCCAGTTCACTCCTCTTCTAAGTGCCTGATCCGGTACTTCTGTGGGTGCTGCCTGCTTCTGTGAGGGCTCCCTGACTTGCTAGGCACCTCCTCTGTCTCCTCATCCAAGTGGTGACATCCTGGTCCCTGCTGGGCCACAGCAGCATCCAAAAACCCTAACCGCAACCCTTGCAGCTAGCAAGGCTTGTTTGCGGTCTTTCTGCGTGGGAACACCTCTGCAAGCTTCTTCACGACGTGGGACATCCATCCTCCAAAGGGGAAGTTCCTAGTCCTCTTCGTTCTTGCAAAACACCAAGCTTCTTCCATCCAGTGGCAGCTTCCTTGCACCCTCAGCTGGCATTTCCTGGGCTCCTGCCCACTCTTGACACTGTCGAGACTCTTGGACTTGGTCCCCTTGTCTTACAGGTACTCAGGTCCAGAAATCTACTGTTGTTGCATTGCTGGTGTTGGTTTTCCTTGCAGAATCCCCCTATCACGACTTCTGTGCTCTCTGGGGGTTGTAGGTGCACTTTACACCTACCTTACAGGGTCTTGGGGTGGGCTATTTTTCTAACCCTCACTGTTTTCTTACAGTACCACCGACCCTCTACAAGCTCACCTAGGTTTGGGGTCCATTCGTGGTTCGCATTCCACTTTTGGAGTATATGGTTTATGTTGCCCCTATACCTATGTGCTCCTATTGCAATCTATTGTAACTTTACACTGCTTGCATTACTTCCTTTTGCTATCACTGCATATTTTTGGTATTGTGTACATATATCTTGTGTATATTTGGCATCCTCATACTGAGGGTACTCACTGAGATACTTTTGGCATATCGTCATAAAAATAAAGTACCTTTATTTTTAGTATATCTGTGTATTGTGTTTTCTTATGATATTGTGCATATGACGCAGTGGTATAGTGGGAGCTTTGCATGTCTCCTAGTTCAGCCTAAGCTGCCCTGCTATAGCTACCTTCTATCAGCCTAAGCTTCTAGAAACACCTCTTCTATACTAATAAGGGATAACTGGACCTGGCACAAGGTGTAAGTACCTCTGGTACCCACTACAAGCCAGGCCAGCCTCCTACATTGGTTGTGCAGCGGTGAGGTAAGTACTTGCAACTACTTACCACTTTGTCATTTTGTACTTTTCATAAGAGAATAATATACAAAACAAGTTCAGTGTATGTACACTTTACCAAAAAGTTTTGCTTTTCTTCTCTTACACTTTCTGCTAAGTGCTGAAAAGTACTCCTAAACTTTCTAAAAGTTTGAAAAAGTTTTTTTTTCTGTTCTTTAAAAAGTCCTGAAACTTTTTTTCTCTTCTCACTGTCCCTAAACCTTCTTCTATCATGTCTGATGTAGGAACTTCTCTTAAAATGGTCAATACAACATATGACAATCTTAACTTTAAGAGCCTAAGGAGCCTCTGCATTGATAGAGGTTTAGTGGTAGGAAAGAACCCTTCTAGAGAATTTCTGTTTAACATGCTCATAGAGAATGATAAGGCCCAGGGTGGCACTTCATCTGAGAAGTTAGTAGATAGCTCACACTCTGACTCAGGGGAGCCCCTTGAGGTAGGTGTACAGGGTTATCTTCCAAATCTGCCCCTTAGCAGACCACCTTGCAATGCTGGTAGTAATAGAAGCTCTCATCATAGTAGGGATGTTTTTGTTCCTGAAGGCCAGGTTGTTAGAGTGCAAGCTGTTAGGGACAGGTCTCCCTCTGTTAATTCCAACATATCCTCAGTATCCAAGCATTCCCAACCCACCCACCCTGAAGACAACATGTTAGAAAGGGAACTCAAAAGGTTGAGAGTGGAAGAGACCAGACTGAAGCTTAAACAGCAACAGCTGGCTCTAGACAGGGAATCCCTAGATCTGGAGAAGGAGAGACAGAGTTTGAGGTTTGGACCCCATGGTGGCAGCAGCAGTATTCATGATAGCAATCCTGTGAGAGAGCATGATTCCAGGAATCTGCACAAGATAGTTCCCCCTTACAAGGAGGGGGATGACATTAACAAGTGGTTTGCTGCACTTGAGAGGGCCTGTATGGTACAGGGGGGTCCCTCAAAGGCAGTGGGATGCTATCCTATGGCTATCTTTCAATGGAAAGGGTAGGGATAGGCTCCTTACTGTTAGAGAAAGTGATGCCAATAATTTTGCAGTTTTGAAGGATGCACTCTTGGATGGATTTGGCTTAACCACTGAACAGTACACGATTAAGTTCAGAGACACCAGAAAAGAGTCCGCACAAGATTGGATAGACTTTGTTGACTGTTCGGTGAAGGCCTTGGAGGGGTGGTTACATGGCAGTAAAGTTTCTGACTATGAAAGCCTGTATAATCTTATTCTGAGAGAACATATTCTGAATAACTGTGTGTCTGACTTGTTACACCAATATCTAGTGGACTCAGATCTGACCTCTCCCCAAGAATTGGTAAAGAAGGCAGACAAATGGGTCAGACCAAGAGTGAACAGAAAAGTTCATACAGGGGGTGACAAGGATGGCAAGAAGAAAGATGGTGAGAAATCTCAAGATAAGCATGGGGATAAGGGTAAAACCAAAGATCCTTCTTCAAATCCTAAACACTCTTCAGGGGGTGGGGATAAATCAAATTCTTCCTCTTCTTCACAACATACACACATTAAAAAGCCTTGGTGCTTTGTGTGTAAAAATAAAGGCCATAGGCCAGGGGATAAGTCCTGTCCAGGTAAACCCCCTGAGCCTACCACCATTAATACATCAAACTCTAGTGCCCCTAGCAGTAGTGGTAATAGTGGTGGGACTGCTGGCAACAGTCAAGCTAAGGGTGTAGTGTGTAGGGTGTAGGGCGCCAATGGGCGAGATGGATATGACTGAGAAATGCCTTTGGTCTCTACCAAATAACGTGCCGGTGCCCAAAGCCCTCCTCCTAAACAAATAAATGTGAGAACAAGGAATACTGAGGCAGCGTGTTAGACTTTTAATCCTTGGCGTGGTCTCCCTTAACTTTTTGCCTCTGTTCCCCAGGTTGTTGATGTGCGCTGGACTCTGATTTTGCTGTTTTTGTTACTCTGGGCACTTTACCGCTGCTAACCAGTGCTAAAGTGCAAGTGCTCCTTTACAAAATGTTTATGTAATTGGCTTATTCATGATTGGCATATTTGATTTACTAGTAAGTCCCTAGTAAAGTGCACTAGAGGTGCCAGGGCCTGTAAATCAAATGCTACTAGTGGGCCTGCAGCACTGGTTGTGCCACCCACATGAGTATCCCTGTAATCGTGTCTCAGACCTGCCACTGCAGTGTCTGTGTGTGCAGTTTTAACTGTAAATTCGACTTGGCAAGTGCACCCACTTGCCAGGCCCAAGCATTCCCTTTTCTTACATGTAAGGCATCCTTAAGGTAGGCCCTAGGTAGCCCCAAGGGCAGGGTGCAGTGTATGGATATGGTAGGACATATAGTAATGTGTTTTATATGTCCTGACAGTGAAATATTGCTAAATTAGTTTTTCACTGTTGCAAGGTCTGTCCCTCTCATAGTTTAACATGGGTGCTACCTCTAAATCTGATTAAAGTGTAGATTCCCTTTGGGAGCGGGTGGACATGTGGAGTTGGGGGTCTCTGAGCTCACAATTTAAAAATACGTCTTTTAGTAAAGTTGATTTTAAGATTGTGTGTTTGAAAATGCTACTTTTAGAGAGTGAGCATTTTTTTGCTTATACCATTTCTGTGACTCTGCCTGTTTGTGGATTTCCTGTCTGGGTCAGTTTGACAGTTGGGCTGGTTGCACCTCACACTAGACACTGACAGAAAAGGAGCTGGGGTGTAGTCTGTATTTCCTGATGAGCCATCTGTGCTACGAGGGAGGAGAGGAGTGGTCACTTACACCTGAAAGGGCTGTGCCTGTCCTCACACAATGCAGTCCCCGACCACCCGGTGAGTGTCTGGGGCCTGGCCTGGGCAAGGCAGGATTTCACATTCAAAAGAGACTTTACTTTGAAGTAGGCTTACTTCAAAGGAGAAATTGGGTATAAGAAGGGCACCCAAAACCTTTAGAACACTTCTGGAAACAAGAGGAACCTCTGCCTGGAGGAGAGCTGAGGAAGAAGAGCTGGCCTGCCTGTGACTGTGCTTTGTGGAGCTACCCTGCAGTTGCTGCTTCTGCCAGAGTAAGAGGGCAAAGACTGGACTTTGTATGCCTTCCATCTTGTGAAGAAATCTCCAAGGGCTTGATGTAGAGCTTGCCTCCTGTTGTTTGAAGTCTCAGGGACAGCAAAGACCTCTCTCTACCAGCACCTGGAGTCTCTGGAGAGACTCCTGCTCTGACCAGTGGTGCTCTATCCAGTCCCTTGAAAGGAAAGATGGTGGAAATCCAAGGAAATCGACTTTGGATGACTTTGGACCGACGCCGCTGCTGAATCCAGTGATGCCGCCTGCAACCGACTCCGTGATCTTCGCTGGAATGCAACGACCTTCTCAGGCCTGATGCCGCTGCAGCCCTGCTGAAGTCCGTGACTCCGTGGAAGTCGCCACACCATGTCGTGACCGACGCCGCTCGAAGTGCGCAGATTCAACGTTTCGCACAGACGCCGCGATCCCCGACTTCGCGCATCAACTTGTTTTCACTCTTCACCAAAGGTACGGTACTTGGGGTGCTACGCGACTACGTGTCTGGCGCCGCTGGTGTCGGCTTGTTGGGAACGACTCCATCACGACGCCGTGTTAACACCTCATTAAAGCATTTTGTGTTTCTAAGTGCTATTTTTGAGTTTAATCTTTAAAAAATCATAACTTGACTTGTGTATGTTGGATTTTTGTTGTTTTGGTATTGTTTTGTTTAGATAAATATGTCCTATTTTTCTAAACTGGTGTTGAGTCATTTTGTAGTGTTTTAATTGAGTTACTGTGTGTGTTGGTACAAATACTTTACACCTAGCACTCTGAAGTTAAGCCTACTGCTCTGCCAAGCTACCAAAGGGGTAAGCAGGGGTTAGCTGAGGGGGATTCTCTTTTACCCTGAATAGAGTGAGGGTTATTGCTTGAACAGGGGGTAACCTGACTGTCAACCAAAGACCCCATTTCTAACACAGCTTAATCCTGAAGCCACCTCGGGCTTCTCCAATCCATTTAAAGCCACTCCCTGCCCCTTTAGCTCACTCGTGCAGCTTTCTACGTTCTCCCTTCATGGCACTTTTTCGTTTTTCTCTTCTTCTGTCTTTCCCATATGTGCCGTTTGCTCGCAGTAAATGCTTGAGGCAGAATAATAAGCACCGGCCCTCAAAAATAAGCACCAGCAACAAATTAAGCACTAGCCTCTACAGAAAGGGGGGCTGCGGGGGCCAGACCTGCAACTTTGCTTGGACAGTGGGCTCCGAACCAGGCACAGAGGGATATCGGCAGAAGCTGAGGAGTGCTTTGGAGCCGTAGGCACAGTCAGGCTTAAAATGAGCAATGCAGCACTGATACGAGGGCAGCACTACAACCAAGGTCAACAATTCAGACCAACTGGAATGTAAAGAAGGATGCCCATGCCTCCGTGGCGAGAGGAGTGGTGCTGAGGACTTTAACATGCAAGCTACAAGGGACTGCTTCAGGGCCCTTGATTAAAGATAACACCAACCAGCCTGAAGTGTACAGAGGAAACGCTTGAGCAATAGGTACTGAGCACCAGCTGGGTGTTCATAACAGAGGCTGCCAGTGTGTGCTGTGAGCTGATTTTGCCAGATGGGGGCAAGTGAGCGCACCCTGCAATGGGAGATTTGCCTGACTAATATGTATAGGTAACTCTTTCCACACATGCTGGAGGAGAAACGTACCAATGTGGTGCCCCCTGTAAGAAAAGAGCAAGAGAGAAGGGAGTGTAGATATTGTAGTTAAAACTGCTTGGGAGCTAACTCTCTAACATTATTAGATGTCAGTATGCTTTGTTGAGGGAAACCTGATCCGGGCCTTTGACGCTACCCTTTAACTTGCAATGCCACCTGGGCCACTGTGTGAGCACCAATATGGGCAGAAGACAAAGATAAAACAGGAGCTATATTCTGACACGGTGTCTAAGTCTAGCAAAGCCGCTGATAGGCCCTTGCAGTCCATGGCCTCTGGTGGACTGGATAAATTGGATGCTACATTAGAAGCAATTAGCTCTACTAGAGACTTAAAACTTGAGACTAAGATTGACACATTGACTTTGGAAATCAGACTCATAAGCAACGAGCAGACCAAAATGAGAGAGAGGGTACGTAAGATAAAGGCAGTGGTGTCGGACCAGGTGTTCATCACGGATTATCTCGAAGAACAACTGTCTGAAAAACAAAAACAAGTTCAGAACCCAGGGGGAAAAATTGTGTACCAGGAGGGGAGAGCTCACCAGGACAATATTCAGGTACTGAGGCTGCTGTGATGGTGAAGGACACCTCTATGATCTCCTATTTTGAGTATTGGCAGCAGGAGCTGGTGGACCCACCAGGATTATTTAACTTCGGAGCACTAGAATGGGCACACAAAGTGCCTGCCCAATTCCCAGGATCTGGGGTGCTCCTGCATGGTTGCTCGCCTGCTGTAGTACAGGGACCGAGGCTTTATACTGTGGCAGGTACTCAATTGTGGTTCTTTTGTTGTACAAAATGCAAAGGTCTCCTTATTCACAGCCTCAGAATGAGAGAGGTATGCCTCTAATTTACTGTACTGTAACCAGCGAATTTGAAAGTTCAGATGGGGAACCAAGACTTTTTTCTCCTCTCTACGTGAAGTTAGGGGCTGACTGGACAAGAATGATGTCAAAGGCAGATCACAAAGAATGACTAACTCCCTAAAACAAAAGTGGTAGCATAACTGAACCTGGTGCAGGGTGGAGACGCGCCTGTAGGCACAGCAGGCACGGGTGCACAGAGAGAATGTGGTGGCCAATGGGTTGTGGCCACAGCACAGATGTTGGGGGAGAAACACTTTCAGAGGATGATGGAGTAGAGGCAATGTGTGACGACTACGGAGCTCCTAAAGTCATCCCAAGTACATCTGATGAAATAATTTAAATAACTTTTTTAAAACACTCAGAGATATCTGAGATCAGATGCCTGACGTCACAAGGAGCCTTACTTGTTTGTTGATGTCAAAGTTTGCAGTGGGTGGCCGGGATGTACTAAATTCTTGTGTATTTTATTCCTACTCTGTCTCCCCAACATTGTGCCTTGAAGGACCTGGTCATCCTTGAGACATGTAGAAAGTGATGTGTGCACAAGTTTGCATGTAGCATCATTTTCTGTGCTCTGTTCTGGGAGGGGAAAGTTGGGTACCTTGAAATTGTTGTTTCTATTGCAACGGTTATGAAGTTTTACTGCTGAAGGCTTGAAATTGCTGACTTTGGCCCAAAAACACTAATATGAGGGGAGAAGGTAGAGGGGTGGAAAATATAACCTATAATGATTAACGGGATAGGGTGCACATGCCGACTGAAAATTATGACAAGAATGTTAGAGGCCTTAATTCACCTAGTAAAAGATACAACAAACATGTCTATATCAAGATGCGAGGACACACATACCATCCCTTCGGGAAACACATCTTACGGCTGCAGCGGGGAAGGCACTGCAGAGGTGGTGGAGAGGGTAACTTTATTGTACGTCTTACTCTGCCTTTTGCATGATGGTTTCACACATGTGTTAGACCTGGGATGCCCTTCAAAGTAACAGGTATATGTATAGATACCAAAGGAAGGTTGTAATTGTGGCCAGTCAACTGGAAAGAGGAGATATTGCATGAATTAAGGTTTTTGTACCCAATGCTGAACAAAACAAATTTTTTGGACAATATAGCAGTATAACTTGCAGGGATTATTGTGTGTGATTTTAGTTAGATAGCCGTCCAGACAGACTGCACCCTTCCCTCCTGACCTCTGAAACTTGTAGGGCGGCCAGGATGTTTGATGCTTGGGTGATGCAGTGGGGGGGACAGGTCCATAACACTGAACTTATATAAGCGTGGTTTATATGCGTAATAATTAGATACATTTCTGTGTTGCCTTCTGATGCACACAGAAGCGTGAGTTGATAGCGTGGAGTATCTTGTTTGCTTCTGTTTGGATTATAGAGCCTTGCTGCTGGTGTTTAGCTGGACTTATCTACAGCTCCCTGTCCCCTTGTGGAAAATGTGTTAAAAACTGAACTACGGGAGGTGGTGATCTCTAATTTTGTTTTATACAGAAAATCAGGGCATAGCACAGCACCAGTGATAGAACAGCACTTTTAAAGTCATTGTTAGGGGACGTTGCATGGCAGCAAAAGTAGGCATATGGAATAGTTGAAGTAAAGATATTGCAAAGCAGGAACAGTTGCTTGATAAGATTGAGAAAAATGCCCCAGTGACCCTAACGTTATTCTCCGCCTTCGGGATGAGAAAGACGGGGTGCATGCTTTGGCCGAAGGCCTCAGGGTCTTTGACTATAAACAGTATTTAACTAGAATGCATGATGAACGAGACAAGACAGGCAGATTATTGTCTTGGCTGGTGTTAGACTAGGCATCCTTGGCTGGTCTCAACTAACTTTTTGCCTCTGTTTCCCAGGTTGTTGATGTGTGCTGTTCTTGTTACTCTGGGCCTCTTACCACTGCTATCCAGTGCTTAAGTGCAAATGCTCCTATGTAAAATATATGTGCAATTGACTTTCCATGATTAGCATATTTGATTTACTAGTAAGTCCCTAGTACAGTGCACTAGAGGTGCCCAGGGCCTGTAAATCAGATGCTACTAGTGGGCCTGCAGCACTGGTTGTGCCACCCACATAAGTAGCCCTGTAAACATGGCTCAGGCGTGCCACTACAGTGTCTGTGTGTGCAGTTTTAAACTGCCAATTCGACTTGGCAAGTGTACCCACTTTCTAGGCCTAAACCTTCCCTTTTTATACATGTAAGGCACCCCTAAGATAGGCCCGAGGTAGCCCCATGGGCAGAGTGCAGTGTATGTTAAAGGTGGGACATGCACTTATGTGTTTAGGTATCCTGACAGTAAAATACTGCCAAATTCAGATTTTCACTGTTGCAAGGCCTATCTCTCTCATAGGTTAATATTGGGACTGTCTTTAAAAGTTATTAAAGCGCAAATTCCCTTTGGGAGCAGATCGAAATATGGAATTTAGGGTCTCTGAGTTCACAATTTAAAAATACATCTTTTAGTGAAGTTGTTTTTTAGATTGTGTTTAAAAATGCCACTTTTAGAAAGTAGACATTTTCTTGCTTAAACCATTCTGTGACTCTGCCTGTTTGTGGATTCCCTGTCTGGGTCAGTTTGACATTTGGGCTGTTTCGACGTCTCTCTAGACAGTGACACAAAGGGAGCTGGGGTGTAGCCTGCATATCCTGATGAGCCATCTGTATTAAGAGGGAGGAGAGGAGTGGTCACTCACACCTGAAAGGGCTGTGCCTGCCCTCACACAATGCAGGCTCCAACCCCCTGGTGTGTGTCTGGGGCCTGGCCTGGGCAAGGCAGGATCTCATAAACAAGAGAGACTTCACTTTGAAGTAGGCCCACTTCAAAGGCAGAAAGGAGTATAAGAAGAGCCTCCAAACCCCTGAAGATCAGATCACTTCTGCAATCAAGAGGAACCTCTGCCAAGGAGAAGAGATGAAGAGATGAAGAGCTGAAGAGAAGTGCTGCCCTGCCTGTGACTGCTTGGAGATATCCTGCAGTTGCGTCTTTTGCCTGTGAAAGGGGACAAAAACAGGACTTTGTGGTATATTTCTGCTTGAGAAGAATCTCCAAGGGCTTTGAGTGATCTTGTCCCCTGTTCTGAAGTCTCAGGGCCATCAAAGACTTCCCCTACCAGCATCTGGACTCTCTGCTGAGACTCCTGCCCTGACAAGTGGTGCCCTATCTAGTCCCTGGGCCCTTGAAAGGAGAAGCTGGTGAAAATCCAAGAAAACCGACTTCGTACGACTCCGAACCGATGCCACTGCTAAATCCCGTAACGCCGCCTGCAACCGACTCCGTGGTCCTCTCTGGAGTGTGACGAACCTCACAGGCCCAACACTGCTGCAGCCCTGCTGAAGTCCGCAACTTCACGGAAGTCACCACACCATGTTGTGACCAACGCTGCCAGAAGGGTGTGGATTCTACGCTTCAGACCACTGCTGCCTCACCACCACCGCTCCGCAGCAAGGAGCTCCGCTCCTCTTTGTGATGCCTCTGCTCCTTCACCCCACAGAACTGGAACAGCCTCGGATCCATCGACGCCGCGATCCCCGACTTCGCAAACCTACTTGTTCTCACAGTTTACTAAGGTACTGTACCTGGGGGTTTGCCTGACTCCGTACCAGGCGCCATTGGCATCGGATTATTGTAAACGACTCCGTCACGATGCCGTGTTTTCACCTCATTGAAGCATTTTGGGTTTCTAAGGGCTATTTTTGAGTTTAATCTTTAAAAATTCATAACTTGACATGTGTATGTCAGAGTTTTGTTGTTTTGGTCTTGTTGTATTTAGATAACTGTTGGCTATTTTTCTAAACCTGTGTTGAGTCATTTTGTGGTTTTTGTACTGTATTACTGTGTGTGTTAGTACAAATACTTTACAACTGGTCTCTGAAGTTAAGCCTGCCTGCTCGTGTCAAGCTACCAAGGGGGTGAGCGGGGCTTAACTGAGTGTGATTCTCCTTTTCCCTGACTAGAGTGAGGGTTCTTGATTGGACAGGGGGTAACCTGACTGCCAACCAAAGACCCAATTTCTAACATTGGTGATCAACGGTGAGGATTGTACTTGTATTTGTACTTGACATAAAGTGATTAAGTATACACTACTGTTTTCAGTGCAGACCACTGCGTGACCACATACTACTTGTCTTTGTGATATTTGCTTTTTTTCTCTTTTTTGGATTTTCCCTACTTCCATTTGGTGGTGTTCCTTTACTGACTTTTGAACTACATTTGGAAACTTGATTTCTGCCTTTGGGACGTTGCACTTTTAACTCTTCATCATGTCTCAATCCTGAGATGCATCAGCTGGAGCTGCTTTTGATTTAGGAAAACTGGAGAGTTACACAGTTGCCCAACTTAAACAGTTCTATAAGGATCTTGCCTGTCCCATTAGGAGCACCGCCTGGAAGGAGGAGCTGCAAAAGGCACTGAGGGGCTGGGTGACAGCCAAGGAAGCTGGGGGACACACAGAGGATGAGGGTGAGGAGGATGAGGAGGCGAAGATCATTCACAATGGTATTGTGGCTGGGCCTGTTATGTCCAGGGGGAGGGTTTCCAGGGCAGGTAGCAGTGTGTCATGCAAGGGTCTGACTCCTAAAGAGTTGCAGGACAGACAGACAGGCAGAGAGGGCTCACCAGTTGGAGTTGGAGAAAATGAGGATGGTTATGGAAAAGAAAAAGTTATTGTTGGCTCATGAGCTCAGCTTGAAGGAGCTGGATCAGAGGAGCCAGTCTAGTAGGGATGGTGGCAGCAACAACACAGAGCAGCCTGAGAGAAGGGTACATATTCCAAAAGACCTAGTGAAAGACTACAAAAGGGAGTATGACATATGGTGCTTCAAGGGGTATGAGTCTGCTCTCCATATGAATCTGGTCCCTGAAGCACATTGGGGGCGGGTCTCTGGAAGCACTTTGAGGTAGAGGGGAGGGACACCTTGGCATCCTTAGAAGATCCTAAGGGACTCACCTACACCATAATGAAAGACGCCCTACTCACAAAATATGGTCTGACCCCTGAGCAGTAGAAGGACAAGTTTAGGTCCTACAAAAAGAAAGAGTCTCAAACCTGGTTGGAGTGTGTGGATTCCTTTTGCAGGTCACTGGGTGAAGGGCAGTAAGGTGACAACGTATGAGGGGATTTACAATTAAATTGCTTGGGAGCACTTGTACAGTTTATATTTTCCATAGCTGCTCCAGCACCTAATTGACTGCAAGCTGACTGACCCCAGGAAGCTTGCGCAGGAAGCGGACCGCTGGGGGAGGACCAGGGTCCACAAGAGATATGGGGGAGACCACGCCAGCGGTGGGCATGGCCCCTCTCAAAAGAAAGAGGGGGGTAAGTGTAAACAAGGGCCCAAACTGATTCCCAGGGTAAGGATTCCCAGCCCCCAGTGAAAAGAAGCCATGGTTCTCCAAAGAGGGACCTGTGGAAGATGGTCCCCCACGTAAGTGTTATGCATGTGACCAGCTGGATCATGTGGGGAGGGACCCCAAATGTCCCAAGAGTACACCGGTACCCTCTGGGGTGCAGCTCCAGAAAACCTTACCGTGCCTTTTATCTGGGCCATCAATGAAAGCCCTGAACCAACCGCAAGGACATATTTGCTAAAACTCTAAGATATACCTGGTAGGGGGCATTGCTCAGAATGCATACTCAATGCATACTCGATGCCCATATGTATGGGGATTTCCACTACCTTCATTAGCAGCATTACCACACAGTGGCGACTGGCAGACTCTTCGGTTATGGGAAGAGAAGGTAATCATAGATGTAGGAGACCTATGTGAGGAAGGCACTGTGTTTGGTTTTCAAGAAGTTGCTGGGATTATGCAGTCCCAGACAGCCAAATTCTGATAAATGGGGCTATGCTTCTGACCACCCATACTTGGTGGAATAGAGGGGGTACAGAACCAATGGTCTACAATGTCCTGCTAACTAGATGCACCACAGATGGCAGACACAATGCAATGACTCTGCTATAAATGGCATTGCTGTCACAATCCAAAATAGTCCACATTGCTGGATAGATGGGTGGAAGATGTGGGGACCTCTGAGTGAGGTAATTGGATTAAGGTACTGCATGGCATCCCCAGGATGTCCCATAATGACTGTTCACTCTCATTCAATGTTATTAAATATATATAGTTTATTATGTAAATCGTATGATCCCTGCCGCAGTTGTTGGATGTCCTAGATGTCAAGAAATATGGGGTTGACTATTACCACATTGTTTGGAGTTCCCAAAAGCTACGCTCATACTTGAACAGGCTTTTACGGGTGGTTGGGGAGGCAGCTGAACAAGATATCTCAAATGCCCCATAATTATGCCTGCTGGGCTTTTTTTCAAAGCACCAAGGCAAACAAAGTGACAAGTAGATTCTTGGATCTGTCACTGATATTAGCCAGCTGACAAATTTAATGAATTGGGAAAACCCAGGGACACTAGATGTGTGGAAGTGGTGGATTAAATTAAAAAAATGGGCTCAATGCAAGGAAAGATTTATGAAAAGGGAGGGAGAGAGAGATACTCTTCAACAAGCAGATGCTTAGCCCTAGGACTTGCTACTGACAAACCTGCCATTGGTGGGTATAACTTAACCGCTATTGCCCCCTCTGCGTGAAGGACACTAAAAAAATACCGGAAGAAGAGATGATCTTTAAAGGGGCAGATTATGAAATTGGGGGCACCAAGTGTTTGATCAAAGGGGACTTACCACTACGAACAGTGCCCTGATTGCTTTTCAGGATTGCAACCCTTGAAATTGGAGACACGTTGTTTTGCTATAGTGTTTGACCCAAGTAACCCAACAGTACTGTTGCTATTTTTGTTCTAGCTTGTATTGTACTGTTTATATGATTCATGGTTTTAAAACACTATGGCCCTCATTATGACATATGCGGTAAATCCCACTTACAACCATGCTGACTGACACCAACATGTCACCGCGGATATCCGCTTACCTTATTATGATGCACAAACACCAACCTATCACTATTCAGCCACAGACACAGATCCGCCACATTAAAGGTCAGTGATCACCATGGCGGACATTCAATGGTGGTAAACCATTGGTGGTACATACCACTGCGCTCAAAATACACACACACATACAAAACAACATCACATTGGACAATTCAAACTACACACACCTGACACCTATACACACACCACACCCACCCCACTATAAAACACCCACCCACATTACCCACAACCCCTTACGACTACAAACAATTGCCACCAGTGAGAGACAGCAAGACAACAGACGAGACCAGAGACACGCACCACTGTCACCTATACACCACCCACACACCTTACATCACACACCCTAACACATCACCCTACACACACTCACCCACACCACTCACACTGCACCCATGGCACCACAACAATACCCCAGATTCTCTGAGGAGGAGCTAAGGGTCATGGTGGAGGAAATCATCCGGGTAGAGCCACAGCTATTAGGATCACAGGTGCAGCAGATATCCATTGCTATGAAGATGGAGCTATGACGGTGGATCGTGGACAGGGTCAAGGCCTTGGGACAGCACCCCAGAACAAAGGATGACATCAGGAAGAGGTGGAACGACCTACGGGGAAAGGTACGTTCCATTGCTGAATCCCTACCTCCTCCCCTACAACTAACAACATGGGAGGAGCAAGTTTTGGCAATCATGCATTCAGAGGGCCTGGCAGGAGTAGGAGGAGGACTGGACTCTGGTAAGTCAACTCTAAACTATTATCACCCTCTACCTGCATGCCATTACATACCCAGACCCTCACTCCCATCACTCCACCACCTCCCACACACCCCACCATCACAACCCACCCATCCTAATGCCAAGCCCTGCATGCACCACCAATGCATGGACACCACTCACAGACCTGCATGGATACCTATCACTAAAGCATGCACACTAGAGAATCACCTGGCCAACCGAATAACAACTCACACAAGGCAAAGCTGCCAGGGCAAGCACAACCATAGAGGGCAACCAACCTATGCACAATATGTCACACACAGAAACAATAACACTGCATTTACATCCCCACAGGAATCCCAGCCAATGTCACCGGGGAAGAAGTGCCAGCAACATCCAGTCCCCCCACAGAAGAGGCCCATCTGGATGACAGCAGCTCTGGTCGCCTGGATCTGGATGACCAACCTGGCCCATCAGGGACCTCTGGACAGTCGGTTTCCCCAGCACAGTCTCACACCACCACAGACCTCCCCCTTCAGGAAACACCACCACAGAACCCATCCTGCGGGCCCATACCTCTGTCTCCAGGACACGTCAACCAGCAGTGTGTCCACCACTACAGGGTCAGTGGCAGTGGGCACACGGTTCAGGGGACAGAGGCACAGGACAACAGGGAAGCTGGGAGGACTGCTGAGCGCCAGAGGGAGGACAGGCCCAGGGAACCGACTCTCCAGGAGGCACTCACCGTGATCCTGGGAGCATACCAATATTCCCAGGATACTCTGGGCCAGATCATGGACAAGATGCAGGAGAACATGCAGCTGCAGGAGGGACAGTATCTGGGGATCAGGAAGGACTTGAAGTCCATTAACACCACCCTGGTTTCCATTGCAGGGGTGCTGGTAGACATGGCCAGTAGTATGAGGGAGGCAGTGGCACACCAGCGGGCCCCTGCTACTAGCCAGACTACTGAACAGCCCTCCACCTCCGCTGCCGCTGGTGAACAGGAGGCCACAGGACCAACAGGCCACCAGCACCCCTCCCCCTGTAGATGGAGAATCACCTCACAAACGTTCCCTGTGATCCAGGCAGAAGCCAGAAACTATTGCCAAGACCCCCGCCAGGAAATAAGACTCTCCTGATTGTCACCCTTGTATCCCACTCTGTCACCCTGTCCACCTTGAACTGCCAATGCTCCCCTACCTTTGCCCCCTTGGACAATGCACCTGTGCTACAAATAGACTGGACTCTAACCTGGACTTACCTCCATCATCACCCCATCGCATTTCACTTCCCCCTTTTCGTCAGAGCACTGCAATAAACACACCTTGAAAAAATACAAGTGTGGAGTATGTCAAATGATTTACGCATGTATTTGTTTTAAAAGGATTAAACATAGCAATTCAACTGTACAGTAATGTTTACATAGGAAAGACCTGTAGTTGGGTGCAGTGAACACAACAGGAGCAATAGTGGGGCACCAACATCTGCAAAAAGAGATGCCAAAGGGTACAGTGAGTGGCCATAGAAGTAGGAATTCACAGCCTGCAGTGACAATGTCAAACATGAAACTGTAAATGAAATGCAAAATAACACTGTCTTACCTGTGTGTCATTGGAAGTATTGACAAATTACTGCAGTTCTGTTGTCCTCATCCTCTGCCTCCTCATCTTCACTGTCCACAGGGTCCACTGTTGCCACACGGCCATCTCCAGCCTCCTCCTTCTGCAGAAAAGGCACATGGCATCTCAAGGCAAGGTTCTGCAACATACAGCATGCCACGATGATCTGGCAGACCTTCTTGGGAGAGTAGCATAGGGACCCACCTTTTAGATAGAGGCACCGAAACCTGGCCTTCAGGAGCCAAAATGTACATTCAATTATCCTTCTTGTTCACCCATGTGCCTCATTGTAATGTTCCTATGCCTTTGTCCTGGGATTCCTCACATGGTTCAGTAGTCATGATAGGTTGGGGTGACCAGAGTCACCTGCAAATATCGAGGAGCAACTGTTAGCAACAAACTAACCCTTATGGCCCACACCATACCCATACACCGACATCTACTGTGCGGGAACCACAGGTCACCTATTAGCCACACCCTGTGCCTCTGGAGTTGGGCCATCACATTTGGGATGCTGCTATTCCTCAGGATAAAAGCATCATGCACTGAGCCTGGATTCTTAGCATTGACATGGGAGATGTACTGGTCCGCCAAACACACCATCTGCACATTCATTGAGTGAAAACTTTTTCGATTTATGAAGACCTGTTCATTTTGCCAGGGGGAGGGGGACAAATGCAATATGTATTCCATCAATCGCACCAATGATGTTGGGGATATGTCCCATAACATAGAAGTCAGCCTTCACTGTGGCCAAATCCTCCACCTGGGGGAAAACGATGTTGCTGCACATGTGTTTAATCAGGGCAGACAACACTCTGCTCAGCACTATTGAGAACATTGGCTGTGACATTCCTGCTGCCGAGCCCACTGTCACTTGGAAAGAACCTGTTGCCAAGAAATGGAGCACTGATAGCACTTGCACAAGACAGGGAATCCCAGTGGGGTGACGGATTAAAGAAATCAGGTCAGGCTCCAATTGGGCACACAGCTCTGTGATTGTGACCCTCTCAAGTCTGCATGTGAGGATAATGTGCCTGTCCTCCATTGTTTCCAAGTCCACCAGGGGTCTGTACACAGGGGGATGTCTCCATCTCCTATTCATCTGCAGCGGTTGCAATCTATGGGGCAAAAGAGTAAGCAGCTGGTCATAATCTGTACATTGTAACCACTAAAGTTCAATGCATATTGTGACTTTTACATGTTATTGGTGGCAAATGTCCAGAATGTGAAATTGTGAACTGTGACGCAGTTAGGATCCATGGCCTGCGCTCCCCCTGAAATGGCGTTGGCCTGTCCTGTATGGAGGAACAGGTGTAAGTGAGGTAATTCCGCTGACGTTGTGCGCCATTGCGGAAGGCAGTCGGGAACCGCCGTGCAACTCCTCATTGGTTAGAATTGGGTCCTAAGGGGTACAGTGGCCAATGGTGATGTACGCTGGCAGTGACAGTATGCACCACCACAGACGTCACTGCCATTTTGTATCTGTTCACTCACTTGCTACCTGACCTTCAACATGAGAGGACCTATACTGCATGTGCTGCTGTGACCTGTGTCTGGAACCTACCAGGGCCCGTGTGACTGGGGAAAGTTGGGGAAAGTTGGAGAGTTGGAGAGACTGGTGGATGGGATCCTACCCCAGTACCAACTGCTGTATGGGCCTCCAGACCAACAGGTGAGTACACTGTGAGTATGATGCATGGGGCATGAATGCATGGAGTGGTGTGTGTGAAGGCCCCGTGTGGGGGGGTTGGTGGATGGGTCCTGGGCAGCGTGCACCCTGTATGCTGGGCCATGTCTGTGCAAATGTGGATGGGAAGGGGTATGGTGGGCCATGAGTGTAACAGGCAGGACGGTCTGACTAATACCTTTCCCTGTGTATATTTCTCTGCAGGTCAGCGCCCATCAAAAGAAGGGTATATGGCCTCCCAACGTGGAAGGGGTGCCCATTGAACCCTGATTCCCTTGATGGCCTGCATACTGGCGGTGGCCTATCCTGAGCTGGATGGGACCTTGGGGGCATCAAAGCAGCAACAAGGGGGTGCCCTTCATTACTACAATTGCCTGGTGGGGTGGTATCTGGATGGGGAATGTGTGCCTGTGGGTGCCCCTAGGCCAGGCCCGACATTGCAGAGTAGGTCCCATGTTGGCCAGGGCTCTGATGTGAAATTCCTCCAATCTAGCTAGTAGGCATCCACTAATGGGCAGGGGTGTGTGGGTCCCAGGTATGCTGCAGTTGGCGGTATGTGTCCCTCCCCATGCCCTGGTGACTAGCATTATAACTGGTAGTGCATTGCCTAGTGCATAGGGCTGTTCCCTGTGTGTGAGTGTGTTGTGTACGCCAAATGTGGTGTTGGTGCCGCCATTGACTAAGTGCATCCTTTGTCTCTCACCCCCTTTCTTGTTTGTCACCCTGTCCTTATGTGCATTAGCCTCATCTGGCGGAGGAGCAGAGGCACCGGCGATGGAGGGAGCTGCATCCCACAGGACCCAGGAGGCAGAGTCTACCGACGTTGAGGGCACCAGTGGGATGGAGGGTGAGGGGAGCACCATGGCGGAGACTGGAGGGGACAGTTCAGACATGGATACCTCCTCCGATGGAAGCTTCCAGGTGGTGGCGGACACCTCTGTGGCCACCCCATCTACAGCTACAGCCGCCACCCCCATACCAGCACCGCCCTCCCAGCAGCCCCTCAGTGAGTTTCCGATGCCCGCTCACCCAGGAGCGTGGGCATCTCCTCGCCCCAGGCACCTCAGGCCCTCCCCCAGTTAGCCCTGCTGCCTGGGTGAGGAGGCTATTGACCTCCTGAGATCCATCTGTGTAGGGCAGTCAACCATTGTGAATGCCATCCAGGGGCTGGCAGCCCAAATGCAACAGACCAATGCATTTCTGGAGGGCATTCACACTGGCTTGAAGGCCCAGCAGAGATCAATCCAGGCACTGGCCTCCTCCCTGATGGCAGCCATTGTCCCTGTTTCCACCCTTTGCCCTCCAACTTCCTCTACCCAATCCCATTCCCCTCAATCCCAACCTATCCCAAGCACACAGGCAGGCGAGCATGCACACAGGACAACACACAAGAGTGGTACAGGCAAACACAAGCACCACATTCTGTCCCACAGGCACTCACACAAACACCATCCACTCGCAGACATACCAACATCCACTGCCTCCACTGTGGCCCCCTCCTCGTCCTCCACCTCCCTCCTAGTTGCGTCTACACTCACACCTGCATGCACTACATCCTCATCCACTACCAGCATCACCATCACACTTAGCAGAACACACACCTCACTTGCAATCACCACCCCAACAGCCATGGACACGTCCCCTGTGTCCTCTCCCACTGTGTCTGTGCCCCCTCCTCCCAAAGTACACAAACGCAAGCACTCAGACACCCAACAGCCATCCTCCTCACAACAGCATCCAGCCCATGCACCTACACCCAAACTCACCAGACAGACACCTCCTACAACCACTCCCTCTTCCTCCACTTCCAAACCTTCTCCCTCTTCCGGCCCCAATGTCCGTCCCTAAGAAGCTTTTCCTCTCCACCATTCACCTCTTCCCTACCCCTCCTCCCCCCGTCCTTCACATCAGGCCAGGGTGGTCAAAACCCAGGCAAGAACCTCAGCCACCCAGTCCACGGGCCCAGTAGTGTCCCCAGCAACTCCAGGTGGGAAAGGATCCTGTGCACCAGACAGCATGACAGAAAGGGTGCCTGCCCCTAGTGCTGCAAGGAAGGGCAAGGAGCCACCTCCAGCTGCTGCAAGGAAGGGCAAGGAGCCACCCACAGCTGCTGCAGGGAAAGGCAAGGAGCCACCCCCAGCTTCTGCCAAAAGGAGTAAGGAGCCATCCCCAGCTGCTGCCAAAAGGAGCAAGGAGCCATTCCCAGCTGCTGCCAAAAGGAGCAAGGAGCCATCCCCAGCTGCTAGCAGGAAGGGGCCTGCACCAGTGGTGAGTAAGGACAAGGGGCTTAGTGCTTGGACTCTGTCAGAGCCTACCCCACCAACCATGGTGGTACAGCCGTCTGAGGCTGCAGGGGATGGGCAGGGACTTCGCACCACCACCAGCTCTGGCAGCAGCACTGCCACCAGCACCACCACTAGCAGCAGCAGCACCAGTGGGCAGCTGCCCGAGGCTGCAGAGGTTGGGCAGGAGCTTCCCCCTACCACCACCACCAGCTCCACCAGCAGCACCGCCACGAGCACCACCACCAGTAGCAGCAGCATCAGTGGGCAGCTGTCCGAGGCTGCCGGGGATGGGCAAGAGCTTCCCCCACCACCAGCTCTGCCACCAGCACCACCAGCAGCAGCACCAGTGGATAGCCATCCGAGGCTGCGGGGGATGGGTAGGGGCTTCCCCCCACCACCGCCACCAGCTCCAGCAGCACCAGTGGGCAGCCGTTCGAGGCTGCATGGGATGGGCTGGAGCCTCCCCCCACAACTACCACCAGCAGCAGCAGCACCACCAGCACCATCGCTGAACTGCCGTTACCGCCGGTGGACATTGTGTAGTCCTCTGGGATTGACACCCAGCTGAGAGACTGTGACCCTGCACTCCCCAAGATCTGCATCACTGGGCACGGTGCCCCTTCCAGTACCAGTGGAGCAGCCATCCGCTCACCCCATCCTCCCCAGGATGAAGCTCACACGTCATGATGCCCCCTCCAGAACCAGTGGAGATGCCATCCACTCACCCCCATCCTCCCCAGGATGAAGCTCACAGGTCACAATGCCCCCTCCAGAACCAGTGGAGAAGCCATCCACTACCCTCATCCTCCCCAGGATGAAGCTCACAGGGCACAATGCCCCCTCCAGAACCAGTGGAGAAGCAATCCACTCACCCCATCCTCCCCAGGATGAAGCTCACAGGGCACAATGCTCCCTCCAGAACCAGTGTAGAAACCATCCACTTGAGAGCCTGTGGCCTTGCAGGACAGAGTAATGGGCATGTTGCCCCCTCCAGAGCATGTGGGCAAGTCACCCACTCGAGAGACTGTGGCTTTGCACTCCCCTAGACCAAGCAGTGGGCAACTCACCCACTTGAGAGACTTTGGCCTTGCACTCCCCAGGACCAAGCAGTGGGTAAGTCACCCACTTGAGAGACTGTGGCCTTGCACTCCCCAGGGGAGAGTAATGGGCAAGTTGCCCCCTCTAGGACCATTAACGCTGTTCCATCTTCCAGCTGAGGTGCCCGCCCGTTCCCCTTCCCCCTGAGGTGCCTGCCTATTTTTTAACTGATGCCCCTGTAGTTGTTCTCTCCGTGTTGTTGCAGGAGTAAAGTGGGGCCTTGTACTTTGTAATGTGGCCCTGTGGCCCACGAACATTGAGGAATGGGCAGTGACCCTTCATTTGTAAATATGTATATACATTTTGATTTGGATGCACATATTGCTACTATATTTATCTTATTACACTCACATTGATCTATTGGAGTTGTCCTTGCATTATTCCTGAGGGGTATGGAGTCAATATGTTATGTTACTGCATCTGCTTGTGTGTATGGTGTTGGGGGTGGGGGTGTTGCGTGTGTGTGTCACTCTCCTTTTCCTCCCTCCCCTGTGTGCTATGTGGCTGTACTCACCGTGGTCGTATTGGCCGTCATTGGTGTCGTGGTGGAGCAGGACGTAGAAGAGCATTGGGAAGACATGCAGCTCGGGCTGCATGGCGGCGTGGTTCTTCTCTGGGTCTCCACATGTGAGTCCTTTGACTTCTGAGATCTGTTTCTGCCAGGCTTTTGATGTCATTGGTACCACCCCAGAAAAGGTGGCGGATTGGACCGTCATAATACAGTGGGCGGAACATTGTATTCTGCCTGGCTGTAGGCGGTTAATGCCATGGTGCCTGTTGATTTCAACCTGGCGGTTGGTGCGGTAAAGTGGCTGTCTGTCTGAGCTCTTTTCGCCATGGTCATAATTTGGTGGTATTTACCACCAGCCTGTTGGCGGTACTACCGCCACTTTATCACCAACTGCCATGGTTGTAATGAGGGCATAAATACTGCATACTCCTCAAAATATCTTTTGAGGGGATGTATAAAGAGGTAACACCTTTGAACCTCCTTCAAAATTTTGAAATTGTAGAACTATGTATAAAAATAGTAAGAGAAGTAAAACAAAAAAAAACAAGCAGGTACAGTGAAATCGCTGATGGATAGGATAAACAACTACATCCATATATTGATGGATGCAATTGTAATATGCAAGATGTTATGTGTTAACATGCTTAAGAAGAAGTAGTTTAGGAAGAAGCACTAGTAGTACCAATAGGTCCAATTAATTTTTTTAAGTGAAGGTAATTAATAAATGGGGTGTGCGAGTGGAAAGTACAGGTTAGAGGTGTATGAATTACAGTGAGGTAACATAAAGGAAGGCTGGTAATCACTGGGAATGAGGACGGTGTAAGGCTATGCAGGGTAAGCTGTGAATGAGTGATAAGCACTTGAGGGAGTAAAGGGTGAGCTTCATGTGAGGGAAAATGGTGTAAGGGAAGTGGAATTGCCTTAAAGGAGGAAAGAAGTCGGATGTGTGTTCATGAAGATAGAATGAGGGTGACTGGAGTTGACACCTGTACACTGGAATAGTGTGAGAGTGAGAAGTGGCATTGTATGAGTGAAGGCTAGAGGTCTATATTTTGAATGACAGCACTGTGTGAGTGTACAGACTTGGTGCGTGAAGGCTATGTTTATGTGGGTGTGAGTGGTGGACTTCTTCTGAGTGAAAGTAAGGTTGTATGGGTGAGAAGGCACCTGAAGACTTCTAGTAAATATTACAAAGAGTCCAATAATGAAATGTCTAGGTGGTTCCTAGCTGGAGATTCCATTACTACATTTATTAGTGCATCCCAGTGTTTCTCTGTGGAACAGTCAGTCTTGCTACAGTGAAACTAGCTTTTAGGTGCTAGTAACTTTCTATATACCGTACATGTAAATACCATGCACCCTACCTGCATGGTTATAAGGCCAACTTAGGGATTTAGACCTGTCAAAATGGTTTATTTTGACAGGCCAAATTGCAGTTTTTAAACTGCCAGAGTCAGGCTAAAATGGTAGACATGAAGCAATGTTTACACTGTCACAGTAGTGGAGGGCACACTAGATTATGCAGTCCACTAGTGACACTTAACTTACAGGACTTGGGTATAATTTGTATCATACTCTAACGACTTATGGGTCAGTTAAATATTTAATTAGAAGTACATCCAATTTCAAAATGTTTTAAGGGTCAGAGTGCATGCACTGGGCTCCGGTTAGCACAGTCTTAGTGAAAAGTGTAAAAAAAAAACACAGCAGTATCAGTCCTCCAAAAAATAGGGGTGACAGCATAGAAAGAGTCATTTTCCTACAGTTATACTACCATGGGTTTTCTCACAAAGCAAAGTCTTTTGAAAACACAGGCCTTCTTAAAGATATAATGGAAATAGTGGTCTTTTGGCCAAAATATCTACTGTGCGTGTTTTGCTCTGTAGGCCATTTAAATTTTACTTACAATGCAAAGTTAACGTTTGCCTTCCATCTCCTTTTCATTGCACTCTCCTTTGAGGGCAGAGCCTAACTCTGGAAATGCAGTCTGAAATCAGGAACTCCTAGCTTCCCTATTGTTATAGCCCACAAAGCTGCTTTGTTAATAGGATTTTCTTTCACTGACAGCTTGGGCCACCACACACAAAGTCAATCAATTATTACCAAACTCTTTCACCAAACAGAGTGGCAGACGAATATGGCTTGCCAATTCTTGTTGTTTCTGCCAAGGCCTTCCTGACCTTTGGGGTCAAGGGTTGCAAGGGCAGTAACAGAGGAACCGTTAGACCTGTCAGTCTTAGGTTGGTGTTCCACTAAAGTTTTTGCCTTCCTCCTCCATTTTTCCTGATCTCGCTTTCGCTGGCCTTAGGACTCTGGTCACAATACCAATGATAACCAGTGCTAAGGTGCATGTGCTCACTCCTTAAAGGAATATAACATTTGCTTATCCTCAATTGGCATAATTAATTTACTTATTTGTCCCTAGTAAAGTGGTACTACATGCTCCGAGGGTCTGTAACCTAAATGCTAGTAGTAGGCCTGCAGCACTTATTGCGCCACTCACTTATGTAGCCCTTTAACCATTTTTCAGATCTGCCATTGCAGCCTGTGTGTGCAGTTTTTAAAATGACTTTTTTCTACCTGGCAAAATAAACCATTTGCCAGGCACAAACCTTCCTTTTTTGTACATATGTCATCCCTAGGGAAGGCCCTAAACAGCTGTCAGGGCAGGGTGAAATGCATTTAGAAAGTAGGACATATACATTTTAAGTTTTACATGACCTGATAGTGAAGAAATCTTAAATTCGTTTTTCACTACCCCAAGGCCTACATCTCCTATGGGATAATATTAGAGTTACCTTATTATATGGGAGGGCAGAGCTGGGAAAAGCCCAACTTACACTTGAATATGCTGTGTCCTGCCTCTACACAAAAGGCTGCATACCCCTTATGGTTTGTCAGGAGTCAGGGCAGGGAAGTCAGGATACTTGTGGCCCTCAGTTGAACACTTCTAGAAGCTTCTCCCACCTTCCAGAGAAAAGACAACAGGTATGAATATTGGATAGAAACCACCTCATCGGTACACTTTCACACCTGTAGATACTCTGCCAGGAAGGTCTGCTGTGTTGTTGAAAGGACTACCACTGTGGTGGACTGCTACTCTGAAGGAACTGCTGCCCTGCTGACCTGCTGACCTATTACCTGGGTGAAAAAGACTAGGCTTATTGAACCCAGGACCCCAAAGTATCTCCAAGGGCTAGTTAGCTGGCCTCCGAACCAGAGCCTCTGGGACAGAAGGCTCCAGACCTTGATCCTAGCACCTGGACTATGCTATCTGTGAGTCTATTCTGTCAAGTGATACCACCCTAGTTCTGGAACCTTGGAAGTGGGTCTAAGGTGCTCTGCCAGCCTCTTTGGATCCAGCGGAATGAACACATCTCCTCTGATGCTTTGTGCAACCCTGAACAGAACTTCCACTGCCACTGCTGCGTGAATTGATCTCATTGCATTACGTTGCAGCCCGTCACCTCATCGGAAATGCTGTTGTGCAACCTCAGAATCCTGGGCCCTTAAACCCCTCACTGACAGCAGCCTCAATTACGACACTGTCTTCATCACTGCCTCACAACTCCTTGGAACCGATACTTCACCCTGACTGCACAACGCATACTAAATGCTAGACTTCACATCACAAACTCTCAATGGAATCTCTGACGATGACGCAGGTCCTTGCATAGGCGCTTTGCCACATCTCCAAACCAATGCTTTGCTAGATGACACATCTTCGATGTGTATCCCCACAACGCTCAGCAAACTAGGATTTAAGGTACTTTGTTCAGCAGGCCTAATTGGGTGCCTGTAGCAGGACAGGGGGTTTATGGCGGTTGGCCGAAACTTGTGTCTTTGTCCCGCTCCGGCACAATGAGATATCCACAGTTTTCTTTCTCTGCTTTTTGATGCTACTTTGACTGAAAATCTGCAAATCTCCAGTTCTACTGATTGGATTTTTGCTGTTTTGGGTTTGGTTTGTTTATTAGAAATTACTCTTTGTTTCTAATCTATTGTGTGATCCTTTCATGGCGTGTTTTCACTGTGTCACTATTTGAGGTGTTACACAAATACTTTACACATTGTTTCTGAGTTGAGCCTGACTTCTGTGTGCCAAGCTACCCGAGGGGTGACCATAGGTTAATTTAGGGTTTGCTTGTAACTTCACCCTGACACGGATTATCGTTCCTGCTTGAGTAGAATTTCACCCCCTTTACCAGTAACCCAATTGCTTACAGGGACTCAATAGCAAAACAAGGCTAGCAGCTCCTACTCATGGTAACTCATAATGGGCAATGCAGAAGCCCTTTACTGGGACCCTTATTAATGTTACTTTAAAAACGATTTATTGAAAATTGTCAGGAACACTATGGTCTCACTTGATACATGTCCCTGTAGGTCAGGTTGATGTTTTTAAGCAAGTAGATGTCTAAAAATGGCAGTACTTTGAAAGAAGTGCATATCAACCCATGGATGCTCCAGAGATGGTGTGGGTTTTATTATACAGCATCTACTTGGCCAATTCACTGTATCATAAATAATATTGTTATGGGTGGCTCTCACTGAGATCCACTACTGTGAATACCAGATTCAAAATCCGGTTATTCACTACCATGGTATAGCAACAGTTGGAAACAAATATTGTCTCAGCTGTTGCTACTTCATAAAGGAATTCCAGGCTACTCTGACAGGTATTGTCTAAAGGCTGTCAGTTTGGTGTTGTCTCTCTGCTCTGACGGACAGCAATGAGCACAGCTTCAGGTGACAAGGGTGCAAAAAGGCGCAACGTGGTGGTGGTGCAGGAGAACAGGTATTATTTTGATAAATTTGGGCATGGAAAGTGTGGTTTAAAGATAGCTTGGTGTGGGTGGGTTGTAGTGGAGAGGGGTAATATATGCAGAGGGTGGTGAGTGTGGCTGGCATGCCACCAAGATATATACTTTTTTTTATATTTATGGGAGTGGTGGTGTGGGAATCTTTCACCAAGCAATGCTGTTGAAAATAGGACCAGATAATTTTGGAGGACCATTTATAACATAAATTTGTAGATGGGTAATAGTGAATAAAGGAATGTAATTCACCTCAGGGTTCTGAGTGACATCATAGAAAACTCGAGCTTTGCTCTCCTTGTCCATTTCATGTCCCTCAGAACCCCTGTACTTTATTGATTGTTAACCATCTATGATTCTACACGCAAACAGTACGTTTAATCAAGTGTATAATTTAGACACAGACATTTGTAAGTATTTCCTTCTTACTGTTTACTTTCATCTGCTCTTTAAGATAAATAGGCCATTGAAAAAACTCGAGATACGTTATGCTAACAGGTTATCCTTATCTCTAAGGGGGTCATTATGACCCCGGCGGTCGGCGTTAATATGGAGGAAAGTACTGCCAACAGGCTGGTGGTACTTTTCTCCATATTATGACATTGGCGGTTTAGCTAAATCCAAACCGCCAATGTACCACACTGACCGCCATGGTGGTAACTACCGCCGGGCTGGAGACTTCACTCTCCAGGCCAGCGGCCATCACTTACCTGCCTGCGGGATTATGACCCCGCCTACCACCATGGTTTTCGTGGCATCCTTACCGCCACGAAAACCAGGGTGGTAGGCACGATCAGTGACAGGGAATCCCTTCCCCTCTCCCCCTCCCCAGGTTTCCCCACCTCATCTCCAGACCCCCCTCAAACACGCGCCTCCGTTCACACATGCACACGCACACACCCATTCCAACATTCATCCACGCATGCATACAACCATTCACACACACTTACATACACACACGCAGACACGCATTCACACAACTCAACCTACACACACTCACACATCCATTCATGCACACACACAACATGCAACACACACACGCATACATGCACACCCAGACATACACACACCCCCACACACACACACACAACACCCACCACCCCATACCCTGTTGGAGCACCCGACTTACCTGTAGTATGGGGGTCCTCCGGCAGGAGACGGGACTAGGTCCTGCTGCCAGGAGCAGTGTCTGCCAGTAGAACACCGCCAGGCCGTATTATTCTTATAACACGGCCGGCGGCGGTCTAGCAGCGTCACTTTACTGCTATCCGCCGGCATGCCACAGCTGGATTTTCGCCATCCTTCTGGCGGCAATCCGGTTGTGGTCATAATCCGGCTGATGGCTGGTAGCCGCAGCGATGGTCTTTTGGCGGCTGTCGCCGTGACAGTGGCCGATTTTTACCGCCGGGGTCATAATGACCCACTAAGGGCCAGATGTAGGAAGGCTTTTGAGCCTCGCAAACTGCAAAAAACGCTGTTTGCGAGGCGCAAAAGCCCTTACACGATGCAGAATCACATTTTGCGAGTCGGTACCGACTCGCAAAATGTGATTCCAACTCGCAAATAGGAAGGGGTGTTTACTTCTTATTTGCGACCGCATCGCAATGTAGAGTTGATTTGTGACCGTGAAAGCGGTCGCAAATCAACTCGCAGTTACCATCCACTTGAAGTGGATGGTAACTCATTCCAAATGGGAAGGGGTCCCCATGGGACCCCTTCCCCTATGTGAATGCAAAAAAAATATTTTTTCAGAGCAGGCAGTGGTCCTACGGTAATTATTCTTTTTGCAGCTCGTTTTCCTTTAAGGAAAACGGGCTGCAAAAAGAAAAAAAAGCTGCTTTATTTAAAAGCAGTCACGGACATGGTGGTCTGCTGTCTCCAGCAGGTCACCATCCCCGTGAGTGCCTAGACTCGCTATGGGGTCGCAAACTGCGACCCACCTCATAAATATTCATGAGGTGGGTCTTTGCGACCCCATAGCAAGTCGCAGAAGGTGTCTGAGACACCTTTCTGCATACCAGTTTGCGAGTTGCAATTTGCGAGTCGGAAGGACTCGCAATTTGCAAGTCGCAAATTGGTTTGTACCTACATCTGGCCCTAAATCCCTTAAGCCATTTCAATTTTCAGATTGGTTTGTTTTCAAGCAATGTATGGTCTATGTCGGCATGTGTTTCATTAATTTGTGCAAGTTGCATTAAAAACTGATTATTATTTAAAGTTAACTCAAGTTCTATATTTAATGTTCGTAATTTGACATATAAAATACAGTTATTTTCGCCATACATTCGTGCTATTACCCCATGTAAAATCAATGCATCTTGGTAATACAAAAACAATGCAAATTTCCTAATCTACTTTGGAAAGGTTTCTATAAAGAATGGGACATAGTCAGTGACACAGAGTTCCTAAAGTGTAAAAGCCATTTATTTCGGACAGGATTGCCTTATATACAATAACATTATAACTAAACTTTTAACCAAGTTCAACACCCCCCACCGCACCCTTATAAAACCTCTCCAGTCTTCTTTTCACTCATCCCTCCATTAGCTTCCGTTCATCCCTCTTTCACTTCAATTGACTCACATATCCTCCTTTTTCTTCCATCCCCTGTCTGCTTCGGGCATTCCCCATGCTATCATCCTTCACCTATTTTCTTTTTCCCTCCAGGAAGGCTGGCCAAGCCCGCATCTGACTCTCCACCCTCCCCCATCCACTGCCACACCTCATGTAAGCAAACCTGCCCTAACTGGCATCCACCCAACTCAACACCAAAGCCACATGACAAACACTCCCCACATGTATATCTAATGCAGGGCGGGTGGGTGGCCACAAACTTCACACGCCATGCTGACGGTTAGCGTGGAAGAGGCCAGACCCCACACCCCCTTCAGCTTAAATATCCCACCCATGTCCCACCCCCACGTACCCTTTAGCCAATCCTCCCCTGCCTTCATCACCTCCCTCCCGAAATTCCCAGTGGAGAGACTACTCTTTTCTCTCCACGGGGCCCCCCATTTACCGTGTGTTCACATTCATTCGCGAACAGAGATGCAATGCTTTTTCCTGTATCATTTGCTGCATATTTTGCACTCTGGGAAAGCCATTTCGTATCTTTTCCCAAGCTTCTGCCACAACTCTTTTCAACAGCAACCCCCACTTTAAATTGAGATGAAGACTCCATTACTTCAAGGTTACAAGCTCCAAATATTTTAGTATTTGAAATCATTTTACCATTAGAAAAACAAAAAACACTTCAAATTTGGTATTACTCTGGCAGAAACTTCAACCGGTTTAGATGTTTTGTTGTGAGACCAGTTCAGTTGATGATATTCTCTGTTGAGTGTTTGACAATAAACTTTCATTATCAGAATCATTTTATAAATAGGTTATCACAGACACAATTCAATTATCTGGTGTGGCTTACAATGCGTCTCCATTTGTACATGTCCACGCACCACCTAGAAAGATTGAAATTCTATTCCTTACAAAGGCACTTACATACATTCAGACATAGAAAAGGCACCACTATCCTTTCATTACTCTTCATAGGCAGCTATGTTGAGTTCAGTATGGAATTCCGACGAGATGTGTGTAAACTTGTGTCAGCACGTATCAGCATTCCGAGTGTCACGGTACCCTCGGTCGCCCACAATTTTGTCCTGGCAAATCTCAATGGGTCAAAACAGACGAAAGTTACTAGATGAAAATGTGTGGTAAGTATCTATACATGCTTTATTCAGTGTGGTAAGCACCAAATTCTGCATGTTTTCCGATTTCCCTATTCAGAGCCACTATTTATCAGGTATAGATACACCCCCTCCCCCAAATTTGCCCAAATGGAATTAGAGCTACAGTATTCACGCTTCTTACTCCCAAAACCAGGTACATTTGATTAAATTAGGAATTAATGGATCTACTGTCGCAGTCTGACCTAGAGACAGAACAAGCAATCTCGCCAGCCTATAGCAGTCTTTACAATGTTAGTAATACTACATGCACATAGGATTTTTAAATAAGACCCCTTCAGCTGTTGCTCAGTGGTAGTGTCAGCCACCTTTTAGTTCAGCCCTGTGAGCACGTCTGGCCTTATTTGGTTATTTTATTATTAATTGATATGGGGACGCTTTAGAGGTTCAAAGGACCTTTTGACTGGGCTTAGATTAGTTCCCACCATAAGTCACCAACCCAATACAAATCACCAGTAATATCAGTTCACAATATCAATCATCTTTGGAGTCAATAACCTCAATCATCATGACCCCTTTGGCCATGAATAATCACACCATTATATAAAGTTAGAACATTTTATTTCCTATATTAACAATGCTAATATCACGTAAATTAGTCTCAAAACCATCTGGTACACATACAAGAACAGCACTGGTTGACCAAATCTTCTAAAGAATCTCAATTTAACTAATCCATGGATTACTACACATTCAAGAGTTAATAACAAGAGCAGCTGCACAATAGAAATATAATCCATCTAAGTTCATCAACTGAGCAATGTCAATTATTTGTGAATAGCAACCTGTTAACATCTTAAGATTTCCCCTTACTAACCCTCTGATTAGGATTTGCATGTTTGGGCTTCATGCAAAACAATTTTGTCAACATTCATTTGTAAAAACATCTAGCTATGGCTCTCTCAAACTTGCGGTTGGTACCTAAGAACAAAAGACAAAATTACAACAAGAACAACAGCATTTGTTATGCCTCTCCTCAATATTGATCAGCAAGCTGTGATTATCTTTGTCAGTTGGACATCAGTTCAGTCAGCATCAGTATCGGGACCTGAAAGGGAATGGTTCGGAAAGTGGACTCTAAACAATCCGAACCATCATAAAGCAAAGTCTAGGAATCAGTATTCCATATCGGGAAATTTAAGTAATAAAGGGGGTCATTCTGACCCTGGCGGCCGGTGACCGCCAGGGTCACCGACCACGGGAGCACCGCCAACAGGCTGGCGGTGCTCCCTCGAGCATTCTGACCGCGGCGGTTCAGCCGCGGTCAGAAACGGAAAGTCGGCGGTCTCCCGCCGACTTTCCACTGCTCGGGTGAATCCTCCATGGCTGCGGAGCGCGCTCCGCAGCCATGGGGATTCTGACACCCCCTACCGCCATCCTGTTCCTGGCGGGTCTCCCGCCAGGAACAGGATGGCGGTAGGGGGTGCCGCGGGGCCCCTGGGGGCCCCTGCAGTGCCCATGCCAATGGCATGGGCACTGCAGGGGCCCCCGTAAAAGGACCCCACAAAGTATTTCAGTGTCTGCAAAGCAGACACTGAAATACGCGACGGGTGCAAGAGCACCCGTCGCACCTTCCCACTACGCCGGCTCCATTCGGAGCCGGCGTCCTCGTGGGAAGGTAGATTTGCCCTGGGCTGGCGGGCGGCCAGGGCAAATCTCAAAATACCCTCCGCGGTCGCAAGGTATTTTGTCGGGGGTAGACTGGCGGGCGGCCTCCGCCGCCCGCCAGTCTCGGAATCACCCCCAAAGCTCCTTCAGCAAAATAGATCAGAAAAATGGCATAAACAGAGTGGCTCCGTTCCTGCTCTGTAGTCGAGTTAAGTTAAAGTTGTCCAAAGAACTTCCCACGTTGCCATTGGTCAGAAAATCGTACGTTTACTATTAGTGCAATAAGAACTAATTTCTAAATCTAAGATATAACTGAACTGTCTTTCACATGTCAATGGTTGGCTCCTCCTCATATGTTCCCACCATCGGGCTGGTCAGGTATCAATTTTGTATCTCTCCGTTCTTCCCTCATTACCACAACAATTACCATTATTAAGATCAGGGGCATTGCTATTGCCAACACCACTATTACCGCCACCATTAATGTAACTATATTCCCACCACGCTTATCCCCAGCAACTTTACCATTACTGTTACCAGCACCACCAATGTCCCCACCACAGTTACCACCATTATTACAACCACTATAACCACCATGACCATGATGACAAATCCCTTTGTTACCACCACCACAATTAGCGCCACCACATTCGCTATTGCTAGTCTTGAAATGGTGATGCTTTCTGTCACTTGTAAGGCAGATACTCTTCAATGTCCTAACTTGGCATCCATCAGTTTCATTAAGGTGTCAGATTCCTGCTCTACATTGTGGGACCGTTTTTAATTCGTTTTGGAAGTAACAGGGATTGTGGTGCCTTCTAATTTAAAACCTGGATGTCTTCTTCAAAGCCTGGCTCAAGCCACAGACTGATAAATCCCCCTAGCTGCCACCAAGAAGCTTAGACAAACATATGCTTCCTACTTAACGGTAAGAAAACCTTACCACCACCATTACCATCACCATGATTACCACCATGATTACCACTGCCACAAATGTCAGCATTACTACATTATGTTACAAACAGCACTACCATTACCACCACTACCATTATCACTAACACATTACCTTTATAGCCACCACTAACACGATAGTTAACATAGTAACCACCACCATTACCACGACCACCACTGCCATCATCAATAAAATTGCTCTTAGTAAAACCATATTTATCACTACCAACAACATTAATACTACCATCATTACCATCACAATGACTACCACCACCATTATCACCACAATTAGGACCATTACCACAATTAATATTGCCACAATCACTATGTGTACCACCATTATTACCACAGCAAATGCCACCACTACCACTAACACTAATATTACCACCACTACCATTACCATGAACAACTAACAGCTTTTTCAACTCCACCACCATTAAAACTATACCATTGCCATGATCATCATAACCACAACCTCCATTACCACCATCACCTGAAATGCAATTATTTTCATACATGAATGTGCTTTCTAAAATGGCTAGTACATGTAGGCATTACATAGCCTGTCTAAAATATTGTTTCTCATGAAATAAATTAATCACCACAGGCAGGAACACATATGATATGCCTTTAATTAAAACATTAATAAACCTACACTAATGTGGCGTGGTTACAAAATATTTATAAAGACACTTTAATATTAAGAAAACTGCATTTTTGAAAGTATACTCTGAGGTGTTAGTTTACGTTTTTACATGAAATCATAACAGCTGACTCACCCTTGCTCTTCTACCAACCCTTTTATCGGGTAAACATCACGATTTAAAGACATGCAGTAAATAATTTCCCAAGGTAGTTTCAACGATGCGCATGTCATGCAGCTGCTATACCTCGGCCGAGCTAACATGAGAACACGGGCGAGTATTTCACGGGCAATTGTGCAAACTGAAACACCGCCTGTGAAAAGATGATTTGATTCATTCAAGCTCAGGTAGTTGAGGATAAAATGAAACCGTGTGAGTGATATTAAATGGAATATTGATGTCAGCCTTCGGGGGCACTAATATTATCCTTTCTAGCCATCCAGCAGTGAAGTCAGAGCTTCAGCTCCCGCTTTGTCGAAAGCAAGATGGGTCAACATCACTCACCGCCTGGCAACAGGGAGATGCATCCCAGAGATCCAGCTCTTCCAATTTAGAAAAAATGATTTTTTTATCAATGTAAAGTGTTTGGTAATCTGTAAACCTAGGCCGGATAAAAAACATGTTGCATTATTGTTCTCCGATAAAGTGAAGCTTTCTGATAGTACACAACATAACTGTGGATCACTAAAATGTACAGAACGTTCTGTAATAGTTGGTTCTTGCCTCAATGTTTGCTATTCTTGAAGCAGAGAACGGATAAAAATTCTCAGATCTTTATTTGTGTATTATTAAACCAGCGACCACTGATGTATTTGAATGGGCTTTGCATATGTAGATTCAATGTGTATGAATATTTTACCTTGAACTCCAGGAAATAAAAATGAGTCCAAGTATACATACATATGTGGGCTCCCCGGGGCCTGATAAGGTAGTTGCCACTGTGCAGTTATAGATAGGATAGTATTTCCATAGGACATGCCTTTTTTGTGTTTCTAATAACTTTGGTGCAGTTTGATGAATCTCCACAAAACTTTTTTTTTGCTGGGAAACGTCCTAAACATTGCGTCCTAAACAACGCAGACTTTTCTCCACGCAAGCAGAACAGCGCTTGCCTAAACAACAACTGTCTTGCCTTGTTAAGGCAGAGAAAAGGCAAAGAACTGTCCAGTGGATCAGGAGAGGATGCGGTGAGGTAAGTGGGGCTGTGTTTGGGGGTAGCTTTTAGGGGTGGGGATGGATTTAGGGCTTAGGACGGTTGGGGGGTCGGAGTAGTTTATTCTTTAGGAGTGAGGTGGGGGAAGTTTTGTTTTTAGGGCTTAAGGTGGGTGGGGGACAGGATAGTTTATTTTTTAGGGGCTGGTAGTTTATTTTTTAGGGGTGGGGAAGGTTTAAGGAAGGGCGGGAGGAGGGAGGAGAGGAGGAAGGATCAGGAGAGGACGCATTGAGGTCAGTGGGGCTGGGGCAGGGTTTGGGGGTAGTTTTTAGGGGTGGGGTGGATTTAGGGTTTAGGGTAGGTGGGGGATCAAGGTAGTTTATTTTTTAGGGGCATGAAGGTTATTTTTTAGGGCTAAGGGTGGGTTGGGAGGTCGGGCAGGGGACGGGGAAGGTTTAAGGAAGGGTGAGAGAAGGGCGGAGAGGAGAGGAGTATCAGGAGAGGACGTGGTGAATTAAGTGGGGCTGGGGCAATGGTTTGGGGGTAGCGGTGGGGTGGATTTAAGGCTTAGGGTGGGTGGGGGGTCGGGGTAGTTTATTTGTTAGGGGTGGAGGTGTTTTTATTTTAGACTTTAGGGTGGGTGGGGCTGGGGTTAGTTTTTTTTAGACTTTAGTGTGGGTGGGGGTTTGGGTAGTTTACTTATTAGGGCTGGGGAAGGTTTTAGGGCTCAGGGTTGGTGGGGGGTATCGGGCTAGTTCATCTTTTAGGGGTGGAGGGTCAGGGTAGTTTTTTTTCGGCCTTAGGGTGGGTGGGGGGTCAGGGTAGTTTAGTTATTGTGGTGGAGGAAGGTTTTAGGGCTCAAGATGGGTGGGGATGTCAGGGTAGTTTATTTTTTAGGGACAGGGTGAGGGGGTCGGAGCAGTTTATTTTTTAGGGCTTAGGGTAGGTGGGAGGGTCGGGGTAGTTTAGTTTTTAGGGGTAGTGGAGATTGTAGGGCTCATGGCAGGTGGAGGAGTTGGGGTAGTTTTTTATGTAAACAGGGGCCAGGGTTTTTGAGGGGAGTTACCTAGGGGTGGGAGTAGTTTTGGGCCTCAGGGCGGGTGAGAGGGGGTTGGGATAGTTTTTTAGGTTAAGGGGGTTGTATGACACAACTATTTATGCCGTTTTCACATATGCTTTTACTATGCATGCTTTTACAATGAAATGTGTGGTAAAGGCATGAGTGGAAATGACGCGGTCAGCGGATGGTTTCTTTAGGAGGGGTCTGATCTTGCGTGTTTCCATTGATTTGGGAAGACTGCTGTTGTGATGGAGGTGTTGAGGAGGCTGGTGACTTCTGTGTTGATGTGATTGGTTCTGAGGTTGAAGAAGTAGTGGGGGGTTTGAGTCGGTGGATGCTCTGGAGTGGATGGATGACACGATGGCTGAGGTACATTGAGAGGGGAACAACATCCAGGTGGTGGTAATTCTGCTGGTGTGCACTGGTTGGTCGAGGCTGCTGAGGTGGAGTTCTGCAGTTGGGGGTCGAAGTTTTTGTATATGATGGCAATCTTGCTGTGAAAGTAGTCTGAGAGGGTGTTGCAGTTCTCTGTGGTTGTCGGGTTAGATTATTCTTTGACTATTTAGAATAGTTCCTTGATGCAGTTGGATGCTGTGTTGATGCGTCTGTGATTGCAGCTCTCTTGGCTTCCTTGAATAGCCGGTGGTAGTCGCTAAGGGCTGCTCTATGAGTGACTCTGTTGGAGGAGTTCCTGGTGGAGCGCCATTGTTTCTCGAGTTGGTAGGAGCTGCGCTTGGTGGTTCTAACCTCTGGGGTGTACCAGCTGGCTTGTCTTAAGGTTTTGTTGGTTCTGTTTGGCTTTGGTGTGGTGACTATGATGGCACATTTGTTGATCCAGGTGGAGACATTCTGGATGGCCTCATCCAAGTCTGATGAGGCTTTGGGTTGGGAGGTGCTGAGGGCCTGAGTCCACCATGTCTCAGTTACCTTGCCCCAGCTGCGGTGGGAAGGGTTGTGGTGCCTGGCAATGGTGTGCTGAGCATCAGAGATGGTGAGTTCTGTGATGTGAGAAAATTGAGGTCCCCGAATAGGACGTAGTTGGATTCAATGGCAAGAGGGGCGATGATGTTAGGGATAGTGTTGCAGAAGCACAGTTGAGGTCCTGGGGTCTGTATACAAGGATGCCATTATAGTTGTCTTGGAACACAACTTTGCTTCTGCTCAGTGGGAGGAGTAAAAAAAAGTCTGCTCCTGCCCAAACAGATGCACGGTAAAGGTTCCCACTCCCGCCAGCACCTAGTATGGTGCTGACTAGGGAGCTGGTTGCGGCCATGGATGCCATAGGGCTACCCTGAGGCCCCAACAGTGGCACCAAGGCACTGATCAGAAAATAAAAATAAGAGACCACCTTCTGCCAGCGGGAGCTGCCTGGGGTTGTGGCGTCCCTGGCGCTCCCCCATGACCTCCAAATGGCCAACTTTGTGGGCTCCCTGGATGGGCACTGGGACGTCCACTCACATTTCAAATAAAAAGGCTGCCTCCTACCAGGCGAGCAGGAGGAGGTCCTGGGGCTCCCTTATTGTCCCTAACAAAAATGGAACTGTAGGTGCCCCATGTGGGTGCTGGGGCACCCACTTAATAAACAGCATGCCAGCTCCCACTGGCACAAAAGATGACTGCCAATTGAAGAGCTGACTTGGCCGCAGCCCCCTGCAGCCCCAAACAAAAATAAACATGTGGATGGCCTGTGTGGGTGCCCACAAGGGGTTGGATGCTGGCCATTTCCCCGTGCACATCATGGGTTTGGCATTACTTATGTTAATAAAATATTACTTTATGTTTAAGAAAAAAGTCTAGAAACACACAGAAAAAACAAACGTTAAAGTGATGTTACAGTTAGGATTGGTAATTGTATTTTACTTTACATGAAGAAACCTCTAGACATTCACTGAAAAAACAAAGGTTAAAGTAACATTATAATTAGGTGAAACATTCAGTGACAATGTAACATTTTAAACTCAAAAACACTGAAATGTGCCAGTTATAGTTATCCCCATTTATTATAACTCGTGCCTTCACCATGCCTGCTTATGACTTCCCATATTAAAACACTCATGACATGTTCAGTGACTGCATTGATAACATCCCTAATGACATATGAAATGACGTGATTGATAACAGCACTGTGCATCTGTAACTGGTCAATTTCTGTTGTTTTGTTTGTTTCAAACTATTTGCTTAACTAAAATTTTCAACTAACTATAACATCCCTTTTATTTCAATCAAAATGTGTGTGTGTGTGTGTATATATATAATTTGTTTTCTATTTTTTTGCTGTGTTGTTAGGAAACAAACAGTGATATATTATGCAGTTGTTTTTATATTGATGATAAATATTATTTAACCCCTTACATGCAGGCATCAGCAGTTTGCAGGGCACTGTGGGTAACTAAATCTTGTGGGATCCTCTCAAGGCACACCACCCTGGAATCTCCTGGTTGTCCAGGTTTCAAAGATGTCTCTAGTTTGTAGATTTACATTGGTGATGCCATAGCAGGGCCCCAAATACCACAGCTATCCCTGTCGCTTATCTCACAACATTGCACTTTATGTCCTTTTGTTTGATGGTCCCTTGAGCCACCCCACTGGGATTCCTGTGTTATGGGAGGCATGGGGGAACTCAGAGTGGTGGGAAATCTGTGGCTCCCTGAAATGTGAGGAGAATATGTGTTTTTGCCAAAGTTTGAGGTTTGCAAGAGCTTCTGGGTAAAATTACCTAGTGAGCACCACACATCACCCCACCCTTGGTATCTGGTGCCTATTTCAGAAATACATAGGATTTATTGATACCCATTTTCACCCTACATATTTTATCATATGAATTGCTTGGTACACAATAAAAAACCATTGTAAGATGCAGCTCAGTTGTTGGCTCTGAATATCTCAGATTCTTGGACAACCTACAAACCCTATCTATCCCGACAACCAGAAGGGTCTAACAGACATTAGAACATTGGAATGTTGGGAGTTCCATTGCAGACAATGGAGTGCTCTGGGCTTTTACTGGCTGGTAAAAGCCCAAGCGTCATCATTCCAATGTTCTCTTTGTTCGCAGCAATAGCTGTGAATAAGGGTCTCATGAAACCAGAGGGGATTTTAATCCCTTCGGGCTCCGTGAGGACTATGCTTTATTTATTAGATCATTCTGCCTTCTAGAGGAAGAATGTTCTAATAGCCTTAGAACCCGCTATAACGGGCTCTATGGGCAAAAAAAGGCCCGCTCCCTTGTTAAAGGCCCTCGCTGGCCATTAGTGGCCGGTATAGCCCACTACAGAGGGCTCTACGGCTATATTATGGTATATTGCTTTTGTAAATTGTCCATTGTGACACAAAGCTACAGATAAAAATGTGATCATAGATGGCTGCTTTTTCTTACTAATTTTCTTTGGGCAAACCTTGAAGGATCCCCTTTTTGAATTCAGAATGCTTTCAACATTTCATAAATCTATGGCTTTTCTGGATCACCTATGAATTTCACACTGGTCTCCACTACAAACAAAGTTGATCGTAAAATCAAAAATTAGGAGAAAGAGGCTACCTTTTAAAAAATATCAAAACAGAGGTAAAAAAATAGTTTTTCATATTTAGCTTAGCACGTTCCTGAAAGTTGGGAAGATGGTCACTTTAGCACAGCAAACCTTTTGCTGATGTGATTTTTCTGAAAAAAGAAAACAGACATTTTTGTCCTCATTACAACAGATGCCAGGGTCGCAGTGGTGGTCTGACCGCCGCACAAGCAGTGGTCCCACTGCTGTGGCGGCAGTCTGACCGCCACATTACGGACCACCGGCACTGCCAGTTTCCTTCCACTGGTGGGACTGGTGGTGCTGGCGGTCCTAATCCCCCAGGGTAGCACTGCATGCAGCACATCCCTCGGGATTCCAACCCCCTCTCAGCCATCTTTTACATGGCAGTTGCACCACCATGTAAAAGCTGGCGGAGACTGGGTGCACTACTTGGCATGGGAAGGGCAGGGGCCCCCGTGGACAGCCCTATCGTGGTTTTCACTGTCTGCATTGAGGTAAAAAATGTCTGCAACAATATTACTGCTACAAAGTCCCTCTTTTAAATGTGGACTATCTCCACAAATGCTTAGACTCCATTTATGGCTATATTTATTACTGACCTTTAAATCAAAAATGAGGCATATGGTAATGTCTTTTTTTTTTTTTTTTTTTTTTTTTAAATGTGTTTTTATTATTTATTATCACACAACAAAATTACACAAGTGAAAGCTGTCAATAAGAATAACATTTGCAACAGGTTCGTTCATCACATCACCCTAGACGGCTTATGTACCATGACTGGGCTATGTTGTACTTCGCCCACTTCCGCGCCACTGCCAGAGAGAACGTGTTGCCACGGGCTGGAGCAGGGGGGGGAATAGTCCTGACTGGGCATCATATTAAAGCATCCTGTTGCATTGGAAAGAAAGAAAAAAAAAAAAAAAAAAAAAAAAAAACAGAAAAGAGAAAAGAAAGAAAGAGAAAGAGGGGAAATACTGTGGGGGGGGATAAAGGCCGGGGGGGGCCCCCAAGACGGAGGAAGCGGGGGCAGAGGAGGAAAGGAAGGCACGCGCGCGAGCATTGGGTCATGCGTCCCTTTGTGTGCTGGTGTTATTGCTAGTTGGTTACCGCCTGTTAGGTTATACAATTTCATGTTGTCTCTCCCAGCTCCTGTCCGCCTTCCTCTATTTGACATTCTGATTCGAGCCTGATGAAGGGTGGTTGCGCGCTATCACTGGGGGGTTACAGCTATTTAGGACTATAAAATGCAGATTTTAATGTTCGTTGGGGGGATCGTTCAGGGCGGGCGTTCGTCATCTTTTCTTTCTATTATTGCTACGAAAGAGTTCCAGGTGTCAAGACCTTTGACCAGAACACCCTTTGTTGATAGGAGCTGAAGCGTGTCGGCTTCGGCCCTGGCCCAACGCCGCAGCTCCGATCGCCATTGTTCAATGCTCGGCGCGGCTGGTGCCTTCCAGTGCATGGCTATGAGGCGTCTGTACAACACCAGTGCCAGCGCTATGCATCTTAGGGTTTGTTTCCGTCTTTTAAGGCTTGGACCTACACCCAGCAAACACAGCTCCGGGGTGGGGGACATTTCAACAGCTGTCCAATCAACAAGCAGTACTATTATGTCTTCCCATACTTTCCGGATTGGGGGGCATTCCCAGGTCATGTGGTAAAAGGTGGCTTCGGGAGTGGCGCATCTAGGGCATGTTTGCTTTGAGTGGGGGAAAATACGGGTTATTCGATGAGGTGATAAATATGTTTGATGTAAATAATTAAACTGGGTATAACGAAAACGCGGGTTGCGTGATACTTCTTTTGTCATTGTCAACGCCTGATTCCAAGCGGGTTGTGGTAGAGGCTCTGCTAGCACTGCATCCCACTTGTTCTTTGATTGTACTTGTTTATCTTCAGCGCAAGAAGTTAAGATTATGTATGCTCTTGACACATTTATTGAATCTTCTATGCTACCTAGCAACTCATGCAATCTAGGGGAGATATTTGGTTCTGAGTTTTCATTGCCCCAGCAAAACCTTAGTGTCTGGCGTACAGCTCCATATGCTATAAAGCTTCCGCGCCCCAGTTCATATTTATCAATTAGTGTATTGAAAGTTAGGAGGCGTCCTTCACTATAGATGTCGCCGATGGTGCGTATTCCCTTTTCTGACCAACTGTTCAGGCCAACTCTAGCTGCTATGTTGGCTATTTTCGAGATGGCCAAAAATGGAAGCCTGGGGGAATATTGTGGTGTTTTATTGTTCATGATCACATGGTGGCCCCATATCCAGTGCGCAATTTTCAGTAGTATGTTGCGTGGGTGTTTGGGGGATTCGCGATTCATCAAGTATTGTATTAAGCCCCTGTTCCCCAAAGACGAGTGGATCATCTGTGATTCAGCTCCGTCTGGACGGCTTAGCCAGGATGAGATCCATTGTAACTGGGAAGCTGCGTAGTACATTTCGAATCTAGGCGCTCCCATTCCACCCATTGTTAGTGGGTGGTATAATTTTGTTAGTGCCACTCGGCGTCTGCCGTTGCCCCATATGAGATTTATTAATAGGCTATTCAGAGGTTTAAAGAAAGAGGCTGGGAGAGTCAGTGGGAGGGCCATGAAGAAGTACAACAATCGGGGCAGGATCACCATCTTCGCTATGGCTACTCTGCCCAATGGTGATAGAGGGAGTGAGCACCAGAAGGGCAGGGAGCCTCTAATGGATCGAATCGCCTGCCCCAAGTTGCCGTCCCTGAGATCTCGTGCGTCGTGATATATGTTTACACCCAAGTATTTGAAAGTGGTGTAACACCATTTCAGTTCGCCAGGGTTGGAGGATAATCTGTGTGCTTCAGGGACAGGACACATAGGGAATATGCACGACTTAGACCAATTTACCTTGAGTCCGGCCAACGTGCCAAACCTGTGCAGTAACTTCAGCACTTCAGGTAGGGATTTTTGGTGATCTCGTAAGAAAATAAGTGCATCGTCTGCATATAGCGACACTATACGGTGTGTGTGGTCGTCTCGGATGCCCCATGCAGGGGCTACCGCTCGTAGGTGAGCTGCTAAGGGTTCGATTGCGAGGGCGAATAAAAGCGGGGATAATGGGCAGCCCTGCCTGGTTCCTCTCTCTATTTTAAACGGTTGCGAAATCGTGTCGCCCGTTTTGACTCTTGCAGAAGGGTTAGTGTAGAGTACCTCTATCCATCTGATGAATGTTCGACCGAAGCCCATACGGCGCAACGTCTCCATCAAGAAGGGCCAACCCAGCGTGTCAAATGCTTTTTCTATGTCCAGTGATACTGCCACTTGAGCATAGTCATCCGTTCGTGAGTTCGCCATAAGGCGCAATAAGTTTCGGATATTGCTAAATGTGCTCCGGCCAGGTATAAATCCAGCCTGGTCGTGATGTATCAGGTCCGGCATACATGGGAGCAAACGGTTGGCTAGCAGTTTACCGAGTAGCTTACAGTCTGTGTTCAGTAGTGATAGTGGTCTATATGAACGTACATCCAATGGGTCTCTCCCCGGCTTAGGTAGCACTGCTATCAGCGCTTCACGGCATGTGTCTGGTAATTGTCCACGCTCTAGCGCCTCCGTCAGCATCTCTAGATATGGGGTTTGTGTTTGAGTCGGGAACATGCTATAGTATTCAATAGGCAGTCCATCGTTGCCTGGTGCTTTGCCATGCGGCAATTGTTTTAGGGCCTGCTGTATCTCATTGATATCAATTGGTCTTTCCAGGTCTGCAACCTGAGCGGTCGTTAGTTGTTTCAGCTCGATAACAGTAAAAAACTCGCTCAGTGATGTTTCGGGTGGGGGGACGGGAGCTTTGTATAGTGTGCTGTAATACTCCTTAAAGGCTAGGTTAATATCGGCCTGTGCATTTACTATTAGTCCTGTTTCTAATCGGATGGCTCCTATGGGGGATTTCCGGCCACCATTGTGTATGAGCCATGACAGTAATTTACCCGATCTGTCACCCTCTGCGTGGTTACGAGCTATGTAGTGTCGATGGTCAAACAGACCTAGTCGTCTGTCAGCTTCGTACCATTGTGCGCGCTTTCCAGCTAGTTCTGTGTGTGTAATCTCGCCCCTGGCGAAGTCTTTCTCAAAAGAATGTACTTCCTTTTCTAAGTTACTAAGCTCACGTGCTAGTGTTTGACGCGCGCCGACTGTTGCTGAGATGCATGTTCCTCGTATGACTGCCTTATGTGCGTCCCATTCTGTTGATCTAGAGCCCGTTGTCCCCTTGTTTTGGATGAAGTAAGAGGATATGTGTATGGCTAATTCATCTCGGAAAGGGGGGTCTTGTAACAATCGGGTCTGGAGGCGCCAAGTTGGGATGCATGCGCGCGGGCTGCCCCATCTGAAATGAGCGATGAGAGGGGAGTGATCTGAGATTACCCTAGCGGTGTAATCAGCGCTAGTGATCTTGTGGGTGATGTCTTGGGAGATGAGGATAAGGTCTATGCGAGTGTGGAGGAGGTGTACTGGGGAGTAGTATGAGTATTCGCGATCATGGGGGTGTATATGCCTCCAGGTATCTATGAGACGGTGGTCTACCATCCATTGACGCAGCATCTGCGAATTTTTGATTGCTTGGGAGGCTGCTATGGGGGGGTGTGATCTATCCGTATCTATATGTGGAACGCAGTTCATATCCCCGCCCCAGATACATGTAGAGGATAGGTCGTTTGAGAAGTGTGAGATTGTTTTGTGTAGGAATTCACTTTGTCCGACGTTCGGGACGTACAGTCCGTTCAGTGTTACTGGTTCCCCATCTAAGTGGCCTGTTAAATGTATGTATCTGCCCTCTATGTCAAAAACGCCGCGCCGCACAGTGTACGGGACCCCCGGGGCTATCCATATCAAAACCCCTCTTGCGTATGATGAATTTCCCGACCCGTGGACCTGCCCGCCCCACTTTCTTTCCAACCAGGGAATATCTACAGGGGTAATGTGCGTTTCTTGGAGAATGGCTATATGAATATTGTGACGCTTTAGGTGCGCGTGTATCCTATTGCGCTTTCTTATGCCCGCCATACCCTTAACATTCCACGTCATTATATTATATGTTGGTTCCTTTTTTGTCATGTTAAGTTAGGTTGTTGCACACCTATTTTTTTGTACAGTTGGGTCGATCCCGTGACGCGTCCAGAGACTGCTGTTAGTCTAGTGCGCGCCGCCCACCCACGTCTCCCCTCCGCCACCAGCGCCCGCCCGCCAGCCCCCCCAGTCCTACAAAACAACATTATCAAAAGAGAATAATAAAAATGAGAGCAAAAGAAATAATAGGCAAAAGGATATTTCGGGTAAAGCCCGGAGATAAACATAATGGCACAACTGGTGCCTAAACTGCAAACTGCGAAGTTAAGTTCCATTCGGGAGTGACTTGGTTGTCGGAGAGCGTGGTTTTGGTATAGCCGGGCGGGAACCGACCCGTCTCCAGGATAATTTTGTCCCTGCTCGGTCCAAATTGTAAGTACAACCGCTTTGGTTACCCTGTTAGTCCCAGTCAAGGAAGCTAGCGGCCAGATCCCATCCCAAAGAAACCACCAAGCACCGCTCTAGGCCGCATAAGGGCGGGAGGTCGCGTGTCCCAACGCCGGACTCATGTCTGTGGCGCAGTTCATATTCCCTCACGAGGTCTAGAGATCATCCGCAACGCGCGGTGTAAGGTCAGGGCCGGCCAGTAGGAAGGAGGAGGATGCACTTGATTCCCCTCCTGGGGATCCGCTGTCTGTAGCATCTGTGTCACTTCGGGTTTTGGATTGTGGTCGAGTGAAGGAGCTAGTTTCCCTTAATATTTGAGCTTGCTCTGATTCCATTTGCGATTTCGTTGGGCGCAATGTGGTCTTGCTTTGTTTTTTTTTCCTCCTGGAGCTGGGTGTTATCCAGTCCTCAGTTGTTGTCTTTTCCGTTGGCGGGCTGATCAAACCTTTGGCGTGAATCCAAGTCCATGCATCCTCTGGGGTAGGGAATATGAGCGTTTTCTCATCTATGGTGATACGCAGGCGGGCTGGGAACATGAGAGAATAAGTTATATTATTTTGTCGCAAGATTTGTTTGATCTTTACAAAGGTTGCTCTTCTACGTTGTACTTCCAGCGTATAGTCCGGGTATGCAGATATGTTATTATTTTCCAAGCTGATTTGACTGGAAGATCTAAAGTGTTGAAGAACAGAATCTCTGTCTCTGTGGTTAAGAAATCTAGCTATCATGGGTCGGGGTGGCGCTCCAGGCCGAGGGGGTCTGCCCGGTATTCTGTGGGCTCTTTCTATCATTGGTGATTTTGTGGCATCCTGAGTTTTCATTATTTCTTTCAGCCAGTTTTCTAAGAAATCCTCGGCTTTGGGTAGTTCCAATCGTTCTGGGATGCCAATGAATCTGATATTGTTACGTCTTGAGCGCCCCTCTGCTTCTTCAGCTCGGCGTTGTAGCTGTGCCAACTCAGTTTCCATCTGTTTGAATTTGCTTTTCATGTCTTTCATTTCCGGGTGAACCGTTTCTAGCGACAGTTCAGCATTATGCACTCTGTCAGACAGTTTGCGGTGGTCAGCTCGGAGTAGGGAGACCTCCAGCACTGCGGCATCAATTTTCCCTTCTAGCGAAGTTTTGGTTTCCATAATTGCCTGCATAATTTTATCAAATTGCTGGGAGTGTGCGCGTAGCGTCTCGCTCAGTTGAAGTTGCGTTGCCTTTTGCATGTCCAGTTGGCCCATGGAGGGGGGGGTTTCTCCCTCCGCAGAAGTCCCTGTTTTGGAATGCTTAGGCTTGACCATTGTGACCACTATGCGACCGGGGAGAATTATGCCGTATGAAATCAGCTATGTGTACTGGTGGGGCGAAGCAGAGCCATGCACGTCAAAGTGGGTGATTTTAGCGTTATCAGTGGTCCAGGCGTGGTTGCTTATTTTCAGGGATATTAGGAGTTAGTATGTTAATTTGTTGACTGAGGCCCTCCTCGTTGCAAGGCAGAGAGCTGAATGCCACTGGCCTGGTACAGGTGCGTTGGGTTTTTCACTTATTTGCTTGTGGCTTGATACTTTGGTGACCCAACGTGGTTGTTTTATGTGCGTTTAATTTATTCTGTGCCAGCGCTTTTTCATTCTTTTTTTTTTTTTTTTTTTCTCTTTTTTATTTCTTTTTTTCCTTTATTCTGATTTTATTGGCTCCTCCTCTCTTTTTTATTTATGTATTTTTATTTTATTTTTTGTAAATTTTTTCCTTCTTCCTTTCTTTCCCACTCCTCCGCCTCTGCTTCCCACTGTTTTATCTTCTGTGCTGGGTGCTGGTGCTTGAGGGTCGTTGTCGCTGGCCCAGTGCCCTGCACGGGAGGAGAGGCCGAAGGTCCCCTCAGCCGGTCCGGTACACTCCACCAAAGGCACGCCGGGGCCCCCACTCCACCCGAGCACGCGTCCGCCGGCCGCCTCCACAGATCAAGGGCGGAGTGCCAGGGTGAGCCAGACGCCCGTTCCTGGCGCCGACACGTCCAAGGCCCGACCCCGCAAGGAAACACCGCCCAGTGCTCTCGCCGCAGCGTCACCGCACGACGCTGCTACCAGTTCTTGGTAGGGGGGCCACGTGGAGCTGTAGGGATGCTAAGCCATATCAGGGGGGGCTCGCTCACTGCCGCGCGCCCCCGTGTTTCTTGTTGCTCCGATGGAGCGCGGCCGAACCGGAAGCCGCGGCGTCCCCCAGGCCGCGCCCCAGCCAGCAGGCCCGCTCCCAGGGCCCACCGCAGTCCAGGCCCAACAGCCCTCGACCCCCCCGGCGATCCCACGGGGAAGCCGAACGGGGCGACCCGACCGCCGTGCCCACGTCTCGCCGGCCGCGGGAGGGCCGCCTCACCTCCCGATCCACAGCACCAGGCGCGTCTTGCTTCCTCGAATCCAGCAGTTGATCACGGGGCCATCCGCAGCTACTTCTGTGTCCTTGAGGGCTGCCCCCAGCACTGGGGGGGTAGCCTCAGCATTTTATGGCCGACCGGGAACCAGGGACCAGGATATTCGGCAAGAAGGAGGGCCGCGAGCGGAGCTCTTTTCTCAAGCGTCCGCTCCGGCCGCCATCTTGGCCACGCCCCCAGGCATATGGTAATGTCAACAATCAGTCTGCTTTTCAGCATATCATTTCCATATTTCACTGGACAGAAGCTCAAAGCACTCAAAATGAATGTTGGAACAACTTATGTTGCTCCTGCAGTTTAGATCAAAATTAGACCCTTTGTGATTTATGAAAAATACTTATTTAACAGGCCATTCAATGCACTGGTATTTATCGTTGGTAGTTTTACGATATCTCTGTGGCAGAAAATGCACCCCGCCCTGTATGGCTCGTCACTGCAACAGAAATGGCACCCCCTGGCTTTTTATTTTAAACATTCTAAGTGAAAAAGTGGGAGAGACAAAAGTTTAAGTGCCATTTGCAAAGAACCAGTGGTAGAGATAATCCAATGAGGAGTCAAGAGATATTTGATGTACTAGTGATAGGAAGAGAAAAGTGTCAATGTATTCAGCCTCATGATCTGCGCAGCCATCCTGGAAGGGCTGGATGGCTAGTTAAACCAGCAATATTTGCATGTGGGTTTGTAGTTCTTCACTGTGGACATTGCAGAAAACGTTGAACTATATGAGCTGAATAATTGATAGCTACTGGAGAGCACCTTTCTAGGGATAATCTGCCAATTTTCGTGTATGTTCAGCATGAGTACGGCAGCTTTGTAATGGCGTCATTTGCAATTTGCAAGTGGTTTTGGCTAGTAGGCCAGATTGTAGGGTCTCACAATGGTCAATTCTTGAATTACTAACTTAAAGATAAGTGCAATGTTTCATAACGGGGTCAGAAAAGGTAGTATGCCTTGTTGAGTAAGCATAAGTGAAGAAAGAGTTTTGTGACCATATTGTTTAATTGGTGAATGAAACACATGTAGAATGAAATACGATCCTATAGTTGTGTTCTTTGTTAGGATGCTGAAGTTTTGTTCCTGTAGATGGCCAGTTGATCCAGAAGTTAGTTGGGGTTCGGACCATCAGTAGGATCTCAGACGTGGAAGTGTTGAGGCAAAGCATGTTTTGAGTCTTCCAGTACTGAAAGTGGTCCTAGACAGAGACCATTTTGTTATTAATAGTTGGAGGTTTCAGTAGCTTAAAGTGTAGATGACTGCAGAACCCTGCAGTGCTGAACAAAAAGATACATGCAGTTTTCGAAAGGAATATACTGTACAAAGCTTCACCTGTATGTGCCCTTTTTCAGAAAGAATGAATCTAAGTGAGAGCAGGGTCCTCAATTCAGTCCCAAGTGGCTTTTGATTTTTAGTTGTGCCACTGCTTAAAGGTGCTGAGCATGTGCAGTGAATAACTTACATGTAATTCCATCATGCAGTTGTGAGGAGGGTTCCAGTGACGTAACAAAGGCTCCTGCAGCCCCCATGGTGCAGGGGGGCAAAGCTCCAGGGGGCCCACTCAGTTCAGTACCCAGGCATGAGAGCTCCTGGGTGAGCTCGGAGGGGGCTCTCAATATACTTTTCAGGGGGGCCACAAGTTTTGTTACGCCACTGGGTGGTTCTCTGCTTCTATTAGGACATTTAGTTGTATCAACCGATTTTATCCAGCTGGTCCTCATAAATTCACCAGCTTGCTGGTCATTGCTCATGGAGCTAATTTCACTTGCTACATTGTCGGTGGTTGTTGTGTCTAACTTCTACATTGAGGACTGTACATCAGGAGTGCACTTGGGTTGCCACTTTATGTGGAGCTCCTGTAAGGCTCCCTGCAGGTTTTCTGTTCTGGTGTATCAGCAGTTGTTTGTGGCTGTCTGGTTGAAGTTTAGTTATTGGGCTTTGCTTGTCTCTGACCTATATGCTTTCATAAGCACACTTTTGTTTTGCTGTCAGTACATGGCACTGATGTCATTAAAATGATTAGTGAGATTCATGTGACGCTTTTATAGGTGGTTGAGCAAGTGTCTTGCATGAGTTGATAATGGTGAAAGAATGCTGGATGTGACTGATGGGTGCAAAGTTAAAAGTTGATGAAGTTAATTTGCCCAGGGGTGAGTGTAGCTTGCGTGGTGGGAAGGTGTCTTCTGTGTCAATGTAGCATTTTATTTAACATCTGTAGGAACATATGGAGATTTTTAAATTGCTCACCCATAGGGGGCTAACAAATCACGACTGCCTTTCAGTTTGGTTCTATTGCTGTTATTTGAAAATGGCCACAAAAATATGTATGGAGAAAAATAGTGTATAATTAATATCTCTCCTGGTGCTGTTGTGTGATGTATTGGTATTGTTATTACTGTTGCTTGTTAATGTTGTGTTACAACACTTATCAAAAGTGTGTCATGTTCATTTGTACTTTCTCATCTGTACAAATTGAATGCACATACAATGTAGGACCCTGAAGAACCACTTATCTAATAAAATCCCTATGTTTCAAAGTTTATGTTGGCCAAACCACACAGAAGTTAAAGACACAGTTTGTGGAGCATTTATCTAATTTATGAATCGGAAATATTATATCAATTATAGTATTCCATTGATTTAAAAACAAACACAAAATAGTCCAAATAAAGATCAGATTTGTGGGAAAATACATAAATAATTATGAGGAGGGAATGCTAAAAACATACTCCTACAAAGTGAGCTTTGTTGGATGGAACCCCCAAATTTCCTCCAGCTACACTGAAGGAATAACAGTGGGCATGTTTTGGGGGAAATAGTGAAAAAAGCAATATGAAATACACTCCAGATTAGGAAAACACTAGTATTCCATAATTCACTGGAAATTTTAAATTTGAGAGTGACCTAATAGAATGCTATAGTGGCTCAATGGACTACACCACACACAAATCAAATCAATTGACAATTGTAATCAAACTCCAAAAGAGCACTTATCAACCTGATACTGGCAGGAAACAAGAGATAAGCATAGTGGCCTTGTGAAAAAGCTGGGCCATTGATCATTGGCCATTACAGGAATGTGATACCAGCATGGAGATCAGCAGACCCACATGCCTCCATAGGATAAGTAATTTCAGTTTATAAAAAAACAGCATTTTCTGTTAATGAACTATGGCTGCACTTTCACTCATGCCAGTGTTGAGGAGAGTGAAACACGAAGAGAAAATGATATATGCTGTGGAAATAAAACACAGAATGGACACAAAGACAAGAATTGTTGATTTATGAACTCCAAATAGAGCGGAATGGAAGAAGGATCACTATATTTGATTTATGTGCTTAAAGACTTTGATAGTCCAGAATGTATGACCAGAATGTATGACCTTTTAAATATTACTCTACAAGTGTAGTGGCCGGTAGTATGAATGAGGGAACCCTTTTCGCTCCTGAAGGAATTTGTAGAGCTTTGAATTAAGTGTTAGAACGTGGTCAAGTAAATGCAGGTTTAGAATATTGAGTTTGCCGTTGCACACTGACGAACAAAGACGTGTAATACATAGCTCCATGTGTGGCATATTCATTGGCAGGTAACTAGCCTGGAGAAGACACCACAATCGGTTTGTTTAAACTCAGTGGGTATTATTTCTTTACATTGCATTCCGTTTACAGACAACTGCAACTGTATTCCCCCTTATTAAGAGTCAAGCATACAGCATACAGCCTAAGCTTAAAAAATGTCAGGTCACTAGTTCAAAATCAATCAAAGTTGAACTTCTCATGAAGAGACATTCAAGAAACCCATTAGAGTCTCAAGCATGGACACAAAGTCTGACAGGCAAGTGAGGCTAGTGCAAGCAATATGGAGTGGAACAAGTCGGCTGTCCTACTCTAGAAACACACACTATTATAGACAAACACATATTTTCAATGTTGCAGTTTGTCACTTCTCCTTTTCTTCAGTCAGCTAATCATCTTTCAGAACGTCCATGGGAACAGGATCACTTCTCTTCTCACAGGAACACAATTGCATAAGATGGCAAATTCCAAGACTGCAACTAAGTCTTATCAAATAACTATTTAGTCTGGTTTTCTTGTGATTCATCCTCCTGTTCAAAATTTCATTTCCATTTGTGAATTTTCAAATCTCTCTTTCTAAATAACAAATCCGTTCATTAGCTAACAGTGGTCTTGGTATAAGTAGAAACATTTGCAGAATTGAAAGAAAATATTTTATGCATTATGAAAAACATTTACATAGAAAGGTCAAGCACTATAACATTTTGTGCTAGGTTAGCAGTCTTTAATCATGTTGGCATGTCAGACCACATTTCTTCTAACCTTTTAGGCCTACAATGAGTAATCATGTTTACCTACGACAATTTTTGCATTCCCATGCATTTATTTATCACTAAAGCTTACACATTAATTCTGCACATTATTGCATTATTTTCTCGACATTGTAAACATGTCAGCATCTCTCTTCTTTCTTTGTGTATGCTAGTACCAAATAAACCTACCCTGGACTATTGACTGAATCAATTGAGAAGCCTGTGGGTAATAGGTCGCTTAGTGGTAGAACTAAACAAGCACAAGGGTTTAAGTGTGGGAATCAGAAACTTAGGGGGTCACTCTGGTCGACGACCACGGAAGCACCGCCAACAGGCTGGCGGTGCTTCCTTTGCTATTCCGCCAGCCGGGTCCGGCGGTTTCCCGCCGGATTTCCCCCGGCTGGGAGAATCCTCCATGGGGATTCCGACCCCCTTCCCGCCAGACTGTTTCAGGCGGTTTTCACCGCCGGAAACAGGATGGCGGGAACGGGTGTCGTGGGGCCCCTGGGGGCCCCTGCACTGCCCATGCCACTGTCATGGGCAGTGCAGGGGCCCCCTAACAGGGCCCCAGCAGGATTTTCACTGTCTGCAAAATCGCGACGGGTGCAACTGCATCCGTCGCACCCCTGCAACACCGCCGGCTCCATTCGGAGCCGGCTTCAATGTTGCAGGGCCTTTCCCGCTGGGCTGGCGGGCGCTCTTTTGGCGGTCGCCCGCCGGCCCAGCGGGAAAGTCGAAATGGCCCCCGCGGTCTTTCGACGGGGGAAGTTTGGCGGGCGGCAACTACCGCCGGCCAAACTCGGAATGACCGCCTTAGTGTATGTGAGTGTAGGTATTAGCATGTTTGGATGAGGTGAATAGGAGTGATTGCCCTGTATGGGTGGGGAGAATGAGAGTGTTGGTCCTGATGTTATGCCAACATGTTGTGGGCAGAATGATAGCTATTTTATTTGTGAAGCTTAAATTTGTATGCATTCCTACTTTGTTTTTTGTTCTTGAGTTGGTGGATTTCCGTGATAAAAGTGTCATAGTTATTCATTACTGTGGTGGTATGAATTTTAGATCTAATGCTTCACAAGAGTCCAAACACCCAACAAGATATGGATGTGCAGCTCAGGCTTTCTGGTGGAATAAGCGAATCCAAGATGGACACAGTACACCAAGTAGCTGGATACTAACCACCTCATACATACAGAGCTCAGGGACTGTGAGACATTGAGACAGGCAGTTGTATACTGAATGCAAAATATAATACCTTCAGTGCTTAATTTGAGCTAGTAGTTGCAGGTGGGATGCACCAGCACTGTCTTTTGGGGACTGGGACTAATTTTCAATCATCAGCCTTTGACTCAGAACATGAGGGAGAAAGGCAGCAAAGAGGGAAAGAATGAGGAAGAGATAGATGAAAAACAGCCACAGAGAAAGCAGGAATAAAAAAAACCTACAAGAATGAGATATATGGGCAGGGAGAATATACTGGTGGATGAAAGTGATTTGAGGTCTGATGAAAAAACAGGCAGCCTTGATATTTGGCAAACCTGACATTCAGAAACAGTGTCAGTGGGTTTCTGAGAAAAAATGTGGCCCAGCACTCAGGCTTTTACAAAATAAGCACTGAATAACTTCAAAGCTCAAAGTGCCAATCCAATATTCAAGATTTGTTTTGCCCACAGACATTCCACTAATAAGCAAATCTCACTTACAATATTTACCTAAAAACTGCTTAAGTTAACCAGTAAGATTACAAAAAGAGAGAATGAACTACCTCTTTGGAAGTAACAATCAGACACTTATGCCCCATTTATAACCAGCCAAGGTTATAAATGGGGCATAAGTGTCAGAGCCGGAAATACTAATGTCTGCATCTATTTCCACTGTATTTCTGTTCTTTGTAATATGGGAAGTAACTGATTATACATGTTTGCCACAACCTTTGTCTGGCAGAAACCACCTCCTATAGATAACGCTGACATTTCCAGGGAGTTGAAATGTTCTACCATGATCTCTTCTAGCATTGCCCCTGCTTTTCCCTGCAAAACCAAACACTTTTCCCTAATGGTGCAGAGTGGAAGAAATGTATGGCAACTACATTCCCGAACAGTTTCCTGTATTAGAAAATGAGTTGCCTTACATTTTGCCCACTCTGAACTATTAGGGTGAAATCTCTGGTGTTACAAGGAGATTCAGTTGCAGGTAGAAGTCACATATATGTAAAAATAAAAAAGGTGTTCAAAAATACTGTAGAAACATTAGGGTTTGTAAAAGATGTTTTGGAAAAGTAATCTTACCAACTACGTTTTGGAAACCAAGTGTATCATGTGACCAGTTTCTTAGAAATGTAAGTGGAGTGTAACAGTGCTAAAAGTTGATGAATGCAGATTAGTTGTTAAAGATTTTGCAGATCTATTAGCAACAAGATAAGTTAAATCTGGAAAAAGCTAGTTTAAGTTCCTTTCCTTTGTGAAACATTTCTTAGGGGCGGCAAAGAAGGTGTACCCAATGGAAAAATATAAAGGTTTAAATATGATTGATTGTAAATTTCCACCCTGCCTACTACAAAGGAGTGTCCTTTACGTAGATGTAGATGATGCAGTAGTGTATGCCTAGTGAATCAGAAGAACTCCTGAAAATCTTTGATTTGCACAGGCTTACATGGCATGCTTTTTGTAGTTCCTCAAATCCTCAGAAATGTGTAAATCCACAAAAGTCATAGGTACAATTCTGCAATATGTTGAGTTATACATTTTGTGTGCTAATATTTTACTAAGAGTAGATTGCTTAGAAAACTTGGGGGATTCAGAGTTGTTAGTTCGCATGCACTTTTTGGCCTTGACTCTCTTGAGATATTAGGTGAGAATCTGTTTCAGAAAGACACATGGAGTATGGGAAAAAATTCAGAATGGGATTGCTGAATATTTCTGGGAACCTGTCACAGTCTGTACAGCCCAAGGATTTTTTGTAATCTGACGACATGTGTGTAGAAACAAAGATATTCGACCCCCCAGGATGGAAGAAACTGGGTTTGCACTTACTATTTATAACAGCTCCTGTTGTTTGCCTTCCTTATTTGAATCTTGGCACCTCTGCCAATAGAAGGTTTGTCTATAATAGTGGAATCTGAATTGGTCTCTGCCGTTTGTCAACTGGGATCCGTTTACAAACTGGAATAAATTGGCAAAACGTCCCCCTTTTCTGCTGGTTCAGCAAAAAAACACATTAGGCAAAAACATTTCTCAACAATAATTGGGCAATAAAACTAAGTGTTGACATGTATGGGGATTTCCTTTATAAAATCTTCCCCAAACAAAAGACCCTTTGACACCAGACTATCCTATGAAGAAGCAAATTCAGTGAACTCTGAGCTTAGTTTCAAAAGACCCATGTGTCTTTATAATGTAATAGCCATATTATGGCCTGATTCAGATATTAGCGGACGGGTTACTCCATCACCACATTGACATATCTTCCGTCTGCCGAAATCCAAATCTCACTATGCCCTATGTGATTTAGATTTCGGTGGAAGGGAAATCCATCACCATTGTGATAGAGTAACCCGTGCACCATTATCTTAATCAGGCCCTAAGTAGTGATAATAACACTAATGATGTTTGGATCTGGTTCTAATTCTGGAACATCAATTGAGGTTGAACACTCATTTGCATGTTCTGCTATTTCAAATAGTTTCATAATTAGACCTACGGAATCCAATAATACCATAATTTATTTTGACAGGCTGACCAGACACTGCGAACTCATTTTTTGGATCTTTCCCTTACTTCATGAAGAACATTAATACCTTAGGGTCCGTGGATGGTGTCACCAATATTTGATTCTCAATAATAGGCTGTGGGCATTCATAGTTTGATTCATTCATTATTATTTTGTCCAAAAGGATTCGCTTATCTGCCACTATGTACTCTTCTACATGGGGATGGTAGAGTACTCAGTTGATAAAGGTTGAAAGAATAATGAGGGATCACATAAAGGTTCATCTACTGTGTGAAAAATCTCAGTATGAGATTGAAAGACTTTCTTTTCTTTGGAAAAATGTGAAACGCTTCTGTGTTTATAATTAGTTGGTCTGAAATGTTTTACTGATCAGAGTCTGAATTCAAGGCTACTGTGTCTGAATGTTTTTTGGACTGACTATTATTATTAGAATCAGGATGGTATATTTTTATGGAATTTGGCTCTATCTCTAGGATAGAAGGTCTTTTTGTTCTTGATTCACCAAATTCATCCAATCATTGACTGCCCTTAGTCTTTGTGCTGCCATCATCAGAATTCCTGTAAGCAGGATATCCTGCCATTGCTATTAACCCATGTTTCACTTTGGCAGCATGTTTAAGCTTTTTATTTACCATAGGCTTAGTGTGAAAATTAACAACATATGTATCTGGACTCCCGTCCACGTATAAATGACCACCTGATGCCAGCAGGGTAGGTGTAATGATATTTTTACCATTTCCCTCTATGTCCCATGGAAGCATTCACTGCACACTTGACAGAGTTATTGATACACTATTTCAAGCCATTTCTGAAAATATCTTCTGTTTCATCCATCTCCTTTTGAGTATGGTCAACAATTAACAATAAGTTAATGTATAGATGAAATAAATACCAATGGTATTCAGTGACGTTCCCAAAGTGAAGTGCACTCATTAAAAACTAATTAAAGTTATTTCAATTTCAAATTGCAAAGAGGACCCCAGTGGGGGAGATGGGGCCTGTTTTGATGGCTAAGCAGGAGTCAGAATTATTCTGAAACAAATATTGTCATTACAACAGTAAATTTGAGCTGTGATGTGCTGATGCTTTCCTCCAGAACTGGGTGCTGAGGACAAAGCATACACTCTGTTGATAATCCAATGAACAAGTGAACCTATTGCTCACATTCAGCAGCCACCGAGGGACCCAACATAAACCTTTAAAAGTCAAAAGCTGGAAAAGAGAGACTACTGCTTCTTCTCTGCTTGAAACCCTACCTAGACAGTTCCAAACTCTATCTCTAATGTTGCTTATATATTTGGACAAAATAAAAGGTCACTTACAGACACCAGCAGCAACGAAGAAGAACTGAACTAAAAGGGGGTTATATATAGTTTATCAATTGGATTGTTTACGTCCAAATTTCAGGTCGAGGGTTTCTATGTATTGTGTTTCATAAAGCTTCTATTAGTGTTTCTTCTGTTGGCACAAACTGGCTTCTATAAAAAATAAACAGCAGGAAAGACAGCATAAATGGAGCCTCTGTCCTTGACATAAAATTGGTCCTTAGGGGATGACTCACCCAGAGAAGAGTAAATTGTGTTTCACATACTTATGCCTATGTCTATGATTTTCATAACATTATAATTTCATGTAATTAGCTCAAATAAATATCCACGTGTATGTGTAAATCTACCCCAAGAAATGTTCTGATAGTGGAAAACCCACAGCTTACCTTTACTGGTAAACTGCAATGCACTTCAACTTTTCCTTCTCCTCCTGAAAAATAAATATATGTGTAGAATTTCCTTGGCTCTCACAGCTATGAAATATAGAATATTTTGTAGTTATGTTATACTCTTTCACACACCTAATTCGAACATATCTGCTTTGTGAATTAGCCCCATTGATGGCCATATGGTCTGTAACACCATTGATATTGTTGAAGTAGATTAAAAAAAGGACATATTGTTGAAATCTCAGAATTGTCATAAAAGTAGCTCATATGAGTCAGTATCTCATATCGTGAAGCTACACAGTGAAAGTGGAGTAATCATTAATAATATTTCTGGAAACAAAAGAGGATACAATATTAAAGGAGATAATATGCACAAGCATTAGCACTGGCCTTCTTTAAACAATGTAGTCCAATTCCGAATTGCTGACTGTCAGGCAATGTCCAGAAAGCCAACATTTCTTTTCTCTATAGCTTTGTGAAGGAATATTTAGTTGGCTGTTCAAGAAAAACTCAATAACAATTTGTCAATCATCCTATTGCTCAGACACTTGCTTAATTAAAATCAATAAAGTGAAATTCACTCATGTAAACAGCACAGTCAATTACATTAACAAAAGTAATTTCTGTCAAAACGTGAAAAGCAATTGTTTTAGTAGCAACATTTTGTGCCTCTACAAAAGTAAATTTATGTTATCCCCTGTTATCCCAATAAAGACACCATATTTGATAAACTTTACATACAATATTCAAGAGAGTTTATAAATTGCAAATGTATAAATGTCATGATTGACTAGATTAGTTTGCGCTTCATATCTGTTAGACACATCACATGCCGCAGATCATTCAGTAACCATTTACACAGGACACAGTCTACCACATTTAAGTATATGTTGCAGCTGTGCAAAACCTCATACAAGTAGTGGAACAAAGGAAAGATAATTCCTTCATATGATTTCATGACCATTTAATATTTTAGGGGGTTTTGTTGATGTGAAGCCCTATACAAAACACTGGATCTTCCTGCAAAAATATAATATAGAGTGACCATATCCTTCAGAGAGCATGAAATGAGCATCAGTCAAAGCTCTAGGATGTTGGGTCAGGCAAAGTGGCAATTACAGGGACACAACCACTACAACGAACGTTAAGTGCAGGTTTGTCATACTCAATCTGACTTTTCTATCCTAGTTTTCCTCAAACTTCATATAGAAGAGGTGAGTTAAAAACATTTAACGCAGCATAGGTTTACTTTGCGAAAGTCCTAAAGATGTGAATACTAATTCATGAAGGCTGCCTTCTTTGCACTAGGTGGATGATATATATGGCCTGTCACTTAGTAGAGAGAGTGGATGCACCTTCAACCCCAGTGCAACAGAAATGCCCTTTTTGCTACTGCCTATTGGTGCTGGGTTCCATGATTAATGGCAACAGCACAGGCAGAGTATGCTGACAAGCTTTTTAGGCATTAGGGATCTCTAAGTGAGTCATTAAGCTAGAGGAGGGAGATGACACACCTATTCCCATATTTCCTCCAAGTGTTGATTAGGCATTGGTGAGATGACAAAGGAAACGCATGAATATCTTTACACTCTTGTATTCCCCACCTGAGGCTACCTGGTTGAGGATTGTGGTGTTACTGTGATCTTTGACAGTTAAACCTCAGTAGATCCAATTTAAAATGAAACTGGGGGAAATATCTCCTTCTGTAGACATTAGTCCTGTGCACACCACTTGAAACCTGGATCTCAGAAAAGCTTATATGGCTGCAAAATAGGTTTACAATACTCTGAACATTATTGAGGATGATCTGCTACACTCTTGCTTACCGTGCATGAACTGATACCACAGTAAACATTCTTAGTTCAAGAGAATGTTACTCTACAGTTGAATGCTCTGTCTTTCTGGATCACAGATCCTGTTACAGAATATCCGTTTACATAATATGCTTTTGATTCCTTAGATAATTATATTTAGGTGTCCTAATTTGCTCCTACTTATGAGGTGGTACTATAGTAGTTAGAATAAAAAATAGCACATTATTGTTCTAATATATTAATGTTGGTTTCTAGTATAATGCCATTGTCAGTCTTTGGATGCTCACTAAGAAGGTAATTGTTTTGATGTTTATTTATTGTATTTATTAGCGGTTTATATAGCAGGACAAGACCCAATAGGTGACAGATTACATAAAGTAAATTTCACCAAGAGAGTTTAAAATATTGAAGGTGCTTCCATAAATGTTAACACGGTTACACATCTAAGGATAAAAAATACACAAACACACAGGCCCTAATTAGGACTTCAGCAGACGGAAAAAGCCTTCTGTCGAAGCCCCCCGATCGGGGTACCAACAGTGCTGTCCCCTTCCTGTGGCCCCTACTACAACTTTCCAACTGGGCCATTGGGAAACAACCCACAACATTGACGCCGGCTCATAATTGAGCCGGCGGCAATGTTGCGGTACGTAGGGTACACCAGCACCCGTCACGCCTTTCACTGTCTGCAAAGCAGACAGTGAAAAGCGCGATGCGGCCAGCCATGGGGTCCCCTGCACTGCCCATGCCAAGTGCATGGGCAGTCAAGGGGCTCCAGGGGGCCCCATGCACCCCATCTCTGCCAGCCTTTACATGGCGGTGCTACCGCCATGAATGTGCTGGCGGAGAGAGAGGTCGTAAGTTGAGATTTGTGTATTCCTCCTAGCTAGCCACACAGAAAAGGGAGCTTAGGTGTGCCTGGATGGGCCCTCACCGGGAGGCTAGCGGATAGGAGATGGGCACAGCCCCACTTACACTTGAATAAGCTGTGCACTAGGCTGTGCTCTACCTCCACAGAAAGGGCTGCATACCCCCTGTAGTTAATCTGGAGCCAAGACAGGGGAGGCAGGATGCCTGGGGGACTTCTAAGGGAAAACTCCAGAAGCTCTTTCCTCACCTCAAAGGAACAAATGGGTAAAAAAAAACGGACCTTAGACACCAACTCTTCAGTACACTTTTGGATTTGTGGATACTCTACCAGGAAGAAGGACTGCTTTGCTGCTACAAAGACTGCCATTCGGCTGGACTGCTGTTCAAAGGGAACTGCTGCTGTGCTGACCTGCTGCCTGCTGCCATCTTGCCTGCAGAAGAAGGACTGGTCCTGCAACTTCATCTTGACTGCAGGACCGAGAGTGACTTCAAGGGCGAGTCTGCTGGCCTCCTGATCTGAGCCTTAGGGAAATAAAAGTTCCCCCCAACCAGCTCCTGGATCCAGCTGCAGTAGGTTCCTGACCCCCAAGTGGTGTCTTTCAGGTCCTGGACGCTTGGTGTAGCTCAGCACTCTTAAAATCAAGATTTTGGGCTCTTGACCATGAACAGTGTTGTTTGCAACAAGACAATGCCACTCACACCAAAATCCAGTTTGAGCCACCGCCAGCCTGTCCCTTCACACAGTGTGAATCACTAGCCTGCCCAGCCACAACAGCCAGCCTGCTATTCACTCCATGATGAAAACCACCCACGATCCTCTCCCTGCTCCCATCAAACCTTTCCAGCATGAACAGGACTCTTGGCACAACACTTATGAAAGTAATACTTCAATTAAACTAATCTGAGACTGTATCCGACCCTCGCTCCATCACAGTCAGTCTGAAATTTTGACTTTGACCCGGTCCAACGTTGCCAAATAGCTTCAGATTTCTGCTTTTAGATGCTATTTTACAGTTTTGTCTTTCAAAATCCATAACTCTGATTCTACTAATTAGATTTTTGCTGTTTTGGTCTTGTTTTATTTATTGCATTTTGCTCTATTGTTTAACCTGGTGTGGGATATTTTTGTTTATTGTTTTCACAGTTTTGGTGTTTGAAGTGTTGCATATACACTTTACACATTGCCTCTAAGTTGAGCCTGACTGCCCTGTGCCATGCTATCAGGGGGTGGAGTACAGGTTAATTTAGGGGTTGCTTGTGCCTTTCCCTGACTATGATTGGGTTGCTGCTTGACTAGGGCTCACACCCTAGTCAATCAATAACCAAATTTCTCACACCTACTTTTGCTCATTGTTGCTGTTTTTCCATATTTATCTTACTCTTTTCCCCTTTTTTGTTTTTCTTTCTCTTTGAACCCCACTTGTGACCACCAGCCAAAATGAAACACTGCTGTGACCTGACAACTCCATGTTGCAACTTCCCTGGCTATAGTTACATTACATTCTGGCAGTTGTAGTCTTGGTTGTATTGGAATGAGCCAGTTGGACTAACCCACCAGAACTTGTATGAAAGGTAAAAGGAAAGGCAAGGACTACAAAAGTGGTGCCTGGCTATGGAGTCATCTGGTCACCACTGGCTAGCAAATATGCAATGGGGCCTTAATGCAAGTAAGAAAAATGAGTCCACATCCCTTGTGTGATATCAAAAATGAATTAAATTTGGTTACCTGTGTCTCTCCCATCTCCAGGCCCTGGTGTCACTGCACCTGCTGAACTATTGATAGCTACACCCCTGTTGGGCACCCTAAAAAGGAGTTGTACTTTTTCTCCTCTCTCCATGGCATCAAGGTCATTGCACAGCTCTTGAGTTCCGAACCAGAAATAACTACTGTCAAACTGAAGTTTGCTGCCTTTCCTAAAGAAAGTGCAGCATTCTTCAAAGGGCGGTATTAAACATATCATCCCTTTGACTTTAATTGTCATAATAGTTATCAATTGGCAATCACACAAAGAACATAAATCAGGTAGGATTCGGTTAGTCATCGCACATAAAAAATAAGTTGCGTTGATTTTGATCTATCATTGCGTGCTTTTCATGCCAGAGTAGCTCCTTGTAGTGCTTCGTGCTATTTTATCCATCACCCTGGGCATTTCTCTGTGCCCCGAAGCCCATTACACGTTTTTCTTTCTGGAAAAATGGTTATATGTGAAAGATAAGTGGGAAATTGTCACTATTGAAACTATTATATGGCCGCCTTTTCTTATAGCGAATGCTAGCTATTACCTGGAGTGGCTAGTGAACTGAGGATCTATATAACCATCAAAGTATATACTACATATGGCATTCTATACCGACGCAGGGTGCTTTTTTCCAATGGTCAGGAACAACAAGAACCCCTAAAATACTTTTCAGAGGACGTCCACCGTAAAAGATGTTTTTTTGTATCTGAAATGTGCTTCCTGTGGCGATATTTCAGGCGTGCTACTGCTTTACACCAGCTGGATTTGACTTAACACTACAAACAAAGTGTGAATTTCCACTCTTTCTGATCTTTTTAACACCTGGCGCTACTTCAGGCCTTCCCAGCAGAGATCAGAGGGAAGCCTGGCTCATGAGCCTTTTCAACATCAGTATTCACCACGTGTGCGAAGAGTTCAAGGCTGTTTAATCTTACACGGTAGAAGTGTGTGTATTGCTGCGATCTTTAATTTATGCGAAGAAGGTGCTGAAAGAGGCCCAGTTCAAACAGACATCTGTTCAACAAAGCTACTCTCAGGAAATTGAAGATTAGAAAGTAAGATTGGTATCAAGGCTGACGATACCCAGCTATGTGTCATTTGCCTCACGTTTTCCCAGGTGTTTTTATGCCACACAACTAATAAATGTGCAATGAGAGTTGCCCCGTTGAGCCTGATCATTTTAAAAATTAAATTAATAATTTTCACATTCTCTTTGGTGTTTTACAGTTCTCCTCATTAATTGTCATGTTTTGAGTTGGTATCCCATTATATTAATTGTCCTTCCAGTTCTGATGTACCCTTGATTTTAATTGATGCTTTGTCCACTCCAAGGCCTCCCGCTCAGTCGCTCTAATACGTCACTTCACATTCCATGGCATCTGTTGCGTATATTCCGTATATCAACATTTCTTAGTCATTGATGGATAATGTACCAGACAATATAGTTTTCACAGCGCATTTTGTGCCAAATGGTGGATTGATTTCTACTTCAGCTTCATTATCTGACTGTTTGCTTCTAATAGCAGTTCATATTGTTCACCTTGCACACACTGCAAACTGTTATACATATTCCAAAAGAAACTGTTTCACATTGTAGACTAACCAAGGAATCGCAATTTCACAATTCCACATCCACAGCTTTTTCCTTGCAGTAGAGGTTTGATACTGCACAATTTATTGCACAAAAATATTTTACAACCAAAACAGATTCTAGTTCATATGGATCAAAGGCTATTAAATGCTCAGAACCTATAATGCACCACATTTCCTGGCATTTTGACAAACGTAATTGATCAGCTTTCATTTGTTGATTGCTGTAATCAAACACTGGAATAAATCTGGCCTTTGTGGTATAATGTAGATTTTCCTAGTTTTAATGATGGAAAGTCTTAATTTTATTAAAGACACGGAAGCGAGTATTATACGTTTCTTTTCTTGCTTTATTTAAACAGCAGCAAAGGCAACAAAGAGCTACAAATCCCAAAAGGTGAAGAAAAAAGACCCAATGGGAAGCAAAACGTAGTTCAAACATGGCAACCAATTAGGGTATATGTATAGTATTATTACGTCACTTGACTGCGAACAGCCCTCTTTTCTTGCGCGGAAAGTCAACCAGAATGAAATAAAGGGAAAATAAGGTAAGAACAGCCATAATAAAGGACAATAATTCAGAACAAAAGTTCATAAATCCAGGAAACTGAAGATGAACCGGAACACAAGGATCAGTAGCTATTCCAACTGTTGCTGAAGACGAATGTGAAGACAATATTCCAAGATTCAAACCGATAGGTGCTGATTTACGTGGAAGGTTGAGCAGAGGATGATGACACTGAAGGGGTGGGAATAATAGACAGTAGTTAAACAAAGTGGTGGGATAATACTCGCCTCCGTGTCTTTAATAAAATTAAGACTTTCCGTCATTAAAACTAGCAAAAATCTACATTTTATTACGCTTGTTCAAAGCGAATAATTCACATTCATAGAAACATTGTCAACAGGTTTGCAATAAAATACTCCAAATACATTATCAGTAGACCAATCTGCAGATCTAAGAATGTCCTCTAAGTGGGAACCCACCCAAAAGGTTTTAGATGCCATAGCTCCTCTGGAAAAGTGCGCTCCAAACATGGAGGTATCAATACCCGCCAAGGACATAATCCATTTAACCCAACGAGCCAGCGTGGCTGCAGATACGGGATTGTAGGGTTTTCTAAAAGCGATAAGAAGTTGGGAAGCCGGGACGTTCTTAAATCTGCAATCTTTTGTTCATAAACTTTTAAACATTGTCCAACACATAACTTAGGATGATCTGGAAAATATGGATAAAAAAACTGAATTCAAATTTGTTTTTGTTCGACGGATCACTGTGAACAACACTCAAGATGGAGTAAACTGACGTGATGAAATGTCTAAGGCTTTAACATCAGAAAGACGCTTAATGAAAATACGGCATAACAACATTGTTAGTTTGGTGGGTAACATTTTCAATGTAAGCAAAGTACCATGGCAAGAGGAAATTTAAAACAACATTGACGTCCCATAATTTTCTATATTTGGATAACGGGGGATTAGAAAACGTTACTCCTTTCAAAAGTCGGCTAACAAGAGGATGTTCTCCCACTGGTTTTCTGTTCACATAAACATGTTGGATGAAATCGCTGATCTATACAAATTGATAGTACGAAAGGCCTTGCCTTTGCTAGCTTCTGCAGCTAGGAAGTTAACAATGAAGGTCACATCTGCTGAAAGGGAATTGATGTGCTTTCCCAGACATCAGCCGTGCCATAAAAACCAAACTGATTTGTAAGCTTTTCTGGTCCCTGGGGCCCAGGATTGTTTGATATATTCTGAAGCTTCCGACTAAATGAAAGGGAAAGGTTGGGAATTCCCGAACCTTTCCACACCGAAAGAGACAGAAGATTGTCTAAAATGAGGTTGTGAGAACGGTGTAAAGGATCCAACAGAAGGTTCAGAAAAGAAGGAAGAAGGAAAGGAAAATCTATTGAAAGTTCCAAGAGGGTTGGGCACCAAATCTGGGATTGCCAAAATGGAGCTATCAGTACTAAAGTGGCCTGCTGTCGTCTTGCTTGTGCTAACACCCTGCTGATCATGAGGAAAGGGGGAAAAGCATAATTCAGGGACTTTGACCAATCTTGTAAAAAGGCATCTAATGCCAAGGCCAACGGATCCGGCCACCAGCGGTAGAATTGGGAAAGTTGAGAATTGAGGCGAGATGCAAACAAGTCGATTATCAAAGGGCCCCATTTGATCTGAACTGATTGAAAAATTGAGGGGTGAAGTTTCCAGTTGCTTGAATCTCGAAGATGGCGTGAATGCCAATCTGCTATGGAGTTGAGAGCTCCTGGTAGATATTCTGCATGAACCGAAATTTGGTTTAAAAGGCAAAATTCCCAAAGCCCTTTGTGAGTCCTGCTAAAGGTTTGGATTCTGTACCTCCGAGATGATTTATGTAATGGACCGCCGAGATATTGTCCATCCTGAGAAGGATGGCACAACAAACCTTGTTCTTTGCGAGGCTTCTGATTGCAAAGGAGCAGGCAAGCACCTCTAAATAATTGATATGTAATCTGGACTCCTCTAAAGACCATGTACCTCCATTCTATATTGGACCACATCGGGTCCCCCAGCCTGTGCGGCTTGCATCTGATTCTAACACAAGATCTGGGGCTGATGGAAAGATAGTTCTTCCGTTCCAGGCATCTAAATGGTCTATCCACAACTGAAGTTCTGTGCGTGAATCGAGATCGAGATCAAGTGGGATAGTGTCTGGCCTTTTGTTAGATGTTGAATCTTTAACCTCTGTAGAGCACGATAGTGTAGAGGACCTGGAAATATCACCTGAATAGAAGAAGACAGGAGTCTGACTATTCGGGCAAGCGATCTTAGAGAAATCGAGGAGCTGCGTAGTATCTGGAAAATCTCTGGTTTAATAGATTTTATCTTCGCTGAAGGGAGAAGAAGAATGGCAGACACTGAATTTATTTGGAAACCTAAGAATTCTATAAGTTGAGTGGGAAGCAGAAAGGATTTTTCTTTGTTGATGATAAAACCTAGGTCTGATTGATGAGAACATGTTAGTATCAAATGATATATGAGAGACTGAGGTGATTGGCTCATTATCATGATATCGTCTAGATAAATAATAAGTCTTACACCCTGAGCTCTGAGGAAAGCTACCACCGGTTTCATGAGCTTGGTGAAACACCATGGAGCTGATGAGAGACCAAAAGATAGAGATGTAAAGTGAAAGTGTTGGTCTAGCCACTAAAATTGGAGAAACTGCCTGTTCTCTGGATGAATTGCAACAACAAGGTTTGAGTCCTGTAAATCCAACTGAACCATCCAATCGTGTTGGAGGAGGGTATCTCTGAGATGAAGAATTGTTTCCATTTTGAAATGTCGATAGACCACAAAATTATTGAAAAACTTGAGGTTGATTACTCGTCGCATCTTCATGTTCTTCTTTTGAACCAAGAAGATGGAGCTGGAAAAGCCTGAAGGATTGGGCTGAGGAAACACAGTGGCTTGTTTTTGAAGGAGAGAATGTATTTCTAAAGAAATGAGATTGGACCTTTCTGTAGAAAAACGCAGAGGTATAGGTAAAACTAATTGGACAGGAGTTGAATAAAGTTCGATCATGTATCTTTGTAAAGTGTTTAGAACCCAAGGGTCGGAGGTGATTGACAGCCATTTTGGTAGAAAATGACGAAGACGGCCCCCTAGAGGAATATGACCACAAGGTAGGCTTTTCTGACTGATTGGAAGATCTGGAATTCCTTTAGCCTCTGGAGCGGAACCCTCTGCCTCTTTGTGGGTAAAATTGCGGCCTATATTCTTGGTTGAACGAATTGTAGGAGCCTCGGGAACCTTGGTTGTAGTAACTCCGGCCGGCAAAACAGTTCCTGCCTTTGCCAGCCCTGGCAAAAACACGTTGCATAAACATTTTCTTTAATGACTGTTGAGCCTTGTCCAAAGAGGTAAAGGTGGCCAGATATTTACCCAGTTCCTTAATATGTTACACCAAAAAGTAAACCTTCAGGTTTTACATGAGGTTGTATCGTCGCCAAATTAATTAATTTTGGATCAAGTTTGAGTAATATGCCTTTCCTTCTTTCGTGTTTTAGTGCAGAATTATCATTTCCAAGGGGCAGACTGTCCTCTGAACCCATAACAAAAGTGCTTCAGGGTCTATCCTAGCTGCCTCTGCCATATCAAAAAAGTGTGTAAGGGGACCAATGACATCTAAAAGTTTATCCTGACAAGAGGACCATGCCTTGTCCACTCCTTTGCGAGTATCTTTACCAAATTTCGTAAAAAATGTGATAAGGGTTTGATCGATAGCAGGAGTAATGGTGGCTTTCAGAGACAGGGAAGGTCGCGGGCATTCAGATTTTAACTTGGCCCTGGTCTGCTTGTCTAAAGGGCAATTCAGTTTGGTGGAAACGTAGTCACCTACATGAGACGCAGGAACCCACTCAGTGGAGTTGGGATGGAGGATGAGAGATGGATCAAACACTGGCAACCCTTCACAATCCATGAGAGGCTTGGGGTTGGAAGCCTCCAATGAAGATAATCTTTTTTTTTTATGTAGGTGAAGAAGTTATGTCATCCTTGTCAGATAGATAAGTATCTGAATCCATATCAGGCATGTTGTCATCCGTATCAGGAATGGAAGTAATGACCATAGGAGCCATAAGATGTTTAGATTTAGATTTAGTTTTTAAAGACGATTTTAAATTATCCTGATTTTTGTTCTCCGTTGAAGGAGCCTTGTGAGGAACTGTGTCCTCTCCCATATGTGAGGGAACTTCACTCATCTTGAGCGCCAATTTATGTAAAACAATTTATTGTAAATTTGGTCAAAGGCGCTGTCTGCTTTCCCCCACAGCCTGGGCCGAAATCATCCTGGTAATCATTTTTAAAACTGAGGATTCAAATTTTTTTGATAATTTCTGAATAGAATTATTAACTGCCTGTTGTACAGATTTTGAATAAATACATTAATGTCTTGTTTAATTGCAGTGACCTGTTGCAAAGGAGAGCTGCCAGTCTCCATACTCGTGTGAAATATATAAATGCCACCAGCAAGATTTGGGTAAAAATCAGCAAAGACAGGGTTAAAAGGGGAAGGCGAAGAATGAGGGTGAAACTCTGCCTATGGGCGGGGCTGAAAGCTGAGGAGAAATGAACCGGAAAAGCCGGACGGACACGTCACTGGTAGTATTGCTGAAAAGAGTGAGCTGGACAACTCCGACTGAAGAGCTGAGAAGTTTTGGTAAAAGGAGTCGACGAAACAATGGTGTCAGTGCTCCTCCAGTGCGGGGAAAATGGTGCCCGCCACCTGAGGAATGGTTGAAATCGTTCAGGAAAAAACGAGCGCGAGGGACAAACCATTTCTGGCATGTGCGACTAGGGAGAAAAAAACGCTACATGCGCGATGGTGCTATAAACAAATGGTAAATACAATAATTATATATATATATATATATATACAGTCAATATAAATATAAATATAACCGAGTGAAATAAAGGGCACTTAACTTGGCTGCAAGCAGCAAGAAAAGAAGTCTGTTCGCAGTCAAGTGACGTAATAATATTATACGTATACCCTGATTGGTTGCCATGTTTGAACTACTTTTTGCTTCCCATTGGTTCTTTTTTCTTGGCCTTTTGGGATTTGTAGTTCTTTGTTTTCTTTGCTGCTGCTTAAATAAAGCAAGAAAAGAAACGCATAATAGGAGCCTCCGGTCTTGTCATAAAATTGCTCCCTATTATATGGAACTTGGAACGGGTTTTGGAGTGTAGCAGAAATTAAAAAAAACTTAAATGCTTATTTGTATTTCAAACAACATGGGAAGTATTATTCCTTCTTTATCAGAAAAATGTTTTGTTTCACTAATCATGCACACTCATGTTTACATGATAGTGTTCTCAAGTAGCCCTTATGTCAAATACTTAATATTGACATAGAACAAACCCCCTACTTTGGTTCAGAAATGGGTCTGATTTAGAATATGGTGCACAGGTTACTCCATAACAAAATGTGCAAGAACTTAGAGTATTTGTAAAGGGGGTAAGAACCAACCTCAAATAATAATCGCAGTGCTTGACAAGATGAAAGACTAAAGCTGTTGTTCGGGTGTTGCTCAGCGTTGAATCTGGTGAATCCAATGAATCCACCTATGAAGGTCGTCGGTGTCAGTGCTAGAAGTTGAATCTTGTGAATCCTGGAACTAGGCAGGGAGAAGTAGACTCTGACAAAAACCAAGGATCTATTACCCTTGGACAGTACTTGGGAGTCAGAACCCATCCAACAGAAGCCAGCAGAGAGGACCAGGTACAGAAAGTTGGAATCTGTCAGCTACTAAGCAGAAAAAGGCCTCTTGGAGTCACTAGTGGAGTCCTGGGTTAAAAGCATCCTTGTCGAGTCTTCCTGCAGGTCCTTCAGGCACCAAGGCAGTCCTTCTGTTGATTCTTCACAGGTCCATGAGTGTGGATAGAGGCAAAAGTTTGCTCCCTTACCCCCAAACCAGTTCTGCTCAGTTCCTCCCCTGCCTCTGGGTTTGAAGCCAGCCTGACTTGAGAGACAAAAGTGTGGCAGACCTAGTGTGAGCTTCATCTGCCAGTGACAAGATGGGCATCATTTGAAGCTCAGGAAGGGGCTGGACACAACCCGCAGGACTTGCTGCCACGGGAGGAATCCCCCTGCCTACACCCACAGCCCTTTGTCCAACTCTGTGATCAATACACATCTCCCCATAAAGGAGCCATCAGAGATCAGGTGACAGCTGGACACTGGGAAGAAAGTATTTTGGTTTTAGACAGCAAAATGCCAACTTTCTAAAAGTGTATATGCCAAAATAATAATATAAAATCCATCTTGGCCATTAAGTTGAATTTTAAATTACTATTACAATGAGTCCTTGACCTTTTTTTCTAACTATTTTCAAACTGAATTTAGAAGTTTTAAATGTAATAGTGTAACCAAGTCTTAACCTATGGGGAGCCAACCTTGCCACAGTACAAAATGAGTTTTCACTGCTAGGACATGCAAACATTAAATATACAGGTCCTACTTTTTAAATACCATGTGCCTTGCCTTATGGGATTTTAATGCCTAACTTTAGGGGTGGCTTATAATTAATTAAAAGGAAGGTTGAGGCCTGGCAAAAGGTTAGTTTTGCCAGGTTGAACTGGCAGTTTAAAACTATGCTCCCAGGCTGCAGTGGCCAGCCTGGAGATATGTATTGCTGTGACAATTTAGTAGATGGCAACATGAGTGCTGCATCCCGCTAGTAGCATTTCATTTTCAGGCTCTGCGTACAAGTAGCACCATATACTAGGAACCTACGGACAAATAAAATGTGCCAATCAGTTGTATGCCAATCTTTACCATGTTTAAAAGGAGAACACAGGAACTTTGCCACTGATTGGCAGGGGTAAATTCCCAACAAAAATGATTCAGACACAGTATTCAAAAATATAGGGTAATACCATGCAGAAGATGATCATTGCCAAAGAAATGTGAGAGATATCCATCTGTCTTATATAAGTGCATTAAAACCTACAGCATTTGTAAAAAAGCACATTGTAGCTGTCATATTTGTGGCAGAGTAAACTGTCTGACAAACTATCAATAAAGCGCACTGATTAGAATACAAGTGAATCAATCCATTGCTACTGAACAACAATCACCTAAGGTGCTTTGAATTAAGATTCATCAATCAAAAAACATCCACCGGCCCAGCCGAATTGAAGAACTACCGGCCCATCTCTATGATCCCCTATCTAGAAAAAGTCCTTGAGAAAGCGAACAACCAGCAACTCACCCATCACCTAGAAGACCTTGACCTTTTGGACCCTTCCCTATGTTTATGACCTACCCACAGCACAGAGACAGCCCTGATTGCATCCACATATGACTTCAGAGCTCTCCTGGACTATGGAAAAACAGCAGCCGCCCTCCTCCTGGTTATGTCCACCATGTTTGACTCTGTCCCCCACCACATCCTGATAAACAGAACCCACCACATCAGGATTCAAGGAAACACCCTCAAATAGATCACAGCATACCTCACCAGCAGAGCCCAAATGAGCAGTCTCCCACCGTTCAGTTCAGAGCCCATAAAGGTAATCTGTGTAGTCCCCCAAGGATTGTCCCTCAGCATGACCATCTTCAACACCTGTACAACCCCTCAGCCTTCACCATCAGATCACACAGACTCAACATCATCTCCAATGCTAACGACACACAGCTCATCCTCTCAATGCCTGAAGATCCCTCTACCACAAAAGCTAACTTCCACAGATGCATGATAAACGTAGCAGACTGAATGAAGGACAAATGTCTCAAACTCAACATCCGAAAACCTAAAATCCTCATCTTTGGGAACAACACCTCGCCATGGACTGACATATGGTGGCCCGCAGAGCTCAGCACCCCCCTAACCCCGCCAACCATGCCCACAACCTTGGCATCCTCCTGGATAGCAAACTATCCTTGAAGAAGCAAGTTGATGCAGTCTCACCCACCTGCTTCCACACCCTTCGCATGGTCCGCAAGACCTTCAGGTGGCTCCCAGCAGACACCAGAAGGACCTTCATGCAGGCCCTCATCACCAGCAGACTGGACTACAGAAATGCGCTCTACATAGGAATCACAGCATGCCTCCTGAAGAGGCTCCAGGCAGTACAGAACTCAGTGGCAAGACTCATACTCAACTTCCCCAAGGACCCACATCACACTCCATCTAAAACAACTACACTGGCTCCCAGTTCAGAAGAGATCCCATTTCAAGAGGCTGACCCACACCTACAAGAACCTGCACAATGAAGGACCAGCATAATCTACAAACGCCTGATCTACCATCAACCGACCAGACACCTCTGACCAGCTTCCCTCACAGACACCCCACGGAACAGTTGAGCCAACAACAAAGAACACTCCTGGCAGTCAAGGCGTGCAACAACCTCCCTCCTGCACTTCAGGACCACACGGTACTCCAGAAATTCAGAAGAGAACTACAGACCTGGATGTTCGATTGATCAATCCTCCACACAGCAGCAGACAGCTCCAGTGCCTCAAGACCCAAATGAGTGATTTGCTGCGCTCTATAAATGATTGATTAATTAATTGATTGGTTGAAGTAAGTGTCCTTCTTTTTAATTAATGCATCTCAGTACGCACTGTTGTTTTGTTTTAGAGATAATTATGGAAAATAAACACCATTCTGTTGCCATTTAGATGATATAGAATCAGAAAAACATAATTTAGTTTGAGCTGGTCTGTTTTCGGCGATGTATTTTGAGGGAAGGGCAACAAACTGTCCTTATGGACTCTAAGGGCTTCTTCATATATTTAAATGATGCTCCAACACATTTGTTGCTAGGCAGCCTGGGCCCTCCTGTTAAACAATGGGTGCACTTCAACCCCTAATGGTTGATGGGTCTCCTTAGTACAACGACATGGCATTCCCTCTTGTCCACAAGGGAAATTAAAAGATGTGGTTCCAAAGATCCTATGGTGTGAGTACAACTTATAACCATAATTTCAAAGTACATTTTTTAAACATAATACTGATATGCACAAAAAATGAGGCACGCTTTTTATTACACAGAACATAGTGATGTAGCTTTGCTCTCTCATAAGTACAGCAATGGATATGCGTTACACAAACTATTTGACTCTAGAAGTTAGAAAGAGCAATATTAATATTATGGAATCCATGTGCATTCATTGAATATAAAATTACTGGTGAATAACATTTTGAATGGGATATTCTGCTGAATGTATATTATATTCTTTCTTAAGAAATCAGGGCATTTTTCATGGAATTGGATGCCTTTTATGTGAATCTGTGTTAAAATAACTAACCAATAATGCTAGAAAATATGCTGTCTTTACTGGTCACATACTGTGATTTTCCATGCCGCATAATTTAGTCCTCCATTGCTGTGTAATTCTAGAGGTCCTGAATAAAGCAAGTGCCATAGAAATTTCTCAGTTTGTCTATGAGCGCCAGAGGCAGATTATGAGGATAGCCACTGCTTATATAAATTATTTTACTTTAGAAAAACTGTATGTAAATTATGCCCTCATTCCGAGGCTGGCGGTCATCAGACCACCAGCCCCCGGACCCGGCGGTAAAGACCACCGCATTATGAGTTGTGGGGTTTGGCTGAAGCCAAACTGCCACAACGCCGCCTGGCCCGCCGGTGCAGTCACACCGAAACGGCTGGCAGTAAGCTCCTCCAGGCCGGCGGCATGCTGCCTACCGCATTACGAGGCAGCATACCACCAGGCTTTTTGCGGCGGTCACCCCACCATGAAAAGCCTGGCTGTCACAAATGGGGATTCCTTTCGCCCACACACACATGACCACACACCCTCATGCACTCTCCCAGTCTTCAGCATACATGCACACACACCCCGCCTCCAAATTTACATCATGCACACTCATCCACACACATCCCCTTCATCCATACTCATCCACACCCCCCTTTATCTACACACATGCGCTCCATGCACACAGACATGCACTCTCGCACACCCATTCAGGCACACATACACGCACACACCACACACATGCACCCAACACCCCCCACCCCTTTTGGGCGATCAACTTACCTTTTCTGGCTAGGTGGTCGTCCGGGAGAGGATAGGTCCTGGTGTTTTCCACCGCCAGCACCGCACCACCGTACAGGACTCTGCCATGCCATATTATGTATCGTAATATGGTGGGCAGTGTCTTGTTCACCATGTCGATGCTGCTGGTGGAAACGCCTCTTCAACTCTGTCGGCCAGGCAGACGGAGTCAGATTTCTGCCCAAAAACAGGCAGAAGTCATTTCTGGACTCGTGATATGGTGGTCAGCAGACCTCCAACAATGGCGGTCTGCTGGCTGCAGTACTTCGGTGGTCTTCAGAAAAGACTACCAAAGTCGTAACCTTAGTCTGATGTAGATTCAATGAAAATATGGCATGGCTCCAGTCCCAGTGAACCTTTGTTAGTTACCTTTGGTGTAATAGTGAATGGTTGTACTATTGAGTACATCAGTGGGTCTTAACCTTTTGACTCCTTAGGGTCCCCACTTAATATTACTGGAATCTGGGGACCCCCCCACTGAATCATTATTGGAATCCAGGGATCCAGTCTAAGCAATTTCGATGATTAGACCTGCAAAACAATACACAAAAATAAGAAAACATGCGTCCATCAAAGAAATACACATATGAACAAAACAAATCTAAACATTACTTTTAATAGTAAGGTTGGAGCTTTTCTAAATTCAGTTGAAGCCAACCATCGTCCATACTATGTTCTGTTTGATGCACTTGCATTGCTCCAACAAATCAATCCGAGAATTCCAGCTTAATTTTTAGTCTCCAGGTTATAATGTCTTCACATTTTCAGAGCATGGTAACATTT